>NC_051334.1:150286496-150615008 GCF_015220235.1 Choloepus didactylus | reverse complement strand
TTGACTGAAAGTAAATTTATATCAATGTAAAACACATTTTTTTTTTCCTATGGGCATTTTTTTTGTTTCAAGTCATCATAAACTAGGTATTGCATTGCTATTAGTGGATACAGAGGCTTACTCTTTAAAAATAAACTTTTTTTTTGAAATTTTATGTAAACTGTTGAGCATTTGAAATAGCTCACTTACCTTAATGGGTCTTGTTTACCTTCATTAGTCTTCAAAGAAGGAGCATTTGCTATCAAAGTAAATCAGTATTTTGAATGTGCTTCTGTTGGTTTCTGTTATTAGCTAGTTCCTCCAAACATTTCCACCAGAACTTGAGGTAAATCACAAAGAAGCTGTTTCTTTTAAAATACAAACCACCACTATGTCAAAGCATTTAAGTTACTAACTTGTGAAATCCAATTTCAATTGAACCTTCTTAATAATAGAATAATTTGGCTTATTTTAAGTGTATATGTATTGACAAATGGCCTCTCAAAAGCACATTTTAGAAAAATGGAAGGAAAATGCATTTTCAAACATTTCATGGAATCTCTGACTACATACACTTGATTCTCTGTGTTGTAGGGTTTGGTTTTGTTTTTGGTATTTTTGTATTGTATATGAACTTTTTTTTAATGTGACAGTTAAATGCATCTTTAAAAGCATAGTCACAAATAAAAGAAACATTCAGTAAAAAAAAAAGCAAACTTGCAAAAGGTTCACAATCTCAAGCATATCCTAAAGTTAATATGACAGAGGGCAAATAAGACCAAGTAAGAAACAGTAAGGTAAACTTACTGTAGCTAACCTTTATTTTCTTTTTGCATTTTCAGCCCAGAACTGACTTCAATTGAGGAAATTTCTTTACAGAAATTTGTTGCTCATTATTGATACAGCTACACAACTAATAAACTATAAAAACTATAAAAAGAAATAGTATTATTTTCCTCAATGGCAGACTAAGGCCTAATAATAACTGAGTCATATTAGTAAACCAATTAATTTATCATGACTCATTTAAAGGCACCCTGTCACTGTTTTGGATACTGGCCAATTCTGAGAACATCGCATACAAAACTAATACACTTAGGTTACCAAAGATATCTGGTTTTGAAAGACCTTTTTCCATTTTTGAGGCTGACATGAGTATCTTTCAGTCTTGTCCCACAAACCCCTTATCAGTTACTGAACAGTTCTTACATCCATGATGGTCCTTCATACTGTCTGCTTTGCCTAGAATTCTCAACTTTGGTCACTCTGCCCCCTTTTCTTTAAAATTCAACCCCAAGTAGCAGCTTTATTCCTAATAGCCAAAAAGCAGAAAAACCCAAATGTCCATCAACTAGTGAACAGATAAACTGTGGTATTATCCTTGTAATAGAATACTACTTAGGAATAAAAAGGAATAAACCATTGATACAACACTGATAAATCTCAAAAAACATTATGCAGTTTTTTGAAAGTAAACATACATGAACAGAATATATACTGTATGTTTCCATTTGCATGAAGTTCTGTAACAGCCAAATTTAATCTATGGCAGAAAGAAACAGAACAGTTGTTGCCTCTGTAGGAGAGATGGAAGCAGTCGCTAAGCATAAAGAAACTTTCTGGGTTGATAGTTAACGTTCAATATCTTTGATAGGGGTTTGAGTAAGCAGCTGTAAGCATTTGTCAAAACTCAGCAAATAAAGTTGTGTACTTCACTGTACATAAATTTTTTATCAAAAGAAAAAAAGGTAAACAAATATTAAACTTAGTGATAGGTATGCTTAAGTATTTAAAAGGTAGCGTACCCACATTTGAAATTTTCTTTGAAATACATCTTTAAAATGAGATGGATTGGTAGATGACCGTGATTAAGTATAGTAAAATGTGTTCATTGTAAAATTCTTTCAACTTTGCTGTTTGTGTGAAAAATTTCATTATAAAATGCTGGGAAAAAATTTCAACTTCACTGCTCAGCCTTACAGGAAGGCTTCCTGAGCACATCCACTGTTAAGAGTCCCTCCTCTGTGTTCCCATAACACCTAGTAAATGCCCAACATTGAACTGACTCCATTTTGTTAATTTTGTCTCTGCATCCTGAACCTCAGTGGAACTGTGAGCAACTTGAAAGGACAGTCTGGACTTATTGATCTTTGGCTGCTTAGCAACTAACACAAGGTCAGGCACACAGTGAACAGTCAATACAATTAGTTGACCTGAAGTGGTATGTATTCAATGAACTTCACCATCTAGTTTCCTTATGACCAAGTCTCATGCTTCATTGGCTTATTTTCTTTGGCTGAATCTTTACAGCTACCAGAATCACCTATATATGACCTGGTACTCATCCATATGAATCCTTGTAGGTTCCTCTTATGGCAGCATACTGAAGACATCTCTTCTGGGTTGTCCTACTCTCCTTCCCCAGCCCTCCAACTTATAAAAACTTATGTTATAGTAACTCTTGATGGGCTCACATTTAATTTATACCCTCTTTATAGAAGCCAGTTGGGTAGCATACTAAGGACAATATTTATTCACACCACTCAATTCTACAGCATCCTTAAAGATGCTCCATTTTCTCACCATGGTACAATGAATATACTATGTTATCTTCATGCAGTTATCTTCGTTACTCTATGTATCAAACAGTTCAAAGCTTCTTAGGACTTAATGCCACAGTAATATTACTGACTAATCAAGTTTAGTGGTTAATGGACTATCCAGCCTGACTGCCTAGGCTTACTAACCATCCCTTACTAGCTATATAACTTTGCCCAAGTTATTTTAACCCATCTTTGCCTCATTTTCCTCACCACCTCCACATTTGTAAAAGAGGAGTTAACATATATCACCTATTCTTGTGAGGCTTAATGAGGTATTATTACATGTAAGCAGCTTTAAACAGTACCCAGTTATTAGCTATCATGTAATATGTCCAGGTCTGTATCACCAATGACAGAAAACTGGTCTTATAATATGACCTACAAAGTAGCCCAAAGTGACCAATGTGCTCGTGTTATACTGACATGAATCGTTTTTTAAGAGTACAATGCAAACCTTATGAATATGTTGATCAGAATCTTTAGGAACTTGATTAGTAAATTATTTTTCATGTTGGCTTTCATTCACCTCCACTCCCTGAGCCCCTTATCTGTGCTTTACACACACATACTCATTCTCTAGCTCGGCACACCCTGCTAGTTTCCTTCCTAAGTTATTACAAGTTTAATTATTTTCTTTATTTGTCCTCCCCACTAGATCTATGAGGGAGGGACCTTGTCTGTCTTGTTCACTGTTAGATCTCTAACACATGCTAGCACATAGTAGGCATACATATGTATCCTGAATGAACAATACAGATATTTGAAAGGGTGTTTAACCCATTTCAGATAGAGTAAAGTAATAATGGTCACAAGTTTCTATTTTAAAGTGCTAATCCAACTAGGATTTAGTCTCATTTTAAAATGCATATGATTTATTAAAATATAAAATGGTGATATTTTCTATAAATTATTTCTACTTAAACATGTTAATGACATAACATAATTTCTAAACCATTTATAGCCACCCTCCCCCATTAATTACAAAAAAAAACATACAACATATTGTAGGTTTATTTTTATTCAAAAAGTTACTGTCTCAAGACATAAATACAAATCAGAAAACAGTACAATTAGGACAATAGAATGTGGAGGACAACAGGTTAGAGTAATATATAAAACATTTTTAGCTGGTTGAAAACAAAGCTGTAAGAACTGCTTTCACAAAGAAGTACTCCTTTCAAGAGTGAGAAAAAAAATCAACTTAGGTTTAAAATCATATATACAGTCCTCTCAGCAGTTCTAGTAAATGCAGTGGCATGAAAAACAACATAGGCAATACTTTTGCACATAACAATATTTGTCAATGGAAAATTTGTTAGACAAGTCTGGTTCCATTTGTTATTAAACATGATTTAACAAAATTGCATGTTATCATGATCTTTTAGCTAACCTATGGTTTTTGGCTACCACAGCCCAATGCTTGTTGATTTTTTACTCTAAAAAACTGAAAGCCTTTTGGTATTCACCCATCTGAAGATATTCTTGTATTGCAAGCATATTAAGGCATGGAATGATTAAAATAATATACCTCAAGAACTGAGAGATGACTGACGATAGATACACATGTAATATAAGTTAATATTTTGTTTTAAATGATGTCTAGCTGCCTAAGCATCGCAAAATGAGTTGATGTCAAAATGGCAAGTAGCCACTTTCTGTTTTAAACTAATTTACTTGTGAAAGGACAGAAAATGAAGTTTAAAGCTTAGCTTTCAAAGAATATTATGGGTTATGAATTCTATTATCCCATCTAATTTACAAACAGAGGAAATGTACTGTAACCTGTTAGAAGTATCTTTAACCTGAAGACTGCTTGCAAAGACAGATAGATAAAACAATATAAAATACAAATTTAAAAATCATTTTAAAGCATGAACACTCATGCTTTTCTATTTTTAAACATTGTTAAACTTTCAATATATTTCTGAAACCTCATAATTTTAAGTTGGAATTTAAAAGTAAGAAAAAACTAAACAAACTGCGCAATTATAAAATCAGCACCAATTTATATATATATATAATTTTATTTAAAATTTAGATCCCTATTCCCACACTCTAATAAGCTGTATAATTTTTGTTTAGAATTTTTCTGCAAACATACTACATAAGCTTCTTTTATCTGGAGACAAAATGCAGTGGCACTACTGGAAGGAATATCACAACATTACATTTTGATCTTAAAGGACAAGCAAACTTTCAGGGATGATAATGGGATAAGCATGTTTGAGACTGGTTACCTTCTGGCAGTTCACTACAACTGCGTATTTCCGAAAAGTATAGAGAAGCTCTTGGATTTTAAAAATATCTTAAAATACATTTTAGATGAAAAAATTGTAAAAGTTCTGCTTAGAAGTTTACTTTTCTCCACAATTAGAATATTTAAAACAAAATTTTGTTGATTCATGTTTTTAGCATTTAAATTGAGAATGCTAAAAAAGTTCTATCCTGTAATTTTGGGGTGAGGGGAATAAATTCTTCCTTAGCTTTATTTCTTGGATGTAAACAGAAATCCAGCAGAAATAATCATTATTTAGTACACCTAGTAAATAAATGTGAGAGGATTCATATTGGTACCGAATACCTCTTCAGATTATTATATTTTTTTTAAAAGCATGAAATAATTGATTCAAAAGCCAACTAACAGCGCATAAATAAAATATTTACTTTCTAAGAAAAACTGTAGCTTATCATCAAATTGTTTACTTGTCCTTTACTTTTTCAGGCAAACAAAACTGCCCCTCAATGCACTTCATCTTGGTAAGCATAAGCGTGTCTCATTCTCCTTAGAGAAAAATCTGTACAGAATTTCACTGTATCTACCACACTTTATTTTAAAATTTCCTCTTCCACTTAGGAAATGACTTCACCACAGATTTAATTGTGTATTGGTATTAAAACATTGACACCCCAAGAACCTAATGAGAGAGAGGAAAAAAAAACTCGTTAAAATAGCCATTTCTTTGCAAAATATATCTGTAACTATTACATTAAAAACACAAAAACATATTTAATACTTGGTTAATATTAATTTCAATAACATGCTAATACTAGCACTTTGAAAACTTTCCCTCTCTTCAGATATGTAATTCTAGAACTAAATTGGCCATCAATAATTAAATAATAAAATCAGGACTAATGAGGATGCTACTTACACCTTACAAATATAACTGAGAAAAGATTTCTACAGAGTGAGCTTCCTAAGAGCAGGAGCCATTTGTCTTACTTATGTTTATATACACCCCTAATGACTAAATAATGCCCTGAACAGAGGCACTCAACATTTGCCAAATGAATGAATGAATGTGCTTCCTGACATATACTTATGGCACAGGTTCACTGGAAAGTGTTTAAGGAAGCTTTATAAACTTGGTCATTTGCACTCTGAAGTAAGCCTGGATTTTGAAAAGGCATTTGAACATGCAGACCAAAAATATTCAAGAACAATACAAGTTTGTAGAAAATAGGAAGCTTTCTTTAGAAAATCTGGTCTGAGTGAATAAACAGAACCACAAATTTTAAGAAATCAAATAAGTAAGGTGAAATCTGGGCAAAATGACGTATAATGATGCTTTTCTACTCATTCCAGTTGGAAAAGGATATAAGCTAAAATCTAACTAAAAGTAAAAGCAGATAATGAGACAACTCCCCCTTGCTCATTAAACAAGAATGGGAGACATAACTTTTAGCTGAATATACTAAGTTAGGCTGGTTAATTAAAATTTCAGCACTTACTATAACAAAATAAGTAATATAATAAAATACTATAATGAGCCAATAAGAACTGATATTAAAGATGGAGGTAATGAGCTGAGACTGGGATCACAAAGGATTTTTACTTGTAAGTAATATCTCACTTTAACAAAAGTCATGGAACTCAAATTGTTTTTATCTGAAGGAAGTGAGGTGTTCAGATCAAAAAACAAGTACCTGACTGCAACATCTTTGTAATGAATTATCAAGGGAAGTGTTTTGAATCCCCAGTAATAGGAACCAACAGGATTAATATACCTCAATTCTTACCTGTCATCTACCATAACTCCCACCACCACTCACCCTCTGTCACCTCCCTGACCCCTCAAAAGCCTCCAAGTTCTCCCCTTTGCCAGTCAGAGCCAGAGTTTGAGTAATTAGAATGTTTCTACCAAAGACACCTACATGATGTGACTCTGGGTAAGGGAAGGTCTGGTTATTAAAAAAGGATAAAATCTTAATTAGCCATTCTTATTGTAGAGTGTGGCATTTACCAATTTTATACTATGGATAATCCTAATAAGAAAATTTCAATGCAGGAGAAGCACCAACATCAGTAATACTTATTCTTTCTGTGCTAACACGAACCACATCTGTTTCTGATGTTAATTAACATTAATAAACAAGTCAATGTGTGTGTGTGATGTGGCAATACTGGCCCACTAGTAGCAGGAAATGATCATTATCACAATGGGATGAACCTACTTTGTTTCCAGATGTGAAACTTACATTACAAATCTAGAAACATATATATATGCAACTGAAAAACAATCTGCTCAGAGATATTATACTACCACTCCTGAATGGTGTGAAAAGATATTAGAATTTATTTAGTAATAACCTCAAGTATCTATAAATGGGTACTTTGAGTTATTTCACTTAGAATCAGAGAATCTCAGAACTTGGCATAAAAGGATGTAAGTCTCAATTTTACTATTGTTTTGATGATTCACTTATAGACGAGTAAAAACAGGTATAGGCTACTGTATAAAGGTAAACACAGATTTTTTTACATTAAAAAATTTCCATTATTCCATTTTTAAAGTTATTGTTGAGATATGGGGTAAATTTTAATGTATACTAAAAAAAAAACTAATATTAACTTTGACCAAACATATTTTTAAAGACTTCTAAAGATACCTGAACCTTTAAAATTATTGAGCACTCAGTTATATGACAGAGTGCTGCCATCATGTGGTAATATTATAAAACTACAGGTATAGGCACATGTGCATATTTTCCTAATCTTAGTAGCAGAAGCAACTGAACTGCTAAACTACTATAAATTAAGAATAAATAAAGCTCTGATTATCCTAACATGTTAAATAAACACAGGACTGCCACAAAGTTGCCATTATTGACAAATAATTGTTAGATCCCCATCTTTGGCCTCAGATTATAGTTTTCTCTAAAGGTTAAGAGTCAAAAATAGATATATACACATTTTACATTGCTGTTTCATTATTTCAGTAATCTGAAGAACAATTTTCTGCAAATCTAGTAATGGACTAGGCAAACAAATGGTTAAAATTCTCCTGACTTCAGATACAGATGAAAAAATTATGGAGACCTCTACTGCCATTATCAATTTTTACTACAGTTAACCATTTCAATTTCTAAATTACTTTTTTTGGTGTTTCTTCCAAATGAGGTCTGATTTTTGTTTCAGGAAGTACAACAGCAGAGACAGCATGAGAATTTCAAATAAAAAAGAACTGAGATCCAAATACTACTCAAGATGCTAGTTATGAAACTGAGTCACTGAACCACCTCTTCAGTCTTAGTTTGGTTAATTGTAAAAGTGGGAAGGAATCCTATCACTTCTCTTCAAGGTTGCTGAGAGATCAAAATAATTAGTGCCTAGCACATTCAAGTTGGACAGACACATAAGCTCTCAAACACTAGCTTCTGCCCTTTCCATTTCAAATACTAGCTTCCATTCTTTCCATTCAAGGTACACAAGAATATAACCTCCTTGAGGACTGGGAGAATATCTTGTTCATTTTAGCACCAACTTCCAGCTCGATAAATTGTTTAATGAATGCAATTCATCACATCTGCTTGAAAAGAGTCTAGCTCTTTTATCCCTCATCACAATCACTGCCTTCATGTTTTAACAAATTGTGAAGATACATATGCTTAGGTTACCAGAAAAATCATATACTTCAATATGGACTCAAACTACAGACTTATGTGTAGGAGGGTCACCAATATGCTATGATTTAAAGTCTTGCTATTCAAAGTATGGTCTGTGGATCTTATGCATCAACAGCACTTGCTAGAAATGCAGAATCTCAGGCCATACTACAGACCTACTGAGGCAGTCATTTTAACAAGATCTCCAGATTATTCATATGCACATTAGAATTTGAGAAACACTGGTTTAAAGGATCCCAAGGCAACATGCCAATTCAAAGATTTCTCTAGCTGCTGCTCGACAAAACTGCTTCCTTTGGGTCAAGTAAGTGGCCTTATTAACATGTTAATTTGAGTTACGTTTTCAAAATATTTCCAAGAGCTATCAAAGCAGAATATGAGATGGGGAGGACAAGGAGGGAATAGCAGAAATTAGGGCATATATAGAAGGACTCAGAGGATGGATCGCAAATGTTAACAGGAAAGAGCATAAATGGGTAGACACTAAAAAGTGAGATGGAAGGGCAATTAAATGATTTATTCATTTGACAAATAAGACTAAGCACCTGCTATGGAAGGCAGAACTCAAGATGCACAAAATTGTCCCCATCCAGAGGAATTCAGTCTATTGAGGGACCTGGACATGTAATATCCTATCTCATTACACTACTCTGGTAATTACCACAATAAAAGCACACACAAAGTGTTTTGGAACTGAAAATAAAGTATTTATCTAGAGAGATCAGCAAAAACTCCATAGGTAATGTTACAGCTGGTATTAAAGAAGGAGTGCACTGAGAGGAAAGGGGGCATTCTTGGCAGAGAGATAAGCTTATACAAAGCCACATAATTGTGAAAAAGCAGTGTATTTGAGGAACTACAAGATTTGGTATGACTGGAGTACAAGAAACTACAAGATTTGGTATGACTGGAGTACAAGATTTGGTATGACTGGAGTACAAGGAAAAGGCCAAGATTAAGGTGGCAGAGGAACCAAATCATGAAAGAGATTAAGAGATTAAGAGGATTAAGAGAGATTAAAAGAGATTAAGAGATTAAGATTAAGAGATTAAGAGGAACCAAATCATGAAAGAGATTAAGGTGGCAGAGGAACCAAATCATGAAAGGCTTTTGTTTGACAGGCTGAAGAGCTAGAATTTTTTCTTATAGGCAATGGGGGAAATTAGTAAACAACTTAAAACTAAGTGAAAGAATCAGATTTGCATTTTAGAAAGATGACTCCAGCAGAGCCATAAAGGATGCTTGGGAGTAGGGTGAAGACAGCAAGATCTGTTTAAAAGCTACTGCAATTTGAAGGTGAAAATTGAGAACCTGAACTAAGGCATTGTCAGGGAGAATGTGGCCGAGTGGACTGATATGAGAGATACTTAGGGAAAAGAACTGACAAAACCTAATAATAATCAATTATGCCTTAGAGGGGGATAACTGATTCTTCATCCTAGATATCTTAATCCTGTTCTCTTTATTACCAAAGCCTTGGTTCAAGTTCTCATTATTTTTCACCATGACTTCTTATTACAATTATCCCAATTCATCCTACCCATCCATAAATGACAGGGAAATCTTTCTGAAATGCAAATTCTGATCATGCTATTCACTCATTTGAAATCCTTTAATGGGAAACCTGAGCCTACAAGAAAAGTCCAAATTCCTTTACATTCAAGTTCCAGTCTGCTAGGGATTCAAAGGCACTTATAATCTGTCACCACCACTGCACCACCTTCTCCCCCACTGAAATCCTGCTTCTTTTTCTCATGCCCAATTGTTTTCATCCATTCTCAATGTGCTGTCTCAGCTCTTCAACCTCAAACTTAGGATTGCCTATACTTTCGATTTTGCAATCCTGGGGTACACTTAAATTGAACCTACTGATTCATCCATAATTGAAGCTGGATCAAAGAAATCAGGCTTGAGTTCTGTTCTCTCTCGTCTATTCTTTGATGGTGGCTAAGGAAAAAAAGGAAACAAGTTGACATTTGCCATCTCTATAAACCAAATAGTAACTGAAAACAATCAAATTACTTATCATTAAGCGTTCATATGGCCCATGTAACTGCAAGTGTACCTTACAATACTTTAAATACTATAGATTCAAACTACAGAATGTTTAAAAGTACAAAAGCAATTGGCTTATGGAAAATTATTCTGAAAGACATTAACTAGAAAAGTAATTTGTCCTTTTACTTTCTTAATGCCTCTCTCAAATCTTCATTTTCCTTCAAAGGCTCCAAATTATACTACTCCAAATTATACTACATTAAATTATATGTTTGTTCTTTTAAGGAGGATATGCCATGACATATTAAAAAGTAGAATCAAGGTTCCGCCCCAGGGTGGGGGGCAGCCTGGGGGCCCTCGGCCACCAGAGCTCGGGTGGGTCGTTCAGCTTGTCTGAGTCCAAGGCGAGGGTGGTACAGGGAGCGCATCTCTGGTGTGGGGCGCTGGCCTGGGACAGCCGGGGTGTTCCCTTCCCCGGCACCCATTCGCTGACCCAGAGACTGTTAGAGCAGAGAGCACTTTCCCTCCCCTCTTGTTAACAAGCGGGACCTTTGAGATCCGCAAATGCAGTCCTGAGGATTTGGCTACTGCGTATAACAACAGGGGGCAAATCAAGTACTTCAGGGTTGATTTTTATGAAGCCATGGATGACTACACATCTGCCATAGAAGTCCAACCCAATTTTGAAGTTCCATATTACAACAGAGGGTTGATACTGTATAGGCTGGGATATTTTGATGAGGCTTTGGAAGATTTCAAGAAGGTATTAGATTTAAATCCTGGATTTCAAGATGTTACATTGAGCTTAAAACAGACAAAGAAGCAAAACAAAGAAGAAATTATTGAACATTTTAACTTATTTGAAATAACTCATAATCCTTATACCTGGCATTTAATTGTCTCTAATTTAAAATAGGTATTGAACTATTTTGATTTATAGTTAAGATAAAGAAATCGATGCATTAGCACCGAAGTTGCATAATGCATATAAGGTGGTTTCAGATTGAGAAAATATGTCAAACAGGTATGCTTTCTATAAAGTATAACTATTATATCAATGTATAATTGAATGTCATTACAGTATAATACTTGAATGTGAAGCATTTTCTTCTGTAAAATGATTTTTTTGCAATTTTTTATTCCCAGCTTTTTATTTAAAAAATTTTGTATCTACAGAGAAGTTGAAAGAATAACAGAATAAATACCTTTAAACTCTTAAATATGAAAATTTGTCTTGGTAATATTGAGTAAATATTGTTTTGATAATGGTAAATAAATGGAAAATTAAAAGTGATGTGATACTTAGTATACTATGTCATAAAGTATTTTTGAAAACTTTATACTCATTAAAATTTATTTGATTTTTTTGTAGTCAATACAACATAATACAAAGCAAAATATATACTTTAAATCTATTTATTCCTGAATTAACCTCAAAGGCAAACATACTACGTTTATCATCTAAAACTAGGATCTAATATAATACCCTCACCAACTTCACCCTCTCTTCAATCCCTTCTCATATACCTAAACACTAGGCAACTATTTTAATTAACTATTTTGTAAAATTTATTTTTTAGGGCAAGTATTTCTCTCCTCTAATAAACAGACATGGAATAAGACTAGCCATATTATAAAAAAGACTAACCAACTTAATTTCCAAAGGACCTAAACTGAAAATCTTACGGAAATCATTAAGTTTCTTACCAAGTCTATATCCATGGTGTCAAAATCTATTCCCTCGTTAAGATCCTCAATCCTCCCTTCTGAGGACATCATAACGTCTTCAACAATTGGCTCTTCATCATCTTCCATTAGGCTTGTACCACGCCGACTAGAGAAATACAAAACAAGGTCAAGATTTGAACCAATGTGGTGGCAGCAACTACGTGGCTCTCTCTATTCAATTATAATGGAAAATGATGAAATTAAAAGTCAGGGAGAATGATTAGGCATTGATCATGTCATCAATGATGTCAAAACCCCAATGATCACTTGTCTAAAAATGCCAAGGAGTTATGTTTATTCTACATTATTTCGAGGCATATAGCTGGATATTTCTGATATCCCATATGCAAGTTCAATGAGAAATTCCCACATGGGAAATACCTCAAATCCTTTTTGAAAGTAGGCAGGGTACAAATTAATAAACAAACATAAAACAGAGACCAAAGAAATGACATTTTCAGAATACATATGTTTTCATCAATATATAATGTTAATTCTAACCATCACTCACTCATTCACTCAGTGCCTAATGTGTACCAGCCACTCACTTATTCATTCACTCAGTGCCTACTATGTGCCAGGTTTCTACTGTGTCCTATGGATGCAAAAAAAAAGATGAATAAGACATGGTTCCTGCCCTCAAGGAGCTCACAGTCTACTATAGGAAACAGATACACAACTGATTATGACAAAATGTGATAAATACTGCCAACAGAAGTATGCATCGAGTGCTTATAAGGATATAGTGAAAGAGGAGATTAATTCTGCCTTAGAAAGAAATGAGCAAAATTTATGCTGGAACTTGAATTGTGTCCTATGAAACTCAAAACTAAGACATACATAGAAAAGTGAAATTAAAAATTAAGACCAACACTGCCTAGACACCCCTGAAGATCAAGAAAGTGATTAAACAAGAGGAAGGGGTAGCAACAGACAAGATAGGATTTAACAAAGGATTACAAATACTGAAACTATATATATGCTAGGGTATTAGAATAGCTAGAAGGAAATAACTGAAATGGTGGAACTGTAACCTACAACATTCTTTGAAATTTGCTCTATAGCTATTCATTGAATTGTGCTTTGAAAGTTATCACCTTTCTATATATATCCTATATTTCACAATAAGGAAAAAACTAAAACTGTGGAACTGTAACCCATAACATTTTTTGAAATTACCTATATAGCTGCTTGTTGAGCTATACTTTGAAAGTTAAAACCTTTGTGTATATATATTTTACAATACTGGAAATACTGAAATTATGGAATTGTAATCCTTAATATTCTTTGAAATTTGCTCTCTAACTACTTGTTAAATTGTACTTCGAAAGTTATCATTGTTATGTCTATATGTTAAAGTTTACGATTTTACAAATGCATAAAAAAGTTAAGACCAAAAGCTTGGTATGTTACCACATGATTGCAGAGAATAAGCTCAAGTTCACAAGTAAGCTCGGATCAGCATAAAGGAGTCAATGTAATAATGCAATTGAGCGTGACTTGTTCCCCAGTTTGACCAAAATTACCTTCTTTTCTCATGCAAAGACAAAAAGACCAACCAATTATTTACTGAATGCTTATTTTACAGGATACTATGCTGGATCTTAAAAGACATAAAGATAAGACATGATTTCTGATTGAGGCTACCTTTCAAGTTTCTTTTAGTGGGAAAGAGAAATGTGTTGACAGTGGTCCTCATTTCCTAAGAGTTCTGGACAGTAAAAGACAATTTTACTGTACTTGATAGAGGCAAGAGTGAAGGGAATGTGTGTGCTTTGTGGACGTTATGGAAAACCAGAAATTCATCCTGCACTTTCATTTGGAGTATAAGGAAGATATATGTGATACAAAATAAGAGAGAGAGAGAATTTGGAAATATTTTCAGTTACAGGGCAAACATGTTTACAGAAAACTTGCTGTAAAAAAAATATTTTAAAATTTAGGCAATATAACACTGATGGCACAACAACCGACAAAAGAATCCTCTGATAATAGTTATTTAACTGGAATATCCCCTGGAGGGGGGTACCTATAATTGTGAATTAAAACAATATGCAAATAAAAAAATTATAAATGGTACTGACTAATGAGATACTGTGGATGATCTTGGGAACTGGTGTAAAATTTCCAGGGGAAAGATATGGACCAAATGGTCACATGGCAGAATTCCGAAATGTCTGGATTGATGAATGACTGGAAGCTAAGAAATCAGTTGTAGATTCCAGCATGAAATAAGAATGTATAGTCTATGTGGTGACAGAAATAGAGAAAAGGGGACAGAACTAAGTGATATCATAGATGATCATGTTACCAAGTTAGGATCAGAACCTATACATGTAATAGAGTATACTTTGTTTCTAGAGGTTCTTAACACCAGTCTGGAGATAATAACTAAAGTGAATCTATATAGGCTACCACAAATGTGGTAAATGACTACTACTTAAGAAAAACAAGTAAAATTCTCATTATTTAAAAGCAAACAAAACAAAATATAAATTAAAAAAGAAGGTAACAATTACTATCTTCCTGTATGAAAACTATAACACATTATGTTACAAGTACAAAGCTTTCACACTTAAAAACTTAATCAGAATAATCATATTTTCCCTTTTGTACCAACCAAGGCATGAGAACATTATCTAAAGACTGTTTGCCCCTTCTTTTAGAGCCATATCTAATGAAGATCCCTAAAATTTTCATACAGATTTCAGTGAAAACAAAGTATTTAAAAGTTAAACTACAAAATTTTAAGTGCTGAACATTTATTCATTCAATGAACATTTATTGGGCACCTTTTATGTACCAAGCAATGACAGGCACTGAATGTGGTCCCTGCCCTTGAGGAGCTCACAGTCTAGAGAAAGGGACAAACTCATAAGCAAATAACTATAATACAATGTAATAAGTGCTACAAAAAATATGAATATACAAAGTGTTATGGGAGCATAGATGACCACAGCTTTAATAAAGTGACACCTGAGCTTGTTTTTTTTAGGATGATTTTACCAGTTGCCAGGGAATGGGATGACACTAAAACGTAAGCAGGGACGAAATTCTGAATGGTCTTGCGTGCCATGAGCTAAGGAGTTTGAACTTTATCCTGCAAGCAATGTGGTAGCCATGGAAAGGTTTTAAGTAGAAGAGTTTACGTGATAAGATTTTTATTCTAGAATAGTAATTGTTGATGGCAGTGTGAACGATGGACTGGTGGTGATGGTGGTAGTGGGAGGATGGTGGAAGGGGAGGGGTTTGGTGAGAGGGTAAATGGGAGATTTAAGAAGAAAACTAGTTATTAGGATGCTGATACAATATTTTAGGTGCGAGATGAGGGCCTGAAGTAAGGTGGGGAAGCAATTAAGATGTAGCAAAACAGGATTTTTGGCTACAATTTTGTGCACCAAAATAAACAAGGATTTATATTTAAACTTTTCCAACAGATCAAGCTAAGTTGGTCCTTTAGCTAACTAGTTAATATTTAATTTAAAAAGTATTTTTTTTTTTTTACTGTTGGAAAGACCAATTTTTCGTTCCTTCATTATTTCAGCTTAGTTACTCTAGAGAGTTTGCTGAAATTTTAGATAAGGCACACATTAAAACATGTTAAAATGAATTAGTGAACTTCCTAGACTCAGACAATAAGGCACTCTCACTTACATGGCATGCTGAAGATTAGTTCGCAGTTTAACATAGCTCATTGCTGCTCTCTCCTGCTGTTGCCTTGCTTCCTCTTGTTGTCTTTGAGCTAACATCCATGTTACCTGCGTGCTTCAAGGAGAATTTTATTCTTCTTTTAACTTAACTTTTTTCTATGTAATTAATAAAGTTATAGTACAGAAAATGATCAAATGTACTTACTTATAATCAAGAGGAGTTTGATGATGTTCAGTCTGCATTGGATAGACACTCATGAAGCTATCCTCAGGTCGTAATCTTTTGGGCTCTCTCATAATAGTTGAGGTGAGTTGGGGTGTCTGCATCATAACTGGGGTGTGCAGTGTTTGTTCTCTGCTTAACCACATACTGTCACTACTACTACTTTCTTCAGCTGAAAAAGAAAACAAACAGCAATGAAGTTCAGTCACTAATTTTGACTAATCAGATGTCTAATACAACCCATTCAGGTCAACAAACATCTGGCTGCTTTCCACATGCTATTGCTAGGAACAGGGGGATAAAAAGGTATGTAAAGCAGAGTCCCTACCCTGTCCTTACAGTTTAGTGGTGGAAAAAACAAACAGGCAATTACAATACAATGTGGTAAGTACTAGGAGAGAGGGGAACACAGATGGAATGTGAGCAATGAGAGAGATCAGATCAGACTATCGGGAAGTGATTTCTAACTAGAGTAGATGTTGGCTGGGCTGCAAACGTTTTTCTAGGCAGAGGAAAGAACATAAGCAAACACACTGACATTAAACAATGACTGAGCCATATTAATTTGCTGATTTCAGCTACTTTTGACCTACAAAACTGGCACTTATATATATGGCTCGACCTCATAGTTTGGTACTCCTGGAGTATAAAGACTGAAGAGAGTGGGAAAAGATAAGGATGGTTCAAGAAGCAGGAATCAATTTGTGGAAGTAGTGTATGTTTGCTAAGGTGACAGGGAACTGCTGCCGAAGATTTTAAGAAAGGGAAGGAATTTGGTGAGTTATACATTTTAGTCAAAATATGTGGAGGCAGTGTGGAGGTGGGCTTAAGAATAGGAAGACTGGTAAGCAAAGAGGCCAGTTAGGAGGCTAACTGCATAGCCCAGGTGAGTGAGAAGTAGTAACTGGAATGGACACAAGGGGCGAGTGGTTCCCAATCTATGGGATGCAAACCCCTGAGCAGGTCTTAAGAATAGCTGCAAGGTGTTCATAAATCCAAACGCAAATCAAATATTGGACTGAAAAAACCATGCTTCACAGGTGCAGATGCTTTCTTTCAAATGTCGGTAGATGTTGCCATAATTAATAAAGGATAAATTCACATACAAATGTAACTGAATAGTGGTTTTTAAATCACTGATTTGGGAGGTAAAATTGACAGCACTTGATGATGGAGAGTTTGGAGGAAAACCATTTTATTAAAAGATTATTTATATAAGTGCACATAAACATAATAAGTTTTTAAAGGAAGAGTGAAAAGAAGTAAAATGTGCCAATAGCTAACATCTTACTAAGAGATGGATCAGACATAAATTTCACAATTTGTAATATAATTACATAAGCCTTTAAGTTTTATAATGTCGAGGCTCCAATTTTGTCTTCGCAATCGATTGACCTGGCCAACCTATCAGTATTTTACCTTTCCTTCTTCTAACTTATTAACACCTCAATTTCTATGTCTATCTCCAGAAACCTTAGAAAGAGAATCTTGACTCTTTCTTTAAAAGCTGGAGTATTTCTAGGGATGAATAATTAGCAGCCGATAAGAGCTTTGGGATGTATTACGTTATGATAATTGTTTAAAGTTGAGAGGGATGATGATTGAAGATAATGTAAGAAACTGACCATTCATCTTGGGATAGAATATATATTAAGTCAAGTGAGGAACCCACTACATAATAAATCAAGCCCTTGACTTGAGACTTGCTCTTGTAAAATTTAGGGTTGTAAATAGGAGGCTGAGCCCTCCAGTAATTATGCTTAAGAGGTGCTTCCAGGCAACCTCTTTGTTGCTCAGATGTGGCCTTTCTCTCTCTAGGCCCAACTCAACAAATAAATTCATTAACCTCTCTCACCAAGAGGGACAAGACTCCCAGGGAATGAATCTCCCTGGTGACCTGGGACATGATTCCCAGGAATGAGTCTGGCCCTGGCAGCAAGGGACTGAAAATGCCTAACTGACCAAACGGGGAGGGGGTGAGGGGGAGGTAACAAGCTGAGGTCACAGAGGCTGAGATTCCAAATAGAGTCAAGAGGCTATCCTGGAGGTTTCTCTTATGCAAGCTCCAGCTAGATATCCCAATTGGCCACAGCATGCCATGCCCTTACCAAGAAAAAACAAAAACAAAAACAAAAAGCAAAACTGAAGTATTTGATTTGATAATCTAACTTTAAAATGTTATATAAAGGCCAATTCTTAAGTGTTCTATGAAATCTAAGGAAAAGGAGAGATTTGATGGCTCAGCACAAACCCATAATTATTAACTATTGGTTCAGATGAGGAAACGTTATCTTTTAATTTGATGACTGTTATACAAAAAAAAAAAAAAAAAAGAGGAAAACTCCATTTAGCTTCTTATAAACCTAAGTATTTTAACTGATCAGGGATACTATACAAGAAATTTCCCTATCGACAGGGATGTTGGGGCTAAATGAACAACCAAGTCTAAAATTGTACAAGCTATAAGTATAAAGTTGATGCCTTTATATTACTGGACAAAAGACATTGAAACCATTAGTACATAGAACAATCAAGTTTTGAACACTATGCACCTGATAATAAATGATGGCTGACTAAATATGTGGCAATTTAAAAATAGGTCCCCCAAATTCTTTCACATTCCTCATATCAAGAAGTGGAGGGTTATGTCTCCCCTCCCCTTGAATGTGGGCTCTGTGACTACTTGGCCAATAGAATACGGCAGAAATGACACTGTGCCAAGTTTCTGGGCCCAGGCCTTAAGAAACTGGCAGCTTCTACTTCCTCTCTCTTGGGACACTTACTCTTGGAACCCAGCCACATGCTGTAAGAAAGCCAAGCAGCCCCATGAAGAGGCCACATGTAGGTGTTTTGGCAGACAGCCCAGCAGTGGTCCCAGCTGACAGCCAGCATCAGATGTATAAGTTAAAGATGCCTCCAATTGATTCCAGCCCCCAGCCTTTGAGTCTTCTAAATTGCAGAAACAGATTTCATGGAGCTGTCATTCCAACTATGTCCTAAGTTTGTGGTGTAATTTGTTACCTAGCAATAATAACTTGAACTAGTTTTCACAAACATGCTAATTGATTTAAAGGTTCTTAAGAAAAGGAAAAGGTTCCCACTCCCATTTGAACCAACCCTAGAGTGCCAGGAGTCAAGAGCTTCAAGAACTGTAACACATTCCTTGCTCTAAAATTACAGACAGCACTTTGCATTTCTAACAAGTTCTTCATGATTAATTTACCTCTTCATAAGAATGCAAAAGTTGCAACTTCTCTGAATCTGTCACTCTACTAGATGATCTGATCTCTTAGGTAATGACTAGCTCTATAATACTGAATTTATATCCCTATGAGTACAGTGTAGCTCAGTGATTAAAAAGCAGGCCTTTTTAGTTTTTAGTTTACTAGAATAGCTAGAAGAAAATATATGAAACTGTTGAACTGCAATCCCGTATCCCTGATTCTTGAAAATGATCATACAACTATACAGCTTATGTGGTATGAATGTATGATTGTGAAAACCTAATGGCCCACACTCCCTTTACCCAGTGTATGGACAAAAGAGTAGAAAAATGGGGACAAAAAGTAAACGAATAATGGGGGGTGGGGTATGGGTGTTTTTTTTTTTTTAACTTTTATTGTTATTCCTATTCTTATACTTTGGAGTAATGAAAATGTTCAAAATTGATTGTGGTGATGAACGCATAACTATATGATGATACTGTGAACAACTGTTGTACACTTTGGATGACTGTATAGTATGTGAATATATTTCAATAAAATTGCATTAAAAAAGAAAAAAAGGCAAGCAGGCACTCTAGAGTTAGACGCCTGGCTCTGCTACTTAATAGCTGAGTAATACTACTTAATACCTTGAGTAAATTACTTAATCTTTCTGTACTTAGTTTTCTCATCTGAAAAATGGAATGTACCTCACCGGACTTGTGAGAACCAAGTTTTTACATGTAAATTGCTGAAAACACCATTCTTACACATAACTTAATGCACTGTGTACGCTATTATTAAACGACACAAATCCCAAATAAAAAATAAGGTGAACTTAATTGCACTTCAGTTGGTAAACATTAGGGATAAATATAAAGAGAATAAACTATATTCTTACTGAGTGCAAGCTGCATGCCCTCAACTACTTTCCGTTTTCCTGTAGATGGTTTTGATTTTTTACTCCGCACAGTTGATCCCCGACTACTGATTCCACTAATGACTGACATGGTGTCATCATCACCACCGGCTAGTAAAGAATTTCGGTAAGACATCAGTGGAAGCCACACATCTTCTCTTCGGAGTGACATCTGAAAGGTCATGAACTTTTCCAAATAAACATACCTTTAAAAGAAGTAGAAACCGTTAAAACAGTCACTGCCTTTTTATCTTTTCATTTTTTTCTCTCCTAATAATCCTAATGCATAAGTCCCATAGGGAACATTTAGTAATTTAATTAGAATTAAATAAAAAGCAAAGTAAGTAAGTATGGTAGATAGCCTACATTTCTCAAAGTATACACTAACAACTGAAGGCAGTTAGTATTTTCATTCCAAAGATGTCTATATATTGTCCTGACTTTTCAGGTCCTCTACTACAGAAGAACAAATCTGAGTCATATTTCTGGAAAGAACACTGGATTTAAAGTCAAACAACTTGGGTTAGAGTCCCAGTTCTACCAACCCATAGTTGTATGAACATTCAATCTCAGCCTCACCAGTACATTGGGGAAATTTTTTTGCTATCAAGATTCTTGCATCAAATTAAGTAAATCAGAGCACTTCAGCTTCATATTTATTAAGCATCTATATGTCCCAAGCACTAAGGATAGATACAAAGATAAATTAGATATGATTCCTATCTGCAGAAAAGTTTCAGCATAATGGAAATGATAAATCTACCCTTATTCAAGTATCACAAGGGTACTATGGCTTATATGTAATTTTGCAATCAAAATTCAACTAACATTTGTGTGGCTCCTATTTGCTAGTCATTTTGCTCTCAGATTCTTTAGTCTTACAATCCTGGGAGGGAGACATTCTCCCCACTTTACAGATGAGGACAGAAAGGATCAGAAAAGTGAAGAAGTAATATGCATAAAGTCATAAAATTGAGTAAGCAGCATAACCATGATCCAAATCCCAGGCTTCTGACACTAAATTCAGTGCTTTATTGCGAAATTATGCTTCCAACAGTTGTCATAATAATGACCAATTCCCACAACTCAAATTTACCAATTTTGAACAGCATTAAAAACAGGAGATAGCAGTTAAAGAATATACTGCTTTGTGTTAGCTGTTCAGTATTTCTTTTTAACCATGATACATTTCATACAAAGCAGTACAAAGCAGCACACTGTAAAGTATGGTCTGTGAACTGGCTATCAGTGTGAAAACTGTTACCAGTCTGTAACAAGTTAAGGAGCCTGAGTCAAAATGTACTCACTGGTGGAGAGATTTACAACTACGAACCCACCACACAGCTTTATAGAACATTACAGATAAGTAGCCCTCCCTGAATCTATTCCTCTTTCTCCTCCTCTCCATTAACCTGAATCTGTATTTTTAATACATATTTACATATAATGTCTGTAAAAATCATAGCAACATTTTCTACTTTGCTTTTTCCACTCAAAATTATGTTTTTAGATCTAGCCACATTACATATGTAAGTTTTAGTTCCTTCATTTTGACTGCTGTATGGTATTCCACTGTAATCAGTTTACTGATAAATTTTTATTTCGTGAAATTTAGGATGTTTTGAGGTTTTCCTTATTCAAACAATGCAACAAAGAGTATTCTTTTATGAGTCTCCAAAGTGCAAGAGTTTCTCTATGCTGTCTACCTACGAATGGAATTGGTGGATCATAAAGGTAGGGAGAATATTAAACTTTATTAGATATTGCCAACTGATTGAACAAAGTTGTCTTGTTCATGAAGACACCCTCACCAGTGGTGTACAAAAGTTTCTATTGCTCCACTCCCTTGGCAATACTTGGCACTATCAGACTTCTTAATTTTTGCCTAATCTGCTAGGTGAGCCATGACATTTCATTATTTTAATTAGTATTTGATTTCTAGTGTCTATGCAATTTTAACTATGATAAATTTATATATAATAAAATGCACAGAAATTAAGAGTACGGTGGGATCAGTTTTGCAAATGAATGCATCTGTGTAACCCACATACCTATGAAGATACAGAACATTCCCATAACCCCAGAAAATATCCTCATTTTCCCACACCTTAGAAGTAACCATTATTCTGATTTCTATCACCACAGATTACTTTTGTCTACTTTAAAACTTGTACTTATTTTAGATTATTTGTTTTTCTTATTCCTCTGTTTTGGTTTTGTTTGAAGTGTTTCTTTTTTGTTTGTATGTTTTTAAATTTTTTGATAAAGTTTAAAAAAATTTTTAAATATAAATAAATAAAACTTCATGTAAAGTCCATGCAAAATACTACTGGATTTTCAGAAGTGGTTATCTATACTATGAGTTATTCATATTCCTCTGTCCTTTTATATCTTAAAGCCGTGGGGGGAAGCATAAAGAAGATTTTGGGAATTTAACTTCATTTGTTTGGTTCTCTTTTGATTCACAATTTTAGCAGACTAAACCAGAGAATTACCCTGTTTCAAATGATTTGTTGAGAATGGGAATACTAGTTAAGGGAAAAAGATAAAACAGGGAGTTCCACTTTCCATTGTAGTCACAGCCTGGAGACACAGACTAACTAGGAGGCTCCGGATGGATCACCAATCTTATTGTCTTTTAAAGGCTCCCATTTTAGTCAAACTAAGATAAGAATGCAAATAAGAATACATAAAACATTTTCAAGTTACCCCCTAAAGCTCACAGATTACAAATGGAGTATCATGAATAAAATATAGTTATAATCCTTAAATTTAAAATTGCTGAAGTAAAAAGTTTTGTGCATTAATGCAATCCTACAATTTTAAACTGTGTGGAGGGGAGAGAGAAACCAAGTATAATGATTGCTCTTAAGAATTCTAAGTCTAAATTAAATGAAAATTTTTTAATAGATACATACACAGTCCTTTTGTCTTGTCGAAGTAGTTTAGAAGAAAATTCACTCAGAATATCAAGAAATGCCAAATTTAAAGGTGGATGGCTCTCCCCTTGTGGATTAGGCTCCTTAAAAGCAAATTCTATGCCATCTCTATAAAGAGGAAAAAAAAAAAGACTGAAATAAACATATAAGGGACTACCATACAAAATTTAATAACTTAGAAAGGAAACCTCTCTCTACTTTCTTCCCACTATTAAGACATGCATTTAATCTGAGGAATAGAGAATATGGCCATAGTATGAGAATGACCAAATCTACTTACCTTTTATGTAACTTACTTTCTTCAAAACAAAACAAACCACACATGCAAATTCTAGCAGTACGCTTCTCAAACCCTCAGAATTAAGGGGCTAGCTTTCAGATTGAATGTGCTTTAGCATATCTACATTCTTTCCTCAGTATTTTTTTTCCATAGAAAATAACCCAAATTCTCTCACACAGTGATCAGTACATTTTCTGCATTTTTAAGACATAAAGGAGACATACTGAAACACAGGATCAACTTTAAAACAATGAAGACTTTTTAACAACCCATTTAGGAGTAAATTTTTAAATTAAACTCCACCGAGGGCTCATTTTAACTGTATTTATATGGCAATATAGTAATACTTTTATTAATCAAGCCAACAACCCACATGGAATTGGAGAGGAACAGAAGACCATTACATAAAGAGTATCACATCACTTCACAAAATAATTACCACGTGTGGTCCTTAAATTTACCTAAAATTATTAGAAGGCATAAAAATTTAATTGTGAGTTTTAGAGCAAGGTGAAAGGAGAGAGAGAATTAGAAGTTGAGGAAGGTATGTGCATAACTTAACCAAGAGCAGGAGAATTTCTACAGGGAGACATTCAACACTTTATAAAAGTCAGCAAGGGGAAAAAAAGAGACACGAATAGAACAGGGAACTTTCAATGAAGGACAGTCCAAGCTGCTTGATTTTCCCAAAGGCAAGGATATTTAGACCACAATTGAGAAATAAAGGGTTTTAATAGGCAAATGTTGGTTTCATTAAAGCTCTAAAACATATCCATATTTTAAAAAGTATAATTGTTCACTATAAATTACATGCCCGATAAAAAATCAGATAATTTCCAACTTTGATAAGGCTGAAGAAAATATGCAGACAACTCGTGGCCCAAAACAAGAGAAAAGTAGTCAAACCTCAAAGATTTTTCTACCTAGAGGTAAGATTATAATCAACACTGATAAAAGAGATTTTGTAATGCTGATAAATGCATACTACTTTCCTTCATATAATTTATAAAGACTTTGTATTGTTTTAATTTCACAGATTTTCTTGTAAAGGGAGTTTTAGTCCCAACTCATTTGTTGTGCTAGCACTATAACTGGTCTTAAATTTAAGAAAGAAGAATACAGTATACATTCATAAATGAATAAAAAAGCATCAGTTTGGCTATTCCAAATGAAAGGGCTAGATACAAAACAATTTCATGATTATGAAATATGAGTTGAATAAAATATTTGGAGATTACTTGTGTAGCATGGCAATGGCTTCTCTTGTTTTCAACTGATCAAGTCCAAAAGTTAAAGCAAAACGTCGAGCAAGTTCTTTTATGCCACTGAATGTTGGAGATGATCTATCAAAATTATAGCCGTTTTCTTGTATCATTTCATTAAAAAGCTGTTTGGAAAGGAAAAAAAGTTAAAGTTTTTTTTTAATTATTAAGGATTATTAACATCTTTTAAATAACATTTTATATTTAAAATATAGTTAGGTTCATTAACGGGATTATAAGAATCAGTGACGAATTGAAGGCGAACATGTTCGTAAATGGTAGTTTAAAGGCATGTAACCCACAGAGTAGCACTACAAAAAATATACATATAGTAGGTGCTCAATAAATAAGGCATTATATTTTATTCTAAAACATGTACTATAATAACCATATGATATACAAATGACCAAAAATGTAGCACTTTGTACCTTTAGACCAGCTGTAGTTATTGACATTAGAAACTCTTCATGTTAGTTTTGCCAGAATACTGTTCTGCTGGTATTAAATGGATATTAACATAGCATATAAGAATATAAAGAAAAAGGAAGCCCACTAAATTATTAGGCAACTATTCTATGTTATTCTTACCATTTTTACAATTAAGTGATGAATCTTCAAATCAAGAACTCTCATCATGAAGTAAGCAAAACAAAAAATTATGTTTCAGGTCCTGAATTGACAAAGTTTTTAACAGACAATGCTCACTACTGATAATTCACTGAAATAAGCACCCTGAGCTACTGGGAGCACAAACCGAGATAACCTTTCTTCCTACAGAGCAATTTGGCAATATGCAGCGAAGCATTCATAATTTCGATGTCCTTTGACTAAGCTATTCTAATTCTAAGACTTTCTCCAAAAAAAAAAGATAAAAACATTTATGCACAATGCCTAAGTACCAAAATATTTTTAGTGCTATTTATAATGGCAAAAAATTGGAAAAGACCTCAACATCAAACAAGAGCTTGGTTAAATTATAGTACAACTACAAAAGAAAATATTATACAGGCATTCAAAATGCTGAGGAAGGTATTTAATAATGTGAAAATGTACATGATTTATTAATATGAAAATTTTAGCCTACAAAATAGAATGCAAAGTATGTTTTAACTTTTGTAAAACATAAATTTCAGAGGCATAAAAGAGACTAAAAGGCTATTAGAAACAGAAGGTTATGGTTAAGAAAAAAAATAGTTAATTTTTGTTTTTCCCATTTTCCTGTATTTTCTAAACTTTCTATAGAGAGTACTTATTATTTTATACTAAAAGTTATTTAAATGTTACCATTAAAACCTTTAAAATTTTAATACAGAATATTCAAATTTGCAAATGAAATTAAGAACTTTCATATCTACATTTCTAAGTAAGAAAAATTTTATCAAATTGGAATAGGATGGCTTTTGAATGCAGATTGGTCTCCAAAGACAAATTATACTAAGCAAATAATTTTTACCTAATTAACCTGCCTTACCATTACCAAAATGAAAATGGCTATTGCATTTTGTGGTAAAACTAATATATTCTCACTGAAAAAAAAAAAAAAAAGGAAAACAAGTAAAATTCACTTGAAACCTACCAAATGTATACACATTAATTGATAGACTACACTATTTTTAATTGCTTCACAATAGCCACTGCAGAGAAGTACTAAATAATATACTTATCTAATAACCTATTGATGAACATCTGGATTATTTCTAATCTTTTACAATTATAGGTAACATTACAATGCACAAGCTTGTATACCTATTTTAGCTTGTATACTTATTTTCCTAAACTTGTCTGATCACTGTCTTGGGTAAATTTTTTAAAGTATAACTGCTGCCTCAAAAGGCATACAAGTTTTAATTTTGACATGAATTGCTAAATTGCCTACCAGGAAGATTTACCAATCTATACTGCTGGCAGAACTTATTTTCTCCATACCTTAGACAGATATAAATTTTGTCAATCTTGCCAGTCGAAAAGCAAAACATGATTTCTCACTTGCACTTCTTTGTTTACTTTATGAGGTTGAATAGCTTGCATTTCTACTTCTATGAATTGTCTATTGCATTCTCTGCCAATCTTTTACTGCCACCTTGTGAACTATTAAGTGTTAATTATGTTAAAGCCAGGATTCTTAATGTCTTACCTGTTGTAAACTGAGAATAAGGGTCTTTGCACACTGAATTTTGTCTATCTGCCTTGTTTTACTCATTGTTTCTTTGATGATATCTCCATAGTCATTATAATACTAGGAAAAAAATGCAAAAATTAGCAGATACTTTATCTTTTTAAATTATTGGACAATAAGACTAATTTTAGGTTAGTCATGTATTAGTATGTATTTGGCTGAAATTATGCTTTCAAAGATGTGGAAGTAATATCAGTAATATAAGAAGTTCCAGACAGTTAAAATCTAATCAAATTAAGCTCTCGTCTTGGTTTTAAGTAAAGGAGGTATGGAATAAAATAATTAGGTTATGCAGATTTTCAGAACACAAAGGATATAAATAAAAACAAAGTTCTCATATTCTTTGTCAACTATTAATACAATATACTCACAGTTACTCTCATATATTTAAAACTTATTTACTGCTATTAGGGTATGTAGTTCATGTGCAGTTTCTAACTTTATTAACTTGGCTTATAAAAACTAACAGCCTGTTTAGTTACTCTTCCAGGAAAGTAGGTAGAAAGCCAGGAACTGCGTGGACTGGACACCACAGAGGAATCTGACTTTGGGCATACTTCATACAACACTCATGAAAACGTGGAACTGCTGAGATCAGCGAAATCTGTAAGTTTTTGCAGCCAGGGGACCCGCGCCCCTCCCTGCCAGGCTCAGTCCCATGGGAGGAGGGGCTGTCAGCTCCGGGAAGGAGAAGGGAGAACTGCAGTGGCAGCCCTTATCGGAAACTCATTCTACTGATCCAAACTCCAACCATAGATAGACTGAGACCAGACACCAGAGAATCTGAGAGCAGCCAGCTGAGCAGAGAGGAGACAGGCATAGAAAAAAAACAACACGAAAAACTCCAAAATAAAACCGGAGGATTTTTGGAGTTCTGGTGAACATAGAAAGGGGAAGGGCAGAGCTCAGGCCCTGAGGCGCATATGCAAATCCCGAAGAAAAGCTGATCTCTCTGCCCTGTGGACCTTTCCTTAATGGCCCTGGTTGCTTTGTCTCTTAGCATTTCAATAACCCATTAGATCTCTGAGGAGGACCCCTTTTTTTTTTTTAAATCCTTTTTTCTTTTTCTAAAACAATTACTCTAAGAAGCCCAATACAGAAAGCTTCAAAGACTTGCAATTTGGGCAGGTCAAGTCAAGAGCAGAACTAAGAGAGCTCTGAGACAAAAGGCAATAATCCAGTGGCTGAGAAAATTCACTAAACACCACAACATCCCAAGAAAAGGGGGGTGTCCGCTCACAGCCATCATCCTGGTGGACAGGAAACACTCCTGCCCATCGCCAGCCCCATAGCCCAGAGCTGCCCCAGACAACCCAGTGTGATCGGAAGTGCTTCAAATAACAGGCACACACCACAAAACTGGGCGTGGACATTAGCCTTCCCTGCAACCTCAGCTGATTGTCCCAGAGTTGGGAAGGTGGAGCAGTGTGAATTAACAAAGCCTCATTCAGCCATCATTTCAGCAGACTGGGAGCCTCCCTACACAGCCCAGCAGCCCAGAACTGCCCTGGGGGGACGGCACTCACCTGTGACATAGCACAGTCATCCCTCAACAGAGGACCTGGGGTGCACAGCCTGGAAGAGGGGCCCACTTGCAAGTCTCAGGAGCCATACGCCAATACCAAGGACTTGTGGGTCAGTGGCAGAGACAAACTGTGGCAGGACTGAACTGAAGGATTAGACTATTGCAGCAGCTTTAAAACTCTAGGATCACCAGGGAGATTTGATTGTTAGGGCCACCCCCCCTGCCTGACTGCCCAGAAACACGCCCCATATACAGGGCAGGCAACACCAACTACACACGCAAGCTTGGTACACCAATTGGACCCCACAAGACTCACTCCCCCACTCACCAAAAAGGCTAAGCAGGGGAGAACTGGCTTGTGGAGAACTGGTGGCTCGTGGACGCCACCTGCTGGTTAGTTAGAGAAAGTGTACTCCACGAAGCTGTAGATCTGATAAATTAGAGATAAGGACTTCAATTGGTCTACAAATCCTAAAAGAACCCTATCAAGTTCAGCAAATGCCACGAGGCCAAAAACAACAGAAAATTATAAAGCATATGAAAAAACCAGACGATATGGATAACCCAAGCCCAAGCACCCAAATCAAAAGACCAGAAGAGACACAGCACCTAGAGCAGCTACTCAAAGAACTAAAGATGAACAATGAGACCACAGTACGGGAGACAAAGGAAATCAAGAAGACCCTAGAAGAGCATAAAGAAGACATTGCAAGACTAAATAAAAAAATGGATGATCTTATGGAAATTAAAGAAACTGTTGACCAAATTAAAAAGATTCTGGACACTCATAGTACAAGACTAGAGGAAGTTGAACAACGAATCAGTGACCTCGAAGATGACACAATGGAAAATGAAAGCATAAAAGAAAGAATGGGGAAAAAAATTGAAAAAATCGAAATGGACCTCAGGGATATGATAGATGATATGAAACGTCCAAATATAAGACTCATTGGTGTCCCAGAAGGGGAAGAAAAGGGTAAAGGTCTAGGAAGAGTATTCAAAGAAATTGTTGGGGAAAACTTCCCAAATCTTCTAAACAACATAAATACACAAATCATAAATGCTCAGCGAACTCCAAATAGAATAAATCCAAATAAACCCACTCCGAGACATATACTGATCACACTGTCAAACACAGAAGAGAAGGAGCAAGTTCTGAAAGCAGCAAGAGAAAAGCAATTCACCACATACAAAGGAAACAGCATAAGACTAAGTAGTGACTACTCAGCAGCCACCATGGAGGCGAGAAGGCAGTGGCACGATATATTTAAAATGCTGAGTGAGAAAAATTTCCAGTCAAGAATACTTTATACAGCAAAGCTCTCCTTCAAATTTGAGGGAGAGCTTAAATTTTTCACAGACAAACAAATGCTGAGAGAATTTGCTAACAAGAGACCTGCCCTACTGGAGATACTAAAGGGAGCCCTACAGACAGAGAAACAAAGAAAGGACAGAGAGACTTGGAGAAAGGTTCAGTACTAAAGAGATTCGGTATGGATACAATAAAGGATATTAATAGAGAGAGGGGAAAAATATGACAAACATAAACCAAAGGATAAGATGGCTGATTCAAGAAATGCCTTCACGGTTTTAACGTTGAATGTAAATGGATTAAACTCCCCAATTAAAAGATATAGATTCGCAGAATGGATCAAAAAAAATGAACCATCAATATGTTGCATACAAGAGACTCATCTTAGACACAGGGACACAAAGAAACTGAAAGTGAAAGGATGGAAAAAAATATTTCATGCAAGCTACAGCCAAAAGAAAGCAGGTGTAGCAATATTATTCTCAGATAAAATAGACTTCAAATGCAGGGATGTTTTGAGAGACAAAGAAGGCCACTACATACTAATAAAAGGGGCAATTCAGCAAGAAGAAATAACAATCGTAAATGTCTATGCACCCAATCAAGGTGCCACAAAATACATGAGAGAAACACTGGCAAAACTAAAGGAAGCAATTGATGTTTCCACAATAATTGTGGGAGACTTCAACACATCACTCTCTCCTATAGATAGATCAACCAGACAGAAGACCAATAAGGAAACTGAAAACCTAAACAATCTGATAAATGAATTAGATTTAACAGACATATACAGGACATTACATCCCAAATCACCAGGATACACATACTTTTCTAGTGCTCATGGAACTTTCTCCAGAATAGATCATATGCTGGGACATAAAACAAGCCTCAATAAATTTAAAAAGATTGAAATTATTCAAAGCACATTCTCCGACCACAATGGAATACAATTAGAAGTCAATAACCATCAGAGACTTAGAAAATTCACAAATACCTGGAGGTTAAACAACACACTCCTAAACAATCAGTGGGTTAAAGAAGAAATAGCAAGAGAAATTGCTAAATATATAGAGACGAATGAAAATGAGAACACAACATACCAAAACCTATGGGATGCAGCAAAAGCAGTGCTGAGGGGGAAATTTATAGCACTAAACGCATATATTAAAAAGGAAGAAAGAGCCAAAATCAAAGAACTAATGGATCAACTGAAGAAGCTAGAAAATGAACAGCAAACCAATCCTAAACCAAGTAGAAGAAAAGAAATAACAAGGATTAAAGCAGAAATAAATGACATAGAGAACAAAAAAACAATAGAGAGGATAAATATCACCAAAAGTTGGTTCTTTGAGAAGATCAACAAGATTGACAAGCCCCTAGCTAGACTGACAAAATCAAAAAGAGAGAAGACCCATATAAACAAAATAATGAATGAAAAAGGTGACATAACTGCAGATCCTGAAGAAATTAAAAAAATTATAAGAGGATACTATGAACAACTGTATGGCAACAAACTGGATAATGTAGAGGAAATGGACAATTTCCTGGAAACATATGAACAACCTAGACTGACCAGAGAAGAAATAGAAGACCTCAACCAACCAATCACAAGCAAAGAGATCCAATCAGTCATCAAAAATCTTCCCACAAATAAATGCCCAGGGCCAGATGGCTTCACAGGGGAATTCTACCAAACTTTCCAGAAAGAACTGACACCAATCTTACTTAAACTCTTTCAAAACATTGAAGAAAATGGAACACTACCTAACTCATTTTATGAAGCTAACATCAATCTAATACCAAAACCAGGCAAAGATGCTACAAAAAAGGAAAACTACCGGCCAATCTCCCTAATGAATATAGATGCAAAAATCCTCAACAAAATACTTGCAAATCGAATCCAAAGACACATTAAAAAAATCATACACCATGACCAAGTGGGGTTCATTCCAGGCATGCAAGGATGGTTCAACATAAGAAAAACAATCAATGTATTACAACACATTAAAAACTCGAAAGGGAAAAATCAATTGATCATCTCAATAGATGCTGAAAAAGCATTTGACAAAATCCAACATCCCTTTTTGATAAAAACACTTCAAAAGGTAGGAATTGAAGGAAACTTCCTCAACATGATAAAGAGCATATATGAAAAACCCACAGCCAGCATAGTACTCAATGGTGAGAGACTGAAAGCCTTCCCTCTAAGATCAGGAACAAGACAAGGATGCCCGCTGTCACCACTGTTATTCAACATTGTGCTGGAAGTGCTAGCCAGGGCAATCCGGCAAGACAAAGAAATAAAAGGCATCCAAATTGGAAAAGAAGAAGTAAAACTGTCATTGTTTGCAGATGATATGATCTTATATCTAGAAAACCCTGAGAAATCCACGATACAGCTACTAGAGCTAATAAACAAATTTAGCAAAGTAGCGGGATACAAGGTTAATGCACATAAGTCAGTAATGTTTCTATATACTAGAAATGAACAAACTGAAGAGACACTCAAGAAAAAGATACCATTTTCAATAGCAACTAAAAAAATCAAGTACCTAGGAATAAACTTAACCAAAGATGTAAAAGACCTATACAAAGAAAACTACATAACTCTACTAAAAGAAATAGAAGGGGACCTTAAAAGATGGAAAAATATTCCATGTTCATGGATAGGAAGGCTAAATGTCATTAAGGTGTCAATTCTACCCAAACTCATCTACAGATTCAATGCAATCCCAAACAAAATTCCAACAACCTACTTTGCAGACTTGGAAAAGCTAGTTATCAAATTTATTTGGAAAGGGAAGATGCCTCGAATTGCTAAAGACACTCTAAAAAAGAAAAACGAAGTGGGAGGACTTACACTCCCTGACTTTGAAGCTTATTATAAAGCCACAGTTGCCAAAACAGCATGGTACTGGCACAAAGATAGACATATAGATCAATGGAATCGAATTGAGAATTCAGAGATAGACCCTCAGATCTATGGCCGACTGATCTTTGATAAGGCCCCCAAAGTCACTGAACTGAGCCATAATGGTCTTTTCAACAAATGGGGCTGGGAGAGTTGGATATCCATATCCAAAAGAATGAAAGAGGACCCCTACCTCACCCCCTACACAAAAATTAACTCAAAATGGACCAAAGATCTCAATATAAAAGAAAGTACCATAAAACTCCTAGAAGATAATGTAGGAAAACATCTTCAAGACCTTGTATTAGGCGGCCACTTCCTAGACTTTACACCCAAAGCACAAGCAACAAAAGAGAAAATAGATAAATGGGAACTCCTCAAGCTTAGAAGTTTCTGCACCTCAAAGGAATTTCTCAAAAAGGTAAAGAGGCAGCCAACTCAATGGGAAACAATTTTTGGAAACCATGTATCTGACAAAAGACTGATATCTTCCATATATAAAGAAATCCTACAACTCAATGACAATAGTACAGACAGCCCAATTATAAAATGGGCAAAAGATATGAAAAGACAGTTCTCTGAAGAGGAAATACAAATGGCCAAGAAACACATGAAAAAATGTTCAGCTTCACTAGCTATTAGAGAGATGCAAATTAAGACCACAATGAGATACCATCTAACACCGATTAGAATGGCTGCCATTAAACAAACAGGAAACTACAAATGCTGGAGGGGATGTGGAGAAATTGTAACTCTTATTCATTGTTGGTGGGACTGTATAATGGTTCAGCCACTCTGGAAGTCAGTCTGGCAGTTCCTTAGAAAACTACATATAGAGTTACCATTCGATCCAGCGATTGCACTTCTCGGTATATACCCGGAAGATAGGAAAGCAGTGACACGAACAGATATCTGCACGCCAATGTTCATAGCAGCATTATTCACAATTGCCAAGAGATGGAAACAACCCAAATGTCCTTCAACAGATGAGTGGATAAATAAAATGTGGTATATACACACGATGGAATACTACACGGCAGTAAGAAGGAACGATCTCGTGAAACATATGACAACATGGATGAACCTTGAAGACATAATGCTGAGCGAAATAAGCCAGGCACAAAAAGAGAAATATTATATGCTACCACTAATGTGAACTTTGAAAAATGTAAAACAAATGGCTTATAATGTAGAATGTAGGGGAACTAGCAATAGAGAGCAATTAAGGAAGGGGGAACAATAATCCAAGAAGAACAGATAAGCTATTTAACGTTCTGGGGATGCCCAGGAATGACTATGGTCTGTTAATTTCTGATGGATATAGTAGGAACAAGTTCACAGAAATGTTGCTATATTAGGTAACTTTCTTGGGGTAAAGTAGGAACATGTTGGAAGTTAAGCAGTTATCTTAGGTTAGTTGTCTTTTTCTTACTCCCTTGTTATGGTCTCTTTGAAATGTTCTTTTATTGTATGTTTGTTTTCTTTTTAACTTTTTTTCATACAGTTGATTTAAAAAAGAAGGTAAAGTTAAAAAAAAAAAAGGAAAACAAGGAAAAAAAAAAGATGTAGTGCCCCCTTGAGGAGCCTGTGGAGAATGCAGGGGTATTCGCCTACCCCACCTCGATGGTTGCTAACATGACCACAGACATAGGTGACTGGTGGTTTGGTGGGTTGAGCCCTCTACCATAGGTTTTACCCTTGGGAAGACGGTTGCTGCAAAGGAGAGGCTAGGCCTCCCTATATTTGTGCCTAAGAGTCTCCTCCTGAATGCCTCTTTGTTGCTCAGATGTGGCCCTCTCTCTCTGGCTAAGCCAACTTGAAAGGTGAAATCACTGCCCTCCCCACTACGTGGGATCAGACACCCAGGGGAGGGAATCTCCCTGGCAACGTGGAATATGACTCCCGGGGAGGAATGTAGACCCGTCATCGTGGGACGGAGAACATCTTCTTGACCAAAAGGGGGATGTGAAAGGAAATGAAATAAGCTTCAGTGGCAGAGAGATTCCAAAACGAGCCGAGAGGTCACTCTGGTGGGCACTCTTACGCACACTTTAGACAACCCTTTTTAGTTTCTAAAGAATTGGGGTAGCTGGTGGTGGATACCTGAAACTATCAAACTACAACCCAGAACCCATGAATCTCGAAGACAGATGTATAAAAATGTAGCTTATGAGGGGTGACAATGGGATTGGGAAAGCCATAAGGACCACACTCCACTTTGTCTAGTTTATGGATGGATGAGTAGAAAAATAGGGGAAGGAAACAAACAGACAAAGGTACCCAGTGTTCTTTTTTACTTCAACTGCTCTTTTTCACTCTAATTATTATTCTTGTTATTTTTGTGTGTGCTAATGAAGGTGTCAGGGATTGATTTAGGTGATGAATGTACAACTATGTAATGGTACTGTAAACAATCGAAAGTATGATTTGTTTTGTATGACTGCATGGTATGTGAATATATCTCAATAAAATGAAGATTAAAAAAAAAAAAAAAAAAAAAGAATGAATGAGAATAAACCAGAGTATAAATGTGAAAATTTGTTAGCAAACTATAAAAATATCATGCTACTAAATGAGAGTTACATGTTCAAAGTTACACCAAGGGAAAATGATGTTAAGGCTATTTTCCCAATTTGTTAATAAAATTAAATAAAATGTGAAAAAAAAAAAAAAAAAAAAAACTAACAGCCTGTAAACAACATTTACAAGAAAACTTATAGCATGTGACATTTACATTACAAATTGCAGGTAAATTTTTTCTAACTTAAGATCCTGTTTCAAAATAAATACATAAAAATTATCAGAGATAACAGGATAACCATTCCTCTATGGTTAATAAAATTGACTTTATTCTAGAATACCTAAAAGTTGAAAATTTGCTAAATGACTTCATAAACCTTAGTTTGTTTAAAAAAAAAAAAAACAACTATCAGTTATCATGCCAAATGACTTAAGTTCCAAAGTAATTTTTAAATTGCTCCATGATGCTAGAGTTTTATTACATAGCATTCATTACATAGAGTAAATTGGAACTGGTCAAATTTTATTACATATATTTTATTTCATGAATGCAAAGCTTTTTAAAAAAGTTTATATTCATAATTAGATTTTACTTGAGAAAGAGGTAAAGAAAAAATCTTAAGTCACTTTGTGTTAGTGCAATTAACGTTTATTATTGCTACTTAACATTAGAGAATCTTGCATATATTTATGAAAACTGTGAATGACCTACTGTGAAGCAAATCTGACTTTCAGAGTTAAAAGACACCTTGGCTATCTCAGTGAAACAAAAAAAGTGGCCGTAAAAGGTGTTGAGTTATTCAAGGTCACAAGCTGCATAGTAAACAAGTCAAAACTATACTATCCAGGTCTCCTGACTACTAGAGCAGCACGTTTTTATGCAACATCAAGCAGAGGAGGGGCACTACCCTGTTATCCTAAAGGAAATCACAAATACAGTTTCTGATAGTGACAGTTAACCTAAAACAGAATGTTTCCAATATTCCAAATACAAATGAACTCAAACTCAAAATGTCCACTGATTGGAAATGTGAGGGTATGAGGAAATGTGACTAAAAATATCAAAGATTTTAAGATAGAGAATTTACTATTAAAAGAATTTAATAGCAACCAAGCACAAAAGCTGAAGTGCTACATCATCTTTTAAGCATTTTAATAAAACTGTGTTGGCAATCTATTTTTTAACTTTACCTTCATATACTGCTTGAAGATATCTGCAGCTGTATTCATCTCCACCACAGTATATACAATTAGCTTACAAAATGCTGCAAGTAAATTCCTTCTCTTGTGCAGAGCTTCAATTTTACTGGCTTCATCCTCCTGCTGACCATCTGGGAAAAAAGTTCTAAACATTAAGCCATCTGTATTTTACTTCACCCATCTTTTCTTAAAAAAAACTCTTGCTATAAAACATCCTTACTTTGGAGTATTTGAAAAATAAGGGAAAAACACCTAAAATAAAATTTAAAATGACTCATAATCCTATAACTCAGAAACACTCTTAATATCTAAGTTAATGACCAGCCCATTTATGCCAATAAAAAATTTTTTGTGAAGCCAAATAATAATTAGAAGGTTGCCTGATGAACATGGAACAGGTACAAATGGAGTGAGGTGGTGGAAATGATGGTTAGTGAAGTCAATTTAAGCTTGCCTAATACATTCATCTACTACCCTAATAGAAATAGTTTACCAATGAGATCTGCACATTCAAAGTCTGTTGGTTAAGGCTCCTTCTTCCCTGGAAGCAGTCAACCTCAGAAAATCTCCTAATCCTTCCAAGGCTGATCCCATCCACCTCACCCCTGACCCTTACTGACACATTCCTCCTTTGCAGATACTACAGAGAGTCTGGCCAATGAATCATTCTGTCTTTATAAGATAACTTCGCATATTTCTGCTCTGATCCATTATGTGATCTTAACATTAGGTTTTCAGAAGACAGACTTATTTCCAAATTCTTTAGCAGGGGAAGCATTACTGCACCCAAGTACTGCCAAAGGATTATTTATAATTATTTGATATTGTAAATAAAACTGTGATAAAGCCTTTTACGTATTAAGTTGTATAAAGGGGGATTTTGAAAATAAAGAGGTGTGCTGAAAGAGGATTCTAGGCTAGGAGTATTACAGAAGCAGAGGCAAAAAGGAGTTGGCCCAAACTAAGATAGAGTAGAAAAAATGTGAACAATAAGTTTGGGTAGATGAGGTAGGGGACAAAGATGTTGGACCTTGAAACCCAGACAGAGAAGCTTGGCCTTGGCATGGAAGATGTTGACAAAGCAGTGAAGGCCGCAAGACAGGCTTTTCAGATCGGCTCTCCATAGCATACTATGGATGCTTCAGAGAGGGGACAACTAATACACAAGTTGGCTGATATAATTGAAAGGGACCGTCTCCTGCTGGCAAAATTTTATGGACGTTTAGATTTGGAGGTAAGTCTCTTTTTCAGACACTGGAGTCAATGAATGGTGAAAAACTAGTTTCCAATGCATATCTGATGGATATAGGAGGCTGCATAAAAACATTATGCTACTATGCAGGCTGGGCTGACAAGATCCAGGGATGCACAATACCGATCGAAGGAGACTTTTTTACTTATACAAAACATGAACCTATTGGCATATGTGGCCAAATTATTCCTTGGAATTTCCCATTGGTTATGCTTATTTGGAAGATAGGGCCTGCCCTTAGCTGTGGAAACACTGTGGTTGTCAAAACGGCAGAGCAAACTCCTCTCACTGCCCTTCATGTGGCATCCTTAATAAAAGAGGCAGGGTTTCCCTTGGAGTAGTGAATATCGTACCTGGTTATGGACCTATCACGGGAGCAGCCATTTCTTCCCACACGGACATAAAGTAGCCTTCACAGGATCTACAGAGGTTGGCAAAAAGATCAAAAAAGCTGCCAGGGAAAGCAACCTGAAGAGGGTAACCCTGGAGCTCGGTGAGAAGAGCCTCTGCATTGTATTTGCTGATGCCAACTTGGATAATGCCACTGAATTTGCACACTACGGCATGTTCTACCACCAGGGTCAATGTCATATAGCTGCATCCAAGCTTTTGGTGGAAGAATCCATTTACAATAAGTTTCTTCAAAGGAGCGTTGAACAGGCTAAGTAGTATGTTCTTGGAAATCCTCTAACCCCAGGAGTAAATCAAGGCCCTCAGATGGACAAGGAACAATATGATAAAATACTTCACCTCACTAAGAGTGGGAACAAAGAAGGGGCCAAGCTGTAATGTGGAAGTAGCCCATGGGGGAGTAATGGCTATTTTATCCAGCCCACAGTTTTCTCTGATGTCATGGATGAGATGTGCATTGCCAAAGAAGAGATATTTGGACCAGTACAACAAATCATGAAGTTTAAATCTTTAGATGAAGTGATTAAGAGAGCAAACAATACTCTCTATGGCCTATCAGCAGGAATCTTTACCAAAGACCTTGATAAAGCCATAACCATCTCTCCTCTGCTCTGCAATCTGGGACTGTGTGGGTGAACTGCTATAGTGTGGAATCTGCCCAGTGCCCCTTTGGTGGATTCAAGATGTCTGGAAACGGATGAGAACTGGGAGAATATGGCTTCCATGAATACACAGAGGTCAACACCATCACAGTAAAAATTTCTCAGAAGAACTCATAAAGAAAACTGCAAGTGTGGAGAGAAGAATCTTTGATGGCTAAGCATCTCCTATAGTCGCTAATATATCGTAGTGGGTTTTACATCCAAATTATTCTTTTCTTGATTTTTTAAAAAACGCTGATCATATTAGCATTAATATCACATGTAGAACACTTGACGTGTAGCTTATTCTGAATCATTTGCCGTCTGATATGTGGTACCAAGTCCTATCCTGGGTAAAATGGATGAGTTTAGATGCAGGATTTCTCTAACTCTCTAATAGTCATGCTCTTTCCTTTGTGGCTATTTGTTGAGGATAATCATTTTCTAGAAGAGGACCAGTTGCCATTTAGCTTTTTTCCCTTAAAGAGTTCTTGGTGAACTTACACGTTAACTGCTAAGCAGGTATGCTGTGTCCCAGTACTTGTTAAATTACTGAGTGCCTGAAACACTCAGCTGCAAATCTGAATATAAACCTCAATAAAAACAAACTTGCATGAAAAAAAAAAGTTGTATAAAGAATTTTCTTCTGGATAGATTTTATAAGCAAAATTACATGTGAAAAAACATTATCTCATATTAATTTACATGTCTCTGGTTACCAGTTAAGTTTGTTTATGTATTTATTCACCACTTATGGTTCCTCTTTTGTGACTAGTCTGTAGTTATCCTGTCAACTCCTCAATGTAAGATTCGCAACATCAAAAGATTTTGTGTAAAATAAGAATGTTAATTTAAATGAGTATTTTTTTTACACTGTCTCCAGTAATCCTTGATAGCTGCTAGTAAATCAAAATGAAATTGTGAGAATAAAAATTTAAAACAGACTATCAGGAAAAGTTTTAAATTATCACAAGTGCATGTTCCAGAATCACAAAGCCATTTGCTTAGACACTTAAAACATACCGTTTATTCTCTTAAAAAAGTGGAATATATTTAACCTAAACTTTTCTTAATGACTCTGTAATTATTACGGATGACTTCCATACAATATTGTTTCCAATCATTGTTCATAGGTATATTGCCTTCCCTCCCCTATAGAATAAATTACCCAGTTACTAAGTGTTTTTTGAGTCCTGATTAGTTTTTTTTACTTCTTATCAAAAATTAGCCACTGTTTCTTTAGTGGGGAGTAAAGAACTTTGGAGAAATACCTAACAGAGGGCCTTATGTAAGTGTTAGCTGTTATTATCATGTATTCTCAGAAACATCCCCTATTTAACCCTCTCTTTCTAATATGATACAGGCTAAAACAAATTAAATAACCAATGGTCTAAAATACTAAGAGGTGGATGAAGAGGAAAAGCAATGGAAACTCATATAAGTTGTTGGTGGGAGGGTAAAATGATAACAACCACCTTGGAGAATAATTTGGCAACATGTGGTCAAGTTTAAAATGCACATGCATACTACAATCCACCAATTCCACTTTCAGATATTACTAGAAGAACTCTCGAGACTATGTGTTCAGATCAGTTTAAGAATATTTCTTATAACACTATTTGGTCACAGGGAAAAAAATGGCAACAACTTAAATGTCCATCAATGGCAAAATGAATAAATTATGGTTAATTTATATCACATAACATTCAGCAGTCAAGATAAATAAACTATAGCCACATGTTAACACTGATAAATCTCAAAAATATTAACACAAAAGAGCAAGTAGCAAAATAAAATGTTCAATCATTTATGTAAAAGTTAGCAAGAGGAAAAAAACTATATATTGTTAACAAATACATAAATTCCTAGTAAAATAAATTTAAAATGCAAGGGCATAATAAACACCAAATTCAGGATAACAGCTATCTTTCAGGAAAAAGGGAGAATAGTGGGACAGGAGGGGGATACAGATGAGGGTTTCTATTGTAACAATGTGCCATTTCTTTAAAAAGTAATCTGAAATATATATAGCAATATTTGACAACTACTGGTGGTTGGGTATGTAAATATGTTATATTTTATACTTTTCCATAGGGTTGAAATAGTTACAAGTATGATCAGAATAAAGCAAACTCCAGAGAGACAAGAGTCTGTGGGTAATTCCAGGAAGTAACTAGAAAATTTAGGAGTATCAACAAACTTATTCTCATTCTACTTCCTATCCTCTAAATGAAGTAGGGGCTGAACCCAATCCATGATTATGTACCAAAAACGTGATCTGGTATCAGGTTTTTGATGGTTTTAATCTACAACTGCTTGTTTTTTTTAAAAATTTTTATTGTGGTAACATACACAACATAAAATTTCCCATTTAAACCACTTTCAACTATACAATTTCATTGAATTGTATACCTGAAAGTGGTTTAATTTCATTCACAATGTTGTACTACCACCTCCACCATTTGTATCAATTGCTGGAATGCAACTGTGCTTTCCTATAGAAGTCTTACTCATCTTTGAGGATCCCTTTCAGATGTTAGCTAATCTCAAAGCCTTTTTGATAACTGCAGACAAATTAGAACTTCCCTTACACTCCCACAACACTTTGTACCTGCTCCTGTTATTTATCAAACAGCACTGTAATTAATTGCTTATAGATAGAGATCTGTCTTTTCTACTTCATGGTGAATTCTTGAAGGAAGGGACTTTGTCTCATTTTCTGATATTTGTAGCACCTAGTATACTGACCAATAAATGTCTGTCAAATGAATGTTAAAAAAAAAAAAAGTATAACGAAATCATTAGATGAAAATAAAAGGTGAAAAGGAGAAAGGATATAAACTTTAATACATGGACTTTGACACCCATTTTGGCTGTTCCAGGTTTCTCAACTGTGTTCTGGGTAAGTTTTTAGTACTTAAGAAAAAAATTCTTTATTGATAAATAAGCTATAAGCCATACCTAGAATTATATATATTTATTTAGGTGCTGGTTTGCAGTGATTTGTCAGTTTATGTATGGATATACACATGCTAATGTTGTATTTTCCTTCAAATATACTTCAAATTAAAAAAAAAAAACAAGAAGCCAGCAAATATTTATTTTTTCCATGACCTCTTGTTCAAGCAAGGCATCTGTGTATGAAATCAGGGTATGAAGAAAAGTTAACTCTAGGCAAGGCTGGTTTGATTACTTTCTTGTGAACATTCTGTACTGCCCTAGATTTTACAGAGTAGTTTTCAAACATTTTCTAACATTCAGAAATCATATTAATAACTCAAAAATTTGAAAATTTATGTAAGTAAAATCATACAACAAAAATGTCACATTTTAAAGAAACATTTCATTCTTCTCAAAATACCTGAATATTGGTACTACTAATGAATAAGGGAAAAGGGTAGTAAACTTTATTGAATACCTACTATATGCTCAAGCATTCTTGAGGCACTTTCCTAAACTTCAATGAACCCTCATAGTAACTATCAGATAGCTACAAATTGGAAAAATAGGCTTAGAGTAGTAAGAAGCAGAGACCCCAAAGTTCATGCTCTGCAATACCAAATTGACTTTCCAATATCACAAGAAATGAACTCAAATGTGTTGGAACATGTGCATGTCTCATGTTTTAAAGAATATCATATATAAGGAAGTAACTGAAACTGTGGAATTATAACCTATAATATTCTTTGAAATTTGCTCTCTAATTGCTTGTTAAATTGCACTTGGAAAGTTATCACTTTTATATATGTATGTTACATTCTACAATAAAAAAGATAAAAAAATAAATAAAAGAATATCTCATAGTAGTGCAAAATCTTGCATCATTGTTACTTGAATTTGATTTATGAAGGATACAGAGATTTAACAAAAAGATGGCGATAAAATTACCTGCACTATTATTATCATCATCCTGTTCAATGAAGACATGATCCAAAATAAAGCTGAGCAACTCAGACTGCAATGAAGAATCAGGGGTGTAAACTAGTGGTTCTAACATGTCACGCCCTCCTGACATAATCTGATGGCTGAAGATCATCAAAATATCACATAGAATAGTGAAGGCCTGTTTAAAAAAAGAGGAGAGCATGCTAAACAAAGGTTTCTCACCAACTGCTACAAGTAACTTACATGTCTAACACAGAAATAGAATCTAATTTTCTCCATTTGAAGCTCTTAAGAAAAATCATGTTTAGTATTTTCCTAAGATTTTAAAGCTGAGAAGTATAATCTTAGAAGAATCATTACTAATATTTGGGTAGTGCTTTACTGACTGCAAAGTAATCTCACGAACATTCTTCTTTATTTTTGGCAACTTTAAGTGACTAGCACAATATGTTATCACTGCCAAAAAGAACAAAACCAGGACTCAGGTTTGCTGACCCAAATTCTATACTTTTTTTTGCAATATACCACAATGCCTCATGGTAAACATTCTCAAGTATGGAATAATCCATAAATTTGTTGCCATTCTTTCGTTCTATGGAAGAAAAAAAAAACCCTATACTAGAGATCAGTATTACAAGAGAAATCACAAAGTCTATGGTACTTTTTAAGAACTCTCATTGTCAATATGCTACAATGATTAAGGAGAGGAAACAAACCGAGGTATAGGCCTGCTTACCACTCATCAGGAAAACCTGATAATATCATAATAAACATATGGCTGAAATTACATCTCAAGGAACTTGAGCCCAATGGCTTGCTAAAAACCTTGGCAGGGGTTTAAAATGAGATGAAACACTGGTAAGATTAGTCACAAAGTAGTAGGAAAAAAGTTAATTATCTGTTGGGAAGGAGTAATAAAAATACAACTTTTAGGACACAGAGTCACCTGAAAAATACATTTAAAAATAAATACCACTGCTGGAAAGATAAGATTATAATACAGAACATGCAGCAAATCTTAATAATAGTTTTCTCATTTTGGAACTAACTGTGTTTACCTTTTACCTTTACTTCATGCTTTTATCCCCTTTATCAGTCTCTTCTTCTTTTATTACTATAGTTCTAATTTATACCTATCAGGATATTTGAGTTTAGTTTACAAAAGCTTTTGCCATACTATTCACTGAGGATATGAGGTGGTAAGTATGCTAATGTTTACTAATTAGGTGAACTAGCAGGTCAAGTGAGCTGACCAGAACACATTCCTGGAAGCTGTTGGGAAGACTGACATACTGGCTGTTTAATGACCAAATAATCTCCAAGGCTTACACAGGAGGCATACATAGGAGGTTACACAGGATAACCAACAAGGAATTATGTGTTAACAACGTAAAAAAATGGTGGGGGAATATTAAGATAATGGTGGCACTGGAAAATGATAATAATATCAAGTAATGTTTCATACATTCATTTTCGATCTGTGCATTCTTCCTCATAAAAATCCTACTCTAAGAGTTTCACTCTCAACTCAAGTTACTACCTTCAGAACCCTTGTTCTTTCCATCTGAATTGTAGAAATGAAGTCCCACAACCTTTACTGTTGCTACTACTACTTCAAAACTGCATACTTAAAATCAAAGAGAATTCAGCAATAGCTATGATAATACAATTTATACTTTTGCAGTAGATGCAAAATTCAGTAACTACTCAAAATAGAATGATACAGCAAAAGTGAAATGTGGAAAAATGTTAAAATTGGTGATCTTGGGTGTCTAGGGAAGGGGGATATGTTGGAGTTCTCTGTATGGGTTTTGCATTATTTCTGCAACTGTGCTACTGTAAGTTTGAAATTATTTCGAAATAACAAGTGTAAAGAAAAAAATTCAATAACTAGATCTTGGCCCATTTAATATCTTCTAATTTATGTGTGCCCAAGCATATGTGTTTGGGTGGGATGAGAGGGAGCTGGAAATGAAAAAAGAAAGAGACTAACAGGTATTGAAAGTAAAATTTTAACTACAGAAAATTCAAATATATTTCATTAAAATTAGCTTTGATATTTTAAAATGAATAAAGATAACTGGCAAACAAAAGGGTTGGCTGTATTTGAACAATGTTCTCGGTGACTAAGAATAAAAGATACTCTGAACTAAAATAAACAGTACCCAACATACCACAAGCTACCAAAAATAACACTCAGGACAACTACTGGGCTTCAATTTACAGATGGGAAAACTACTTCTGGCACTAGGTGACAATCCATTTGTTATCTAGTCTTGGAATCACGAAGGAATATGGAGTGAGAAGGTAATGCTTTGAAGGCAGGTAAGTGATTAAATTTTTTTTTATTTCAGAAAAGGTCCATATAAGGAAAAATAACTTAATCAGGACAGACAGGCAGTGGCTGGGATGTCAATATCTGATAATATTTTCAGAGGCGACAGAAACCTTATGCACTTTCCTCTCTGAAGCATATTTATTGCTTTCAGGAATAATAACTTTTGTGATTTACACACCTAGTTTGTTTTTAAATGGGTCTATTTACCAAGTGTGTCACAAAGAAACACTATAGGATAACTACAATATAAGGACAATCTATGATGCAATTATAAATTCCACATGAAATTAATAAATCAATTTTACTTGTGCAAGCCTGACACATATTAATCTACTTCTTGAGTGTGGTATACATAGGTAGACACAAGATATTTCTATTATATGCAACCATAGTACTACATGAAGTTTCTATATTAGTTCAAATTTTACAAGGGTTGCTTAAAAAAGATTACAATTTATAGTAACTACTAACCTGTTCCTTAACAGTAGTATTCACGTTGGTCAGGTAATGCTGACATATCTGACAAAATACCCTCATTTGTTTCTTTAAACGAAGCAAGTCCTCCTTGAAAAAATTTAAAATGAAAATTTTAAAACACTGTACAAAAAACATTCAATATTTTAAAAATATATTAAAGTTGTAAAATATCTAATTATGTTAACATAACTCTGCTTGTTCACTAGATTCATATTTCTTCTTTATAATTTGCCAGAAAGGAAAACAAGTAAAACTTTCCTTACAAATCTCACCATATTGCAGCCTTAAAAGTATCAGATATATTAATGGAAAATATCCTATGCATTCCTGGGTCCTTTAGAACTAGAGACTATGTATGGCTATCTTTAATGAAGCCACTAGTCCAGAGTGATTAAAGATTTATGCTCCATGATGACTTTTTATAATTTGAAGAGTGGCCAAGTCTAGAACAGAAGAAAATGGTTAATAAAAAGGATGGCATTTTCTATTTTTTTTATTTGTAGGATACTGGTGGTACTTTTCAGAAACTCAATGAAGGACAAAAAAATCAGTTTTGTGGTATTACTCCAGTCTAAAAAGCCTTTAAAATGCCCCTTAAACTTACACTAAAAAGATGAATCTTAGTCTTACACTTTGTCTATTTCTAAATATTTACCAGTTAATTTAGAATAGAAAATTATTCTACGACTATCAACCACATTAATTTATTTAAAGCTCAACATTTGGCCCATCTTCTGATACTGGATGCCAAATGCAAGAATATCAGTACATATCTGGTAAATGTAATAGACAAGTTAAAAATAATAAAAACAAGTTTAATTTGGAGATTCTATTTGGTGAGTAAAACCCAACTAAGCCTCAGCATAATTTTTAAAATAGGTATCATATTTTACCATTGTCTTGCTATTAAAAGTTATTAATTTTATTCCCATTTAAAAAATTTTAACTCAATGCTTTCAAAACTCAAGTGAGCAATCATATATATTAATGTACTGTTCCTAATATCAGCTTGATCTTTAGTTATATAAACTTCCTTGATATGTGACAAAATGTACACCATTTTAACAACAATATACATTGATTTTTCAAGGGGAAAAATCTATTTGTAGATATAATAGCATCTTAAAAGATAGAGAAATTCTAAGCATTTAAAATTTTTTTGTGGATCTATGCAATACAAACTTCTTATCCTAAGGAGGAAAATATGTATGAACAATTAATCCTATAACCCTCCCAAATTACTTTTATTTATAAAAATGAGCCCACATAATGTATCTACTACAAGCATAAGGTTTAAGCTTCTTCAATTGGAAAAGGCGGTAGTATTTAGTTCAATTACTAAACACATCAAGGATTAATCATTATGGGTCAAGTTTTTAAAGTTCTATGATCTGACAGCTGGTACATTATATTCAATCAGAGAATGATGTAACATGAATTTGGAACATCACTGAGAGATTTTCAGTATGAACAAAGTGATCCCAAACAACACCAGGGCATAAGAAGATCTAGGAGCAGCTGGCTTGTTATCTTCAAACTATGTGATCTAACAGCTTTTTCTATTTGTTTCGAAGGCTCTGGGTCATGATTTACAAATGCTATCTTTCTAGCTGTACATTTTTGAGAGTTATCATAATATTATTATTATGGAAAACTATAAATTATGCCACCTTCAAATATGAACAACAGCTTTGAATTTAAAATCGTATCCTGAAACAAAACATATTAATTTTGTTTTTTTGAATATACACCAAAATACAAACAGGACTATTTTAAAGGTATATGTACATAAATAGCAGATTTAAAATAAATAAAAATTTACTTAATTGCTCTTATTAATTAATCAATTAAGTTTGCTGAAAAAGTTAATATTTGATCTAATAAAAACACAACTGAACCACCACAAACCTTTGTAGAGCTGCTTTCAGTTATCTTTGCAAGCTGCCAAAGGATTACATAGTGAGTACACTGCAGTGCATGAATAACAATCTGTAAAAAGAACCAAGAGGATACAGTCAAAATTTAAAAAGTCACAATACTTCATTCTCAAAAGTTAAATATGCAACTTGTAAATAAATAAAAACCTGCTCAGGCATGTCTCCATTTTCAATTCCAGTTTTCAATAGTTTGTAATTACAAGCAAACAAATCCCATTTTGAAAGATCATGGGCACTGTAAAAATAAGAATTAAATTATATTTTTAAGCTAAACTTAATCAGAATTGTTTTCGGTTTGAGTATCAACAGAATGTTGTTAAAGTAGACACAGTAAACTTTTTAACATGTCCCCTCTACAACAAAAATGCATCATTTTTTAAAATAGTATGTTACAATGATAATTTGTCCGTCACCCCCCCATTTAAAACATAACTCTACCAAGCACTTTTTCCTCAAAAGTGCAAGAAACCTAGCAATCTGATAACTTTATAACCCATTAAATATGCAAGTTGATTTTGATTTTGCTCCAGTTTTTAATTAGAAACTCTAAGATCAACTTACTTATGAAAAGCAGTGATCCTCTTCAATGTTGACAATACCTGATAGGCATCATCTTCATCAGGTTCTTCCCCCTGTTAAGATAAATTACACAATATTGAACATTAAGAATCACTAAAGTGAAAAATTCTAGGCTATCAAAAATGGTGATAAAGTCTTGAAAAAAGAAATAACTACAAACTAACTTTGTCATTTAATGCTTAGATCTGGCCAAATTTAAAGCAGTATCAGTCAACACAGAATTGTTATCACAGTTACTGTACACTCAAGAGAGAAAAATAGAATGACAGTCTCCCTTTCTCCCTTAAGTAACTTTGACACAAAACTATGAAGACATCTACTGTTTCATGGGAATAAATGCATCAGGACAAGAAAAATAGAGAACATGCAAGAGATCATAAAGGCAACACCAAAATGACAAAACCTATGCACACTAAACATAGCATTCTTGAGAAAGATGTATTTACCAGACTAATCACAAGTAAATGGAGAAAAATCCTCTGAATAGAGAATAGATATTCTAATCCATTCTGGGCATCAATATTTGTAACCACATTTCCAAATTAGGGTAACCTAAGCTTTTGGAAATGTTTTACAAGTCTCACTACATAAAATTTTGAAAACACTACTGAATTTACTGTATTGAGCCCAAGATCTCTCAAAAAGCACTTACTTCTTTCTAAGCTTTAATTTTTCTACAAAATAAATTAAACTTAAGAGAGTATTGCTTGATTTTAAATTAACTTACCCTAGTCACACAATCATATTCAGCCAAAAGTAGAGCCACTAAAAATTTTAACCAAGAATGTGATAACTGTACATTAAGCCTCCAATTAGTAAAACTTAAGCACGGAATAATGTTAAACAAAGAAACAAAAGTTTAAGAAGTTAGTTGCTAAAACAAGATAATCACAACAAAAATATAAGAGAGTATCTGAGTACCATGCACTTAGCGACCCACTTTGGAAATAAAAGTGTACAACACAGGAAACTCTAGAAGCAACAGTGGCTATAACAACTTATGGAGGCATTATAATTGCAAAGACCATAATGGACTTACCTCACCAACACTGCCAAAACACTAAGAAAAACCCTACTTTTTGAGGTTACAAGACCACAGTATAGCCTTACTTTTCTGTTCTATTAGCACCCTGTTCCCTAGGAGCCCCTTGTTCAACTAACACTAGGTAACTTCTCAGATCATTTCTTTGAATTATAAAAAAAGAAAAATGTCAGTTTTCTTTGACCTTCTCCAAGTCACAGAATCTTACCACCTCCCTATTTTGGTGGTGGAGTTAACAGTAGCATGATGAGCATGATGAGTCACAGAACAACCTAAACATCTTTTCAACATACTGCTAACCAGGACTAACACTTGGGTAACTAATGAGGTCACTGGAGGGGGAGGGGGACGCCCAACTGACAAAATACTTCTAATATTACCTCTTGCAGAAAATCTTCAAGAAGTCGGTTAAATTTATCTGCTAATTCATCTATCATTTGACTTCTTGAAATATCTACTCTGTTGAAGATGGTGAATTCTTCATTACAGAGTGCATGATAAGTTTTAGAACATGCTTCCAAAACGTCTGTATCTGTGTGCTTCTCCACTATATTCCGGATCTGTCGCAATAAGGCATCCAAATGCTGCAAAATCAAAGTTTATCATTTAAACTAGGGTACATATAATAGGCATAAAGTGACTACACCACCCACAGTGAAATACTTCAAATACAGTAACTATACAATCAACGGGGCATACATTTTAAAGTCTTTCTATTTCTAGTCTTGATAAACAAATGGACACACCCATAACTATCTCCTCAACTTTAACTTTTACCTATCTCATAGGGATCTGGTGAGAATTTCAAGTGTTAATATATTCAAAGAACTTATAAAGGTTTCTAGAACATAAAGTACTCAATGAATATTAGCTACTGTTGTTTTGTAATTATTATTATCTAGTTACCCACCCTTAATCTCCATAAATCATCAGTGGTATATATAGTCACATAATGGCTAGAAATGAGTGTATGGGGCTAGGGACACAAAGCAAAAGGAAGACTCAGTAACACCATGCTCTAAATCAAAGTGATCTAAAATATGGAAGACATGTAAAAAAGATGTTTCCTTTCAAATAAGTTACAAAAACATATTTGAAAAAGAGGGAAAAACAATATGATGGAATGAATTAAACTAACAATTTCTCTTCAAGGTTTTTTATATGCAGAAAACATCTTACCTTTTCTAATCGTCCAGTAGTATATATTTCCAAATCAAAGTACTGTGGCAATTGCAACAAGTTAGTTACCTTTTCTGCATCTACAGAGTACTTTGAAAAGGAAAAAAAGAGGAGGTTAAAAACACTACAGTGGGCCTCATAGGGAGGTATTTAGTTAGTCTCCTAGAGCAACTAGTAAATAGCCAGGCACAACTAGAAAATATCTGGAACAACTGATGGGGGAACATCTGTGACCACACAACATCGTGCACCAGCCAGGAATGGGTGGAAAGGCTGAAATCACAGCACAGAACTGTAAGTAAAGCTCCCTAAACTGCGGAGTTGCCCCCACCCCCACCCCCACACCCACCCCCGGCACAGTAGGCTGAATTGCAAAACTTCTCTGTGGGAAAAAGCAGCAGTCCCTGCCGGGAACAAGGGAATGTAGCTCAACCAGGCTCCAACTGAGGTTTTAATTAACAAATCTGGACTACTGAATATATGCTATGAGCACAGGTAAACCCGGAGCAAGCAGGAAGGGAACCTGGAGGTTTATCCTGGCAGAGAAGAAGCAGGGCTGATGGGGAAAAAAATACATAAATAAATAAAATCAGAGGCTTTTTGAGTTCGCTGAGCTCAGAATACTGGAAAAGGACTCTGTCCCAAGAAAAGGGGCATACAGAACAGGGTACCAACTCTGGTTCTAGCCTCATGATCTGGAGGGCTAGGGACTGACTGGGAAAAGGGGACTTCTTGCTTTTTTCCCTTTTTTTTTTCTCTTATTCCAAGTAGCAAATTAGAGAAAGGCTCAGGCAGTTTCAATTGTCAGCAATGAACCAGGCAAGGGTGGAGTTAAGATACTCAGGGAGTCAAAGGAAAAAGTCAAGTGTAGGAAGACAATTCCACAAAGGGCATATCTTCCCTAAGAAAATGGGGGAGGGTGGGGCCTAGCTCAAGTGACAGCCCTCCTCAGAAAACTCACACCCCAGGGCCTGGGTGTGTGTGTGTGTGTGTGTGTGTGTGTGTAGAAACACAGATAGGATCCACTGAGAATTAAATGCACTGCACCTCTTTGCACCCCTCAGTAGCTGTGGTGTGACAAGTGCCAATTGTGGGGTAGGATAGGAAAAGCACAGAGTCTAGAGGTCTCACAGGAGTGTCTAATAATCTGCTAGGTCTCACCCACAGGGAAACCTGATACTGAATAGAGACTCTTCCTGAGACCTGGGCCCCTCTGGTCTGGGAAAATCTGACTGGGTTAATCAAGAAAACCAGATGCCTAGAAAACAAAAAATTATGGCCCAGTCAAAGGAACAAACTTACAGTTCAAATGAGATACGGGAACTGAAACAATTAATTATCTATCAAACAAAACTCCTAAATCAATTCAAAAATCAAATAAACGAGTAGAGGGAAGACAGGGCAAAAGAGGTGAAGGATATAAAGACAAAATTGGGCAAACATAAGGAAGAACTCAAAAGTTTGAAAAAAACAATTGGCAGAACTTATGGGAATGAAAGCCACAATACAAGAGATGAAAAACACAATGGAGACATACAACAGCAAATTTGAAGAAGCAGAAGAAAGGATTCAAGAAATGGTGGACAGGACAGCTGAAATCCTACACACAAAAGAAGAGAGAGGGAAAAGAACGGAAAAACATGAGCAGGGCCTCAGGTAATACAATGACAATATGAAGCACACGAATATATGTGTCATAGGTGTCCCAGAAGGAGAAGAGAAGGAGAAAGGGGCAGAAAGAATAATGGAGGAAATAATCACTGAAAATTTCCCATCTCTTATGAAAGACATAAAATTATATATCCAAGAAGCGCAGCGTAACCCAAACAGAATTGATTCGAGTACACTGACTCCAAGACACTTAATAATCAGATTATCACATATCAAAGACAAAGAGAGAATTCTGAAAGCAGCAAGAGAAAAGCGATCCATCACATACATTGGAAGCTCTGTAAGACTATGTGCATATTTCTCAGTAGAAACTATGTAGGCGAGAAGGCAATGGTATGATATATTTAAGACACTGAAAGAGAAAAACTGTCAACCAAGAATTCTATGTCCGGCAAAACTGTCCTTCAAAAATGAGGGAGAGTTAAAAATATTTTCAGACAGACACTGAGAGAGTTTGTGAAGATGATACCTACTCTACAAGAAATACTAAAGGGAGCACTACAGGCATACAGGAAAAGACAGGAGAAAAAGGTTTTGAGAAGAATGTAGAAAGGAAGACTATCAGTAAGGGTAAAAAGAGAGAAACAGGGAAAATAAAATAAGATATGACATATGAAATGTAAAAGACAAAATGGTAGACAGTAGATATTACATTGAGTGAAATTAGCCAGAAACAAAAGAATAGATACTGTATGGTCTCACTAATATGGACTAGCATTGATGAGTAAAATTTGAGATCTGACAGCACAGGTTATTAGGAGATAGAGGTTACTGATCAGGCATTTGATGCTGAAGGCGTACAGAAGGTTAAACAGGATTGATTGTATAGATCCAGAAGTGGAATGGATAGCATAGTGGTGTGTAATGGTAACACAACGCTGCAAGTACTCTGAACAAAGGTGAGTATGAGTATGGTTGAAAGAGGAAGGCTAACGGCAGGTATACAACAGATGGAAAGATAGAAGATAAAGACTGGGATTGTATAACTTAGCGAAACCTAGAGTGGTCAATAATGGTGATTAAATGTACAAATATAAGAATGTTATAAAATGAGGAAGAACAAATGAATGTCAACAATGCAAGGTGTTGGAAATTGGATGATATAGAAGAAAAATATAATCAATGGGAACTAGTCTATAGTTAACAGTAACATTGTAAGATGCTGCTTCCATTAATCATAGCAAAGGCAATATACCAAAGCTAAATGTCTATAAGATGGGGATGGATATAAGGGAGTGATATGAGATTCTTGGTAGTGGTGATGTTGTCTGACCTTTCCATGTATTTTATTTTATTTTTCTTCTATCTTTTGTATTTTTATTCTTCATTTTCCCCCCTTTTCCTCTGTCTTTGGGGAAGAGATGGAAATGTCCTCATATAAATTGTGATGCTGAATGCGATAATTATGTGATTATACTGGGAAATGTTGATTGCTGAGTTAGGGTGGATTATATGATGTTAAAAAAATAGGGGAATACAAGTGCTAGAAAAAATGTGGAGAGAGGGATGTACCTATCCACTGTTGGTAGGGAAGTAGAAGGGCGCAGCCCAGCTGGAGGGCAGTGTGGTGCTTCCACAGGAAGCTAATTATGGGGTTTCCATATGGTCCTGCAACCCCGTTCATGGGAATATACTTGGAAAAACTCAGAGCAGGGACATGAGCGGACATTGCACACTGGTGTTTCTGGGAGCTATATTCACAATTTGCAATGGATGGAGGTGGCCTAAGGGTACATCAACTGATAAACGGAATGGTGAACTGTGGTGTATACATACAATGGAATACTGAGCGGCTGCAAGGAGAAATGAAATTATGAAGTATGCACCTAGGTGAATGGACTTTGAGGACAGTATGTTGAGTGAAATAAGCCAGAATCAAAAAGACAAACATTATAATGCCTCACTAATATGGACTAACTATAATGTGCAAATTCTGAGAATTGAATCTGAGAGTATAGGTTATCCCGGGAAGGCTTATGGTAAAGGTTCCGAGATCGTAAGCTCTTTCGGCAGTCATATCTATTCATGAGTTGTAATGGTTATCTCTAAATTCTGAGATGCTGAGCTGCTCAGTCCCTGTAACTTCGGTTATCTGTGTGACACCTGAGACTCAGAGCCAGAGATCGGCAGCTATGAATGTCAGCATTACCCCATACAGCAATTGTTAAAAAAGCTGAAAAAGAGATCAGACTTCAATTAGAGGTGTGAACAAAATGGACTTGATTAGAACTAAGGTACAACAGAGTATAGGGAAAAGGAAGATATTGACTGTGTTTTAAAACCTCAACTTCCGTGTGAGTCCAGAGGAAGAGATGTTTATTTGGTGCAAAATGTATACTTTCTGTAGCATGTCATATAATTTAACTTTTACGGTCAGTTTATTCAAACAACATAATTACGTGGAACCTGGAATAGGGGGCGAGCTCTGGTTCATTTTTACAGGTTAGTGTGAAACTCGGCTACATCCCAGAGTAATTTGGGGAGAAAATAAAAAGTATTTGCAAAGCCCCTTTGAGGGCCTGGGGGAAAATGTGGAAACCTTAAACTTCTCCACCTGGGGAATTCCTGATATTCTCGCAAGCACTGGGGACTACCATTGCAGTAGGCAAAGTCCTCAATCTCAGGGCTTGCCCTTAAGAAGCTTGTTCCTGCAAAAGAGAGGCTAAGCCTACTTACAACAGTGCCCAAGAGTCACCCTCACCTCTTTTGATGCTCAGATGTGGCCTGTCTCTCCAAGATCACTCGGCTGGTAAACTCACTACCCTCCCCCCTACGTGGGACATGACTCCCAGGGGTGTAAATCTCCCTGGGAATGTGAGACATGACTCCCAGGGATGAGCCTGGACCCAGCATCGTGGGATTGAGAAAGCCTTCTTGACCAAAAGGGGGAAGAGAAATCAAACAAAATAAAATTTCAGTGGTTGAGAGATTTCAAATGGAGCCAAGAGGTCATTCTGGAGGTTTTTCTTACGCATTATATAGATATCCCTGTTTCTTAAATTCAATTTTATTGAGATATATTCACATACCATACAATCATCCAGTGTACAATCAACTGTTTACAATATCTTCATATAGTTGTGCATTCATCCCCCAATCTATTTTTTAATTTTCCTTACACCAGCAAGAATAAAAATAAGAATAAAAAATAGAAGTAAAAAAGAACTCCCAAATCATTCCCCCCATCCCACCCTATTTTTCATTTAGTTTTTGTCCCCATTCTTCTACTCATCCACCCATACACTGGATAAAGAGATACAATCCACAAGGTTTTCACAATCACACTGTCACCCCATGTAAACTACATTGTTATACAATCGTCTTCAAGAGTCAAGGCTACTGCGCTGGAGTTTGATATTTTCAGGTATTTACTTCTAGCTATTCCAATGCATTAAAACCTAAAAAAGGTTATCTATATAGTGTATAAGAATGTCCACCAGAGTGACCTCTCAACTCCATCTGAAATCTCTCAGCCAGTGAAACATTATTTTGTTTCATTTTGCTAGACTAGCTAGAAGGAATACCAGAAACTGTTGAACTGCAATCCAGTATCCTTGATTCTTGAAGATGATCGTATAACTATAAAGCTTATATGGTGTGATTGTGTGATTGTGAAAACCTCATAGCTCACACTCCCTTTATCCAGTGTATAGATAAATGAGTAGAAAAAAGGGGGACAAAAAGTAAATGAATAATACAGGGGAAAAGGGAGTATGAGATGTTTTGGGTGTTCTTTTTCACTTTTATTTTTATTCTTATTTTTTGGAGTAATTAAAATGTTCAAAAACTTGACTGTGGTGATGAATGCACAACTGTGTGATGATACTGTGAACAACTGTTTGTACACTTTGGATGACTGTATGGTATGTGAATATATCGCAAAAAAATTGCATTAAAAATAATTAAAATTTTTAAAAAACATTACAGTAATGGTAAGTAAACATTATGATAAAAATTTGTTTGTCCTTTCCAAACAAAACCTGCAATTTTTTAGTAACATGATGATAGTGCCACAAACTTACTTTTCCTAATAACTGAGGAAGAGCGACAGCGAAAAGTTCAGTGATTTTTGTCCTGTCATCCAACTGGGTCTTCTTCTCCTTTGCTGTCAGCACCTAAAGTAACCCAAAGATGTTTTTAAATGTTTATTAAGCACATCAACACTGTTAAGTGCTTAAGTGTTGGTTAAGATACACAAAATAAATAATTTTATTTTAAATGATGGATATGAAAATTTCTACATAAAACATTAACCCCAAAACTGACAACAAAGGGAGTAACTAACACATTATACATATAAAAAACAAACAAACAAACAAACAAACAAAGCCACCTAAAATAAGAAAATGCTTTCAAGAGTTCTAGAGGCAAAATCAATACCCAATTAGACTAACTAATTCTACCTTTGGATGGAAGCAGCAGCAGCAGTTTAGGAAATGAAAGTGTAGTTTAGGAGCTTATATAGCAAATGCATCAAGCAGCATTCCCGACTAGTCTAGGCTATTGGGCACAACCCATGGTTATCAATTCAATATAATAAATTGCTCTACAAAGTGTCTTGTAGTAAAAACATAAGATTTCTCAAATTGGGAAGAATAAACGAAATGCTTTAAATTTTAGTTCTACTTTGAACGAGGGTGACAATTCCATTCAATAGGAAAAGAACAGCCTCCTCAACAAATGGCACTGGAAAAACTGGACTTGCACATGCAAAGAATGAAGCTGGACCCCTACCTCACACCATATACAAAATTAGCTCAAACCTATACATAAGAACTAAAGCCATAAGATGATGATGTAGGGGGAAATCTTCAGGACCTTGGAACTTTTGCACAAAGGACATCATCAAGAAAGAGAAAAGATAACCTATAGAACAGGAGTAAATGTTTGGAAACCATATATCTAATAAGGGTTTAATATCCAGAACATATAAATAACTGCCACAACTCAACAAAAAGATAAACATCCCAATTTAAAAAAATGGGCAGAAGAATTCAATAGACATTTCGCTAAAGAAGATCTACAAATAGCCAATAAGCACATGAAAAGATGCACAACATCATTGGCCATCAGAGAAATATAAATCAAAGCCAAAATGAGATTATCACTTCACACTCATTAGGATGGCTCTTATTAAATAAATGGAAAATATGTGTTGGCAAGGAAGAAATCAGAACTCTCAGGCATTGTTGGTGGAAATGTAGAATGGTGCAGCCACCGTGGAAAAGTTTGGTGGTTCCTCAAAAATTGAAACAGAGTTATCATATGGCCTGTCAATTCCACTCCTAGGTATATATCCAAAAGAATTGAAAACAGGGACTCACATAGATATTTATACACCAATATTCATATAGCAGCATTGTTAACAGTAGCCAAAAGTTGGAAGCAACCCAAGTGTCCACTGATCAATGAATGGATAGACAAAATGTGGTACAGACATACAATGGAATATCTATTCAGCCATAAAAAGAAGTGCTGATACATGCTATAACATAGATGAACCTTGTAGACATTATGCTTACTGAAATAAGCCAGACACAAAGAGACAAATATTGCACAGTTCTGCTTATATGAAATATATGGAAGAAAATTCATAGAGAAAGAAGGCAGATTAGAGGTTACCAGAGGCTAGAGGGAGGGAGAATGGAGAGTTATTGCTAAATGGGTACAGAGTTCCTGTTTTGGGTTGATGAGAAAGTTTTGGTAATAGACGGTGGTAACTGCAGCACAACATTTTAACTGTAATTAATACCACTGAATTGTACACTTAAAAAGGGTTAAAATGGCACATTTTATGTTATATATATGTTACCACATTACATTTTTAAAATATAGTTCTAGCACATATTTATAAGCAAAGGTTATCTGAAAAATGACATGTAAGATTTAAAGTTTTTTGTTCTATGATTAAAAGCAATAAGAATTTTGAAAAAGATATTGGAAAAGGAGAAATATAGTTTAGGATACTGAAAATATATTTAGCATACCCTTTTGCCTGTTCCTCTTCCCACTGGAGGATGACATTCAGCTGCTTGTCTAATGGTACAAAGCATTATTTCAATCAGAGCACTCTCTTGTCTGTCTGTTAATGCTGAAAAAAAAATCAGCAAGAGTTAACCTATCTCTTCTCCTCTATGCCTCATGTAATCATTACATAACAATTTCTTCTTCCTGTGAGCAGAATCAGATCTAATGCACTAAAAAATATAAGATAATCCCCTTACTCCATCACTGAAAGGATCAGAACAAGTTAAACCTTGCTAAACCCCTTCGCATTCTAAGTCTGTCCACCACTGGTGCACAGATTCAAGCAAAAAAAAAAAAGAGAGAGAGAGAGAGAGAGAGAGAGAGTGAAAAAGAACCTAGGCACAAAAAAATTAAAAAATGTTGACAGCAATTACACCTTTCTACATAGCATAATCATGTGTGGAAAAAAAAGTATGCACTAAAATTTTATATCAATTACTTTAACAATAAAAGGATAAACAAATAGAATGAGAAAAATCTATTTTCAAAATTGTCTGAAAAATAAAAATTTAAAATAATTTTAAAAACCATAGTATTGTACAATACAAACAGGAAACCCTAGTGTAAATCAGAGTATAGTTAATAGTACAGTTATAATACTCTTTCATCAATTGTTAGAAATGTACCATACTAATGTAATGTGTTGATGTGGGGGCAGTACATGGGAACTATTTTCTGCAAACTTAAAACTTCTATAATTTTTAAAAAAGAAGAAGAAAAATATAAAATTTGTCCAGACAACAAAAATACCATCATTAAATGTCCTTACCTTCCTCTCCACTAAGTGGCTCCTCCAGCAGCAAGCTATTCATACATTCCCAGTCTTTCAGCAGCTCAGTAGCACAGTCCCACATGCTATCCACAAGGTATGCTGCATGCTCATGTAACTAAAATTTTAAAAAGAGCAATGCGCTCTTAGACAAATACCATACTAGCTTTAACTAAAAAGAATTGAAGCTTTGCTGGCGCCATGTGCAAACTCTCAAAGAGTGATGTATTTTTGAGATCAAGTGGAAGAAAGGACTAAGATAAAATCATAAGAGGAGAAACTGCCTTAGCTTGCTGTTCAGTATTAAGTAAACCTATTAGGTGGTATCATTAAACATTTCTCATAATAATCATTAAAACATTAATATGATAATTATTTTTTAAAACACTACAAGCATATTTACTGCCTATTTGGACCAAATTCTACATCAGTTAACTACTCTCTATTCTAAAACATACTATGTATTTATTTTAACTGAATGAGAGTGATAATGGCTGATTAAAACATAAAATGTGTTTACTTGTCAATTCAATTTTATAAGCAAATAATTTCTCATCATTCTGCAAAGCTTAAAAGGCTCTCCATTTCCCAACTTATTTTAGGGGTCCAGCATGAAAACTATAGACTAATACCCTCACAAACATAGAGGGTGTATCCTCCAAAATTGGCAAATTGAATCCAACAATAAATAAAAAGATTAACAGATCTGGACCAAGTAATGTTTATCCTAGGAATACAAATGGTTCAACACTGGAAAAATCAATCAACATAATTCAACACACTAACATAATAAAAGATAAAATCAAATAGTCGGGAAGACTGGTGAGCTGTATGTTTTAGTTACTCCTCCAGGAAAGTAGGTAGAAAGCCAAGAACTGCGTGGACTGGACACCACAGAGCAATCTGTCTTTGGGCATACTTCATACAACACTCATGAAAATGTCGAACTGCTGAGATCAGCGAAATCTGTAAGTTTTTGCGGCCAGGGGACCCGCGCCCCTCCCTGCCAGGCTCAGTCCCCTGGGAGGAGGGGCTGTCAGTTCCGGGAAGGAGAAGGGAGAACTGCAGTGGCTGCTCTTATCGGAAACTCATTCTACTGATCCAGACTCCAACCATAGATAGACAGAGACCAGACACCAGAGAATCTGTGAGCAGCCAGCCCAGCAGAGAGGAGACAGGCATAGAAAAAAAAAAACAACACGAAAAACTCCAAAATAAAAGCAGAGGATTTTTAGAGTTCTGGTGAACACAGAAAGGGGAAGGGCGGAGCTCAGGCCCTAAGGCGCATATGCAAATCCCGAAGAAAAGCCGATCTCTCTGCCCTGTGGACCTTTCCTTAATGGCCCTGGTTGCTTTGTTTCTTAGCATTTCAATAACACATTAGATCTCTGAGGAGGACCCTTTTTTTTTTTTTTTTTTTTTTAATCCTTTTTTCTTTTTCTAAAACAATTACTCTAAGAAGCCCAATACAGAAAGCTTCAAAGACTTTCAATTTGGGCACGTCAAGTCAAGAGCAGAACTAAGAGAGCTCTGAGACAAAAGGCAATAATTCAGTGGCTGAGAAAATTCACTAAACACCACAACTTCCCAAGAAAACGGGGGTGTCCGCTCACAGCCACCATCCTGGTGGACAGGAAACACTCCTGCCCATCGCCAGCCCCATAGCCCAGAGCTGCCCCAGACAACCCAGTGTGACGGAAGTGCTTCAAATAACAGGCACACACCACAAAACTGGGCGTGGACATTAGCCTTCCCTGCAACCTCAGCTGATTGTCCCAGAGTTGGGAAGGTGGAGCAGTGTGAATTAACAAAGCCCCATTCAGCCATCATTTGAGCAGACTGGGAGCCTCCCTACACAGCCCAGCAGCCCAGAACTGCCCTGAGGGGACGGCACTCACCTGTGACATAGCACAGTCATCCCTCAACAGAGGACCCGGGGTGCACAGCCTGGAAGAGGGGCCCACTTGCAAGTCTCAGGAGCCATACGCCAATACCAAGGACTTGTGGGTCAGTGGCAGAGACAAACTGTGGCAGGACTGAACTGAAGGATTAGACTATTGCAGCAGCTTTAAAACTCTAGGATCACCAGGGAGATTTGATTGTTAGGGCCACCCCCCCTCCCCGACTGCCCAGAAACACGCCCCACATACAGGGCAGGCAACACCAACTACACAGGCAAGCTTGGTACACCAATTGGGCCCCACAAGACTCACTCCCCCACTCACCAAAAAGGCTAAGCAGGGGAGAACTGGCTTGTGGAGAACAGGTGGCTCGTGGACGCCACCTGCTGGTTAGTTAGAGAAAGTGTACTCCACGAAGCTGTAGATCTGATAAATTAGAGATAAGGACTTCAATAGGTCTACAAACACTAAAAGAACCCTATCAAGTTCAGCAAATGCCACGAGGCCAAAAACAACAGAAAATTATAAAGCATATGAAAAAACCAGACGATATGGATAACCCAAGCCCAAGCACCCAAATCAAAAGACCAGAAGAGACACAGCACCTAGAGCAGCTACTCAAAGAACTAAAGATGAACAATGAGACCATAGTACGGGATATGAAGGAAATCAAGAAGACTCTAGAAGAGCATAAAGAAGACATTGCAAGACTAAATAAAAAAATGGATGATCTTATGGAAATTAAAGAAACTGTTGACCACATTAAAAAGATTCTGGACACTCATAGTACAAGACTAGAGGAAGTTGAACAACGAATCAGTGACCTGGAAGATGACTGAATGGAAAATGAAAGCATAAAAGAAAGAATGGGGAAAAAAATTGAAAAAAATCGAAATGGACCTCAGGGATATGATAGATAATATGAAACGTCCAAATATAAGACTCATTGGTGTCCCAGAAGGGGAAGAAAAGGGTAAAGGTCTAGGAAGAGTATTCAAAGAAATTGTTGGGGAAAACTTCCCAAATCTTCTAAACAACATAAATACACAAATCATAAATGCTCAGCGAACTCCAAATAGAATAAATCCAAATAAACCCACTCCGAGACATATACTGATCACACTGTCAAACACAGAAGAGAAGGAGCAAGTTCTGAAAGCAGCAAGAGAAAAGCAATTCACCACATACAAAGGAAACAGCATAAGACTAAGTAGTGACTACTCAGCAGCCACCATGGAGGCGAGAAGGCAGTGGCACGATATATTTAAAATTCTGAGCGAGAAAAATTTCCAGCCAAGAATACTTTATCCAGCAAAGCTCTCCTTCAAATTTGAGGGAGAGCTTAAATTTTTCACAGACAAACAAATGCTGAGAGAATTTGCTAACGAAACCTGCACCACTGGAGATACTAAAGGGAGCCCTACAGACAGAGAAACAAAGACAGGACAGAGAGACTTGGAGAAAGGTTCAGTACTAAAGAGATTCGGTATGGGTACAATAAAGGATATTAATAGAGAGAGGGGAAAAATATGGCAAACATAAACCAAAGGATAAGATGGCTGATTCAAGAAATGCCTTCACGGTTATAACGTTGAATGTAAATGGATTAAACTCCCCAATTAAAAGATATAGATTCGCAGAATGGATAAAAAAAAATGAACCATCAATATGTTGCATACAAGAGACTCATCTTAGACACAGGGACACAAAGAAACTGAAAGTGAAAGGATGGAAAAAAATATTTCATGCAAGCTACAGCCAAAAGAAAGCAGGTGTAGCAATATTAATCTCAGATAAAATAGACTTCAAATGCAGGGATGTTTTGAGAGACAAAGAAGGCCACTACATAGTAATAAAAGGGGCAATTCAGCAAGAAGAAATAACAATCGTAAATGTCTATGCACCCAATCAAGGTGCCACAAAATACATGAGAGAAACACTGGCAAAACTAAAGGAAGCAATTGATGTTTCCACAATAATTGTGGGAGACTTCAACACATCACTCTCTCCTATAGATAGATCAACCAGACAGAAGACCAATAAGTAAATTGAAAACCTAAACAATCTGATAAATGAATTAGATTTAACAGACATCTACAGGACATTACATCCCAAATCACCAGGATACACATACTTTTCTAGTGCTTATGGAACTTTCTCCAGAATAGATCATATGCTGGGACATAAAACAAGCCTCAATAAATTTAAAAAGATTGAAATTATTCAAAGCACATTCTCTGACCACAATGGAATACAATTAGAAGTCAATAACCATCAGAAACTTAGAAAATTCACAAATACCTGGAGGATAAACAACACACTCCTAAACAATCAGTGGGTTAAAGAAATAGCAAGAGAAATTGCTAAATATATAGAGACGAACGAAAATGAGAACACAACATACCAAAACCTATGGGATGCAGCAAAAGCAGTGCTAAGGGGGAAATTTATAGCACTAAACGCATATATTAAAAAGGAAGAAAGAGCCAAAATCAAAGAACTAATGGATCAACTGAAGAAGCTAGAAAATGAACAGCAAACCAATCCTAAACCAAGTACAAGAAAAGAAATAACAAGGATTAAAGCAGAAATAAATGACATAGAGAACAAAAAAACAATAGAGAGGATAAATACCACCAAAAGTTGGTTCTTTGAGAAGATCAACAAGATTGACAAGCCCCTAGCTAGACTGACAAAATCAAAAAGAGAGAAGACCCATATAAACAAAATAATGAATGAAAAAGGTGACATAACTGCAGATCCTGAAGAAATTAAAAAAATTATAAGAGGATACTATGAACAACTGTATGGCAAAAAACTGGATAATGTAGAAGAAATGGACAATTTCCTGGAAACATATGAACAACCTAGACTGACCAGAGAAGAAATAGAAGACCTCAACCAACCCATCACAAGCAAAGAGATCCAATCAGTCATCAAAAATCTTCCCACAAATAAATGCCCAGGGCCAGATGGCTTCACAGGGGAATTCTACCAAACTTTCCAGAAAGAACTGACACCAATCTTACTCAAACTCTTTCAAAACATTGAAGAAAATGGAACACTACCTAACTCATTTTATGAAGCTAACATCAATCTAATACCAAAACCAGGCAAAGATGCTACAAAAAAGGAAAACTACCGGCCAATCTCCCTAATGAATATAGATGCAAAAATCCTCAACAAAATACTTGCAATTCGAATCCAAAGACACATTAAAAAAATCATACACCATGACCAAGTGGGGTTCATTCCAGGCATGCAAGGATGGTTCAACATAAGAAAAACAATCAATGTATTACAACACATTAAAACTCGAAAGGGAAAAATCAATTGATCATCTCAATAGATGCTGAAAAAGCATTTGACAAAATCCAACATCCCTTTTTGATAAAAACACTTCAAAAGGTAGGAATTGAAGGAAACTTCCTCAACATGATAAAGAGCATATATGAAAAACCCACAGCCAGCATAGTACTCAATGGTGAGAGACTGAAAGCCTTCCCTCTAAGATCAGGAACAAGACAAGGATGCCCGCTGTCACCACTGTTATTCAACATTGTGCTGGAAGTGCTAGCCAGGGTAATCCGGCAAGACAAAGAAATAAAAGGCATCCAAATTGGAAAAGAAGAAGTAAAACTGTCATTGTTTGCAGACGATATGATCTTATATCTAGAAAACCCTGAGAAATCGACGATACAGCTACTAGAGCTAATAAACAAATTTAGCAAAGTAGCGGGATACAAGATTAATGCACATAAGTCAGTAATGTTTCTATATGCTAGAAATGAACAAACTGAAGAGACACTCAAGAAAAAGATACCATTTTCAATAGCAACTAAAAAAATCAAGTACCTGGGAATCAACTTAACCAAAGATGTAAAAGACCTATACAAAGAAAACTACATAACTCTACTAAAAGAAATAGAAGGGGACCTTAAAAGATGGAAAAATATTCCATGTTCATGGATAGGAAGGCTAAATGTCATTAAGATGTCAATTCTACCCAAACTCATCTACAGATTCAATGCAATCCCAATCAAAATTCCAACAACCTACTTTGCAGACTTGGAAAAGCTAGTTATCAAATTTATTTGGAAAGGGAAGATGCCTCGAATTGCTAAAGACACTCTAAAAAAGAAAAACGAAGTGGGAGGACTTACACTCCCTGACTTTGAAGCTTATTATAAAGCCACAGTTGCCAAAACAGCATGGTACTGGCACAAAGATAGACATATAGATCAATGGAATCGAATTGAGAATTCAGAGATACACCCTCAGATCTATGGCCGACTGATCTTTGATAAGGCCCCCAAAGTCACTGAACTGAGCCATAATGGTCTTTTCAACAAATGGGGCTGGGAGAGTTGGATATCCATATCCAAAAGAATGAAAGAGGACCCCTACCTCACCCCCTACACAAAAATTAACTCAAAATGGACCAAAGATCTCAATATACAATAAAGTACCATAAAACTCCTAGAAGATAATGTAGGGAAACATCTTCAAGACCTTGTATTAGGCGGCCACTTCCTAGACTTTACACCCAAAGCACAAGCAACAAAAGAGAAAATAGATAAATGGGAACTCCTCAAGCTTAGAAGTTTCTGCACCTCAAAGGAATTTCTCAAAAAGGTAAAGAGGCAGCCAACTCAATGGGAAAAAATTTTTGGAAACCATATATCTGACAAAAGACTGATATCTTGCATATACAAAGAAATCCTACAACTCAATGACAATAGTACAGACAGCCCAATTATAAAATGGGCAAAAGATATGAAAAGACAGTTCTCTGAAGAGGAAATACAAATGGCCAAGAAACACATGAAAAAATGTTCAGCTTCACTAGCTATTAGAGAGATGCAAATTAAAACCACAATGAGATACCATCTAACACCGGTTAGAATGGCTGCCATTAAACAAACAGGAAACTACAAATGCTGGAGGGGATGTGGAGAAATTGGAACTCTTATTCATTGTTGGTGGGACTGTATAATGGTTCAGCCACTCTGGAAGTCAGTCTGGCAGTTCCTTAGAAAACTAGATATAGAGCTACCATTCGATCCGGCGATTGCACTTCTCGGTATATACCCGGAAGATCGGAAAGCAGTGACACGAACAGATATCTGCACGCCAATGTTCATAGCAGCATTATTCACAATTGCCAAGAGATGGAAACAACCCAAATGTCCTTCAACAGATGAGTGGATAAATAAAATGTGGTATATACACACGATGGAATACTACGCGGCAGTAAGAAGGAATGATCTCGTGAAACATATGACAACATGGATGAACCTTGAAGACATAATGCTGAGCGAAATAAGCCAGGCACAAAAAGAGAAATATTATATGCTACCACTAATGTGAACTTTGAAAAATGTAAAACAAATGGTTTATAATGTAGAATGTAGGGGAACTAGCAATAGAGAGCAATTAAGGAAGGGGGAACAATAATCCAAGAAGAACAGATAAGCTATTTAACGTTCTGGGGATGCCCAGGAATGACTATGGTCTGTTAATTTCTGATGGATATAGTAGGAGCAAGTTCACAGAAATGTTGCTATATTAGGTAACTTTCTTGGGGTAAAGTAGGAACACGTTGGAAGTTAAGCAGTTATCTTAGGTTAGTTGTCTTTTTCTTACTCCCTTGTTATGGTCTCTTTGAAATGTTCTTTTATTGTATGTTTGTTTTCTTTTTAACTTTTTTTTCATACAGTTGATTTAAAAAAGAAGGGAAAGTTAAAAAAAAAAAAAAAGAAAAAGAAATACAAGGGAAAAAAAAAGATGTAGTGCCCCCTTGAGGAGCCTGTGGAGAATGCAGGGGTATTCGCCTACCCCACCTCGATGGTTGCTAACATGACCACAGACATAGGGGACTGGTGGTTTGATGGGTTGAGCCCTCTACCACAGGTTTTACCCTTGGGAAGACGGTTGCTGCAAAGGAGAGGCTAGGCCTCCCTATGGTTGTGCCTAAGAGCCTCCTCCCGAATGCCTCTTTGTTGCTCAGATGTGGCCCTGTCTCTCTAGCTAAGCCAACTTGAAAGGTGAAATCACTGCCCTCCCCACTACGTGGGATCAGACACCCAGGGGAGTGAATCTCCCTGGCAACGTGGAATATGACTCCTGGGGAGGAATGTAGACCCGGCATCGTGGGACGGAGAACATCTTCTTGACCAAAAGGGGGATGTGAAAGGAAATGAAATAAGCTTCAGTGGCAGAGAGAATCCAAAAGGAGCCGAGAGGTCACTCTGGTGGGCACTCTTATGCACACTTTAGACAACCCTTTTTAGGTTCTAAAGAATTGGGGTAGCTGGTGGTGGATACCTGAAACTATCAAACTACAACCCAGAACCCATGAATCTCGAAGACAGTTGTATAAAAATGTAGCTTATGAGGGGTGACAATGGGATTGGGAAAGCCATAAGGACCACACTCCACTTTGTCTAGTTTATGGATGGATGAGTAGAAAAATAGGGGAAGGAAACAAACAGACAAAGGTACCCAGTGTTCTTTTTTACTTCAATTGCTCTTTTTCACTCTAATTATTATTCTTGTTATTTTTGTGTGTGTGCTAATGAAGGTGTCAGGGATTGATTTAGGTGATGAATGTACAACTATGTAATGGTACTGTAAACAATCGAAAGTACGATTTGTTTTGTATGACTGCATGGTATGTGAATATATCTCAATAAAATGATTAAAAAAAAAAATCAAATAGTCATCTCAAGAGCTGCAGAAAAAGCATTTGACAAAATTCAACATCCATTCATGATAAAACCTCTCAGAAAAGAAGGGAGAGAAGGGAAGACCCTCAGTCTAATGATAATTATCTACACAACACCAATGGTTAACAATATACTTAATATTAAAATACTGGATGCTTTTTCCCTAAAATTAGGAACGATGCAATGATGTCCAGTCTCACCACTTCTAGTCAACTTCCTACTGGAGGTCCTAACCAATTCAAACAAGAAAAAATAAATGGCATAAATGTTGGAAAGGAAGAAGTAAAATTATCTTGATTTGCAAATGACATGATTGTGTACTGTAGAAAAGCCTAAGGAATCTATTTAAAAATTACTAATAAAAAGTGAATTAATAAACTTGCAGAGCATGAGATCAATACACAAAAACCAACTGTATTTTTACTTTCTAGGAACCAATAATTAAAAAATTAAATTAAAAGGCTCTAACACTCATTAAATAATGAATAGTATGAACACCAAAAATATATGTGAACCTTCTCAAAATCTGCTTAACAGGGAGATTTTCAAACTGAGGGAGATGTAAAAGCTGTTGCTAAATCTAAAACGACATTTACAACAATAGCAATAGCAGATACCAACTACTGAGAACTTACAATATGCTAAGTTGTGTGTTAAGAGTTTTATATGGATTACCTCAGTAATACTTGAGAAATTATTACCCACATGAGGCTTAGAAAGAGTAACTACATTAAGGTTGTACAAATTATTAAGTAATTGGTAACCAGGTCTTTCTGACTACAAAATTTTTGTTTTTAGCCTACACATAAATTCTATTATTTGAACATCTTACTAAAAGCAAAAAGCACTTAAAATCTTTTTTTGTGGAATGGGTAGATTGCCACTCTACTCAACATTTACTGCATATGCAGAAAAATTTTAAGACGTACATTATTTTAATCACTTCTCCAAATTTTTTTCAAGCATAAATATAAAATAAATAATATCAACTAACCTCACTTTCCAAAAAGAAAAAAACCAATGTCTTAACAAGGTTAGCATTTGGACCTTGTCTTCCCCTTCTTTTCATTATTCCATCCTCCTCTGGGTCTCTGCGACTGAAGAGCCTATGAACAAAGCAAAATGTTTACTTTCTTTAAAAAAAAAAAAAAAAAGTAAGTTATTTCCTAATCAAAAACACTTAACTGTCTGGATCCATATTCAAGTATCTAACAAAGGAGTTACAGAACACTTCAAGTATATAATCCTTTTCATTTTGCACTTGATTGTCCTCCTTAGTCCCCAGCTAAATTCTCAAGTTAAATGTGCTGAGTTGTGAATTCTTTTAGAAACCTTACTGCATTATATGCAACTGTTTCCTTTTGGGAAAGTATTACACTGATTAAGTTACACCATTTACACACATAGAACTAAGACATATATTCTTCTCTTTAAAATTGTACATATCTTTTCCTTTATCCTTCTTTTACAATTAATTATCCCAATGTCGGAACTTAATGGCCTCTTTCTATGGATGTGATGTCTGTTTTTCCTCAAACGCCAGATAATAATGAACAGAAAACTGTAGTATGACTGTTTTACACCATCTACTCTTTCTAATAACTACTTCTGCCACAATGGGCACCTTGATAAAATTTGACAATAAAGTTTACTACATGTGGTTAGTCAAACTGTTCTCTCCAAAAGCCACAGCATTTGCTGAATGTTTCCTGTGATCATAGTCACAATGCTATTCATACTACCAAATCTGAGATGTTAAATAGCGCCATTAAAGAGATGGTAGGATTCTTGGAGTTCTAATGTCAAACTACATTAAGTACTTGAGGCAGAACTTTTTAATATTTTCTAAAGCAAAGTAAACATAGGTTTAAGCAATATCTATTAAAGATATGGGTACGTTTCCCTTTAAAAGATTTAACTTAAATAAATTAAAGGAATTGGAGGGGGAAAATCTAAACTTTTGAAGGAAACAGTAAAGTGTGAAAACTTCACTTCGATTTGTATTGCATAATTTGTAAAGTCATATGTATTTTTAATATGATGTAGAACACAAATTACTGTTATAAAAGTGTGATTTAGAAAATGAGTAACAAAAATTTAGATTTACTTTTTGTAAAGAAATTCTCCAGCTGCTACTGCTACTGGCCGGTGAGCTGAATAAACCAAATGATATACATTTTCACAATCTTCTGCAGTAAGAACTTCTTCACTACTCCTGAAAAGAAATAAGCAGTATTAGTTTTTAATAATATCATAATTCTAAGGGTAATAAGAGTATAAAAATCCATGCTCATACATTTAAAAATAGTAAACTTTCATAAATTTGTGTTAAAGAAACTAAAAAAGAAGAAATCAATTTTATTTGATTATCATCTGCCAGTAAAAGCTTGCTGACAAAAGAGCAGAGTATTTTATTAAGATCCAAGAAAAATGGGAGGCAAAATTATTGAATATTGGAATGTAAACAAATATATTAAAAGAAGCAATAATGTGACACAGATGCTAAAGGGAAACAAAGACAAAATAATAAAAACTGCTATAGAAATTAAAGTGGAAGCACACTAAGACCTTAGAGTTAATCAGAAAGAACACTTTATATATAATTCAGAGTTATATTAAGGAAAGACAAACTAATGCCCCAAGTTATCTCATATCAATGAGGAGTACTTCATCTGCCATTTACTGAATACCATATAAGGCAATGCAAATGGATTTTCCAAATAATTAAAATTCAAGTGCCAAAGAACTCTAATTTGCAATCATTGAAAAATCTTATTAAAATATAGTACTCATTTTCCCGATTTTATTTTAAAAAAACACAATAAACCTAAGAAAATTTTCTTGGTGAATCACAGTCATTATCAGGTCGATCAACCACAGTAACTCAAGGCAAACCTTGTAGGGTTCTTCCCTTGCTGGCTACATTCAAGGTTCTAGCCTCTGGCAGTCCCTTCCATCCTAATATGCTTTTAACTTACTGTAATATACATTACCTAGGTTTCTAGCATTATATGTAAATATAGGATCATAGGATCACCTCGAGAGATAAAAGCCTAAAAACATTAGATGTTGAACTGAACGGCTCAGACCCTTTTTACTTGTTTTCTTTTGTGCTCAAGGCTTCCATAAATCTGATGTACAAGTAAATAGTACTTTTTGAGAGAAGCTAAACTAAAATATAGTTTTAAAAGCACTTTAATTTACTTAATTTGCATACATTGAATAAAATCAGCTAAAGTATTGTATATCTGTAGTAATTTATTAGTAAAGAAACCAGTAGTTTCTTCAACTTTTTAAGAAGGAATGTTCCCAACAAGTTTCTATTATTAGGTATATACTTTGCTGAATCAACATAAATAGCTATATGTATCACCCTTCATAAAAATATCAGAACAAAATGAGGAAAGATGCCCATAGTATATTATGGAGAACAGGGGAGAAGCTACAAAAATATATGTAGAATACTATTATTTCTTGTTTATATTACGAGCCTTTCAATATTTTTGTAACATGAATATATAATTTTTAAATCCAATTAAAAATTATGGAAAAAAATGCAGTAACAATGAAGACTGCTCAAAATGCCCCAGTTAAGTGAAGAATACTCAGAAAATGGTCCATGTCCAAGGATATCTAGAGCTGCCTTCTTTGTAGAGACTACAACATAACCCATTTCATATAAATGAGACTAACCATCACCACTGTCTCACAAAGCTATTCAGAGTATTAAATGACAAAATCCATATGTAAGATTATATCAGCTTTTCCCTTGCATAATTCTTTCTCTATTGATCAACATCTAGGTTATTTCTAAAATTCTGCTATAAAAAACAATGCTGGGTAAGAGAATGTGAACATTTTAAATTTTGATAGATACTCCCAAATCAGCAAACACTTTGCCAAGCAAATAGGTAAAAATGGTCTTATCTTACCATACATGTCTCTAATGTAAATATGGTTGAGTATCTTTTAATATACTTAAATCTGTATTTCCTTTTCTGTTAATGATCTGATTCCTAACTTTTAACTATTTTCCTCCTGGTTTTCTGGTCTTTTTATTGATTTACATAATTTAATCCCTGGGATAAAAAAATTTCACCCAATTTATGGAATTTTATGCCATGTAGACATTTTTAGTTTTTTATATAGTTAATATTCATTGATCTATTCTAGATTTTGTCATGCTCAAAAAGACCTGGCTCAGTCATGTTACACATGAAATAAAATTTTTAAATCTTTCCTGGTTTTCATCTAATACTTTTATGGTTTCATTTTTTACATTTAAATATTTCACCCATCTGGAAATTTTTCTCGTGTAAAGAATGAAATAGGGATCCAATTTTATTTTTCCTCCCAAATAGAACCTACTTCTCACAAAACCATTTACTGACTCTATTTCTTACTGCCAGGAAATGCCACCTTCACCCTATAGTAGACTCCTGTGTGTGTGTGGGTTTGTCTCTATTTTTATTCTGTTACACTGATCTCTTTGTCTACTCATGCACCAATACCAAAATTTAAAAATTACTATGGTTTTACAATATGATTTAAAATTGTATCAGTACCATGCTGCTTTGACTACTGTGGCTTTATAATAAGCTTCAAAGTCAGGGAGTGTTAAGACCTCCCACTTCGTTTTTCTTTTTTAGAATGCTTTTAGAAATTCGAGGCATCTTTCCTTTCCAAATAAATTTGATAACTAGCTTTTCCATGTCTGCAAAGTAGGTTGTTGGAATTTTGATAGGAATTAAATTGAATCTGTAGATGAGTTTGGGTAGAATTGACACCTTAATGACATTTAGCCTTCCTATCCATCAACAAGGAATATTTTTCCATCTTTTTAGGTCCCCTTCTATTTCTTTTAGTAAAGTTACATAGTTTTCTTTGTATAGGTCTTTTATACCCTTGGTTAAGTTTATTCCTAGGTACTTTTCCAAAAAACACATAAAAAAATGTTCAACTTTACTAGCTATTAGGAAGACGCAAATTCAGACCACAATGAGATATCATCTCCCACCAATTAGATTGGCTGCCATTAAACAAACAGGAAACTACAAATGCTGGAGAGGATGTGGAGAAATTGGAACTTTTATTCATTGTTGTTGGGACTGTAGATACTGTATAATGGTACAAACACTCTGGAAGACAGTCTAGTGGTTCCTTAGAAAACTAGATATATTTTAGGTTATTTGTTTTTCTTACTCCTTTGTTGGGTTATAGTCTGTTTATTTTCTTGGGGTAGGGTAGGAACATGTTGGAAGCAATGTAGTTATTTTATGTTATTTGTTTTTTTCTTATTCCTTTGTTTTGGTTTTGTAATTTTTTTATTGTTTGTTTTTTAATTTTTTGATAAACTAAAAAAACAATGCATGAGTGAAAAATAAGTAAATGAACAATGGGGGGAGGAGGGGAGTAGAATGTTTTGGATATTCTTTTTTATCCTAATTTTTATTTTATTTTTTGGAGTAATGAAAATTTTCAAAGTGATTGCAGTGATCAATGCACAACTGTGAACAACTGATTGTACACTTTGAAGGACTGTACTTATGTGAAAATATCTCAACAAAATTGCAGTAAAAAAATTGTGTCTGGTTAGTCCTTACTCATTACTTTTTATCAGAATTGCACTGGCAACTCAAACAATGAATGTTCTATATGAACAGCAGAATTAGTTTGCTATGATTTTTTTAAAAGATACTTTTGCTATTATTATTTCAATTAAGTAAACTGATCTAGGGAGATTGTAAATCCTTATGAGTTTTCCTAAGTAAACTTTCCAAAGAAGAAAGTACATCTACCCATTAATTCAAGTCTTCTTTTTAGTTGCATTTTATTAAAGTTTTTTTCATATATCTGGGAGATTTGTTAAGTCTCTTTCTAGGTATTTTTGTTGTTGTTTGTGTCTTTTTTTAAATATTTTTTATTGTGGAATATAACATATATACACAGAAGTGATAACTTTCCAAGTACAATTTAACAAGTAGTTAGAGAGCAACTTTCAAAGAATGTTATGGGTTACAGTTCCACAGTTTCTGTTATTCTCTTATTGTGAAATATAACACATATGCAAAAAGGTAATAACTTTCAAATTACAATTTAACAAGCAGCTATAGAGCAAATTTCAAAGAACGCTATTGGTTACAGTTCTACCATTTCAGTTCTTTCCTTCTAGCCATTCTAATACCCTAGCAACTAAGAAAAAGAAAATTATATAAGATTCAGTATTCATAATCCTTTGTTATATTCCATCTTGTCTGTTGCTACCCCTTCCTATATAGTTTAATCACTTTCCTGATCTTCAGGGATGTCTAGGCAGTGACCACCTATTCTGGTTTGGATGTATTACATCCCCCAAAATGGCATTATCTTTGATGCAATCTTATATGGACAAACCTATTAGTGTGGATTAGACTGTAATTCTTTGATTGAGTGTTTCCATGGAGATGTGACCCACCCCAACTGCAGGTGATAACTCTGACTAGATAATTTCCATGGAGGCATGGCCCCACCCATTCAGCATGGGCCTTGATTAGTTCACTGGAGTCCTATAAAAGCTCAGACAGAAGGAGCGAGCTTGCTACAGCCAAGAGGGAAACTTTGAAGAATGCACAGGAGCTGAGAGAGGAACTGCAGTTTACAGAGACATTTTGGAGACAGCCTTTGAGAGCAAACTTTTGCTCTGGAGAAGCTAAGAGGACAAACACCCAACAGCAGCTGAGAGTGACATTTTGGAGAGAAGCTGAAGCCTAGAGAGGAATGTCCTAGGAGAAAGCCATTTTGAAACCAGAACTTGGGAGCCACGTGCCTTCCCAGCTAACAGAGGTTTTCTGGACACAATTGGCCATCCTCCAGTGATGGTAGGTACCTGATTGTTGATGTGTTATGTTGGACACTGTATGGCCTTAAGAATGTAACTGTGTAACCAAATAAACCCCCTTTTATAAAAGCCAGTCCATTTCTGGTGTTTTGCATTATAGCAGCAAGAGCAAAACAGAATACCACCCTAACTTGCTCATGTTGAAAAGGGGTGCCCTAGGTATTTTTTAACAAAATGTTTGTCTCAATGCTTGGTTCAGAAACTAAACCTGATACATATATGTTGAACAAAAAAAATAAATAGCATCGCTATTACTTAACAGAGTAGTACATGTTTTAAATTCAGAATTTTTAAAGTTCCTATGAGAAGTATGACAGAAGTTTTATTAAATACTATTACTATAAAAGTATGAGAAAATAAATAATTTTTAAAAGTATAAAATATAACATATTTTAAAATATGCTAATGTCTAACTATTCAAAAGCATTTAAAGGCAGTAAAATGGAAAGGAAACCAGCCAAGAGAATTGAAACACATGAATTCCTATTTCAGCTAGAATTTCACTAAATCATGTCCTCTTCTAGTGTTTTCTCAACTTTACACGAGGAAATTAAATATCTAGCTGTAAAACTCCATGACTTAAGGTATTAAAATTTAGATGATTTAAACAAATTTGAACCAAAGATTCAAATGTATAATATAGATGTCTGCACATTAGTAATATGCAATAAATACATACTTACTGTAAAACAAGAGTGAGTAATTTTATTGCTTGAACTGCAACATCATATTCTTTGTCAAGAGTCATAGAGACAATTCTATCCTAAGGATAAAAAAATTAAAATATTTTTAAAGAGAGGGTAAGAGAAACGTTTTCAAATTGTAAGTAATTTTTAGATACTTAAGATAAGACCAACCTTGAACCGACTGGTAAAAAGCTCTAGTTTGGAATTAAGCTCTTTGTTATAATAAAGCCCTTGTAGAGCAGTAAGACATTTGAGTCTTACCTCACCTTGCTAAATGAAACAAGAGAAGAAAAATAGATTAAAATTTTTGAGTATTTTCAACCTGAATATGTCAGATCTATACAATGAAAGTCTTAAATATGTTTTATCCAATGGCATTTGTTCAGAAAGTATCATCTTTGATAATGTAACAATGGGGAGCAGTACAAACATTTAAGACTAAATGCTTTGGCTATATTTGTGTTTGTTCAGAGCAAAATAATTGTGAAAGACAAAAGTAGCACACTTCATGGAAAGTTTTCCTTTACAGAAATTAATACCTGTTAGGTGTATATGTCAGGAACTACTTCAAGGTTAGTGAAAACACAGCATAAGAAGAGGATTCAAGCAACAACAAAACGAAGTTCAGAGGCCAAGTTATAATCTGGTTAAGATTCATGTTTATCAAAAGACAATCAAAATTGAGGAATTTTTTTAACATATAACACTCAATAGCTAACATAAGGGCTCTTCTTACTAATCTAAGAAATGCCACACCACCACCAGCATGCCTAAATGATCCTAATATTTTGGTACAAAAATTAATTCAAGATTGAAGGTTAAATCAGTAGCCTGGATTCCAAATGTAATAGAGACCAAATTTTCATAGAGGAGATGGAAGAGAATAAGGAAAGAGGCTTATAGGAATGTGCCCCAGGTATCTCTACATGCAGACAATTCATCATGGATGAGAGCTGCAGGCAGCTATGCCTATGGTAAATAGACAAGTAATCTACAGGGCGCATCTTACCTTATCATGCATAGTCCAACCAACATATTTTAAATAACTGTCATTAAGAAAGGCATCACTATACATTTTCATCCAAATACCAATCTCTTCTATGCATATAGCTCGGATTTCAGCTATTGCATCACTGAATGAAGGAAAGAAAAATTATATATAATTAGTACCATTGTAGCACAGAACTCATGGTTTATTCAATGATACTAAATACTTCATATCTACTATGAGTATTCCACTATCTTAAGTATTACTGGAGTATGACCCTTGAACTCCTATGATCTTACAGTCTACTTAGTTAGATATAATTATTACCATATAAATATTTAAAATTAAATAAAAGTACAAGCAAAATTCCATTCCCACCTTTTACACCATGTCATATCCCAGCCTTTGCTCACACCTGCTGGGCACTGTGTGTTCAGAAAACAGTAGGCACACTCATCTGGCTAGAGCATAATTGTCAAGGCAAGAATTAGTTACACATGACACTGAGGCCATGCTCAGCTAGGATTTGAATGTCGATTAAATTATGTAAAATTTATCCTGTGCATACTGGTGAGTCATTAAACGTTTTTGAGAAGAGGAATGACACAATAAAAGGATATTTTGGGAAAAGTGAAATAAACTCTAGGCATGACATGATAAGGGAATGTACTAAGGTAATGTTAACAACAGAGATGAAACAAGAATGGACACAGGAAACATTCCAATGGAAGCATTAACCTGATTTGATTACTGCCAAGCTGAGAAAATAAGACAGGTGTTGCACGAAAATGCCACCAACACTTAAAAAATGGATTACAGTGAACGTGGTGGCAAAACTGATTTGTTTCTTCTGCTCATTCAAAATAACAAAAGAAAAAGTCCCACTTTAATTATCCAAATTTTTCCACTGGTATTAGGATGTAAGAGAAGAGAGTCAGGAGACTTCATGCACAGTCCCTACTAACATAGTCCATTCAAAAAGGAATGAAGAATTCTGTACCCTGGTTCCTAATAATAGCAATAGATTCCATTTGCTGGACAGCTAGTTACCTCCTATTTCAGATAGGAAATAAGTTCAGAGCAGTTAAATAACTTACCCTGAGTGTCTCATTCAGTAGTAGAGATTAGATTCTAATACAAGTCTTACTCTAAAGTGCTATCCACTGATTTATACTGTCTAAACCATTAAATATCCAAACTTCAATACAGTAAAAATTACATAGTGCTACTTATGAAAAAACCTGTCCTGACTTACCGGTATCTATGTACAAACACTCCTTTAAATATTGCATTCATCATATTTTCTATTTCATCTTGATTTTCCTGAAGCTGAAAAGAAGAATACACCAGTTCTCTTCAATGGTAAAGGAAGACAACCAAAAGAATATTTAGTTATTGTTACAAGCACAAAGGCAGATTTTCTCCAGTGTTTTCGTAATTATGTCTAATTTTAATTCTACTGGACAACAGTAACCACAAAAAGAAAAGAAAAAAAGAGAGAGAGAATTAACAGTGATAATGCATCAGGTAGATAAAGTCCCTTGATACCTGAAATATTTGGCATGGCTTTAAATATTTAGCTGGTAAATTAATTTCTTTAATGCTCACAAATTTACAGTGTGTAACAGTACTTTAAAAACCTAATAAAGTGATTTATTATTACTATAAGCATCATTTATCATATAACATATACATTCATATAAAAAAACATAACAATGTTTCATCTTGATATTTTATAGTCTAAAAAGGAAGAGTAATGTTAACTAGAGCCTTCTCAAAGAACAAAAGGGATTAGAGTAGAATAACTAGGTAAAGTTCATTCCTCCTAAATTATTTTAAGAGAAACAAGACTGACCTAAAATAATCAAGTAAACATTTCAAATCTTGAGTATCTATTCATGTGTGTGTGTGTGTGTGTGTGTGTGTGTTCAATTCAGATCCTGAGAATTAAGAGAAAATTATCTCTTTAACAATCTAAGAATAAATTAGTTTTCAAATTAAATTCTGTACACTTGTAAAATGTATCTTTTTCTTTTCATAAATACAACCTCACGTTTCCAAATAAGACTAACATAACAAGGCCATGCATTGCTTTCATTCATTAGTGCAGATAAATCCCCAAAAGGTACAGGCTGTCTCTCAACAGCTTTGAAAACTTTATCCCAACTCAGAAGTACTAAATATCTTCTATTTGTACAAGAATTTTAATGTCAAAATCCTTTTACCCAAATCTATTCATTCTATGTTCACAATCTTACATTTATGTTCAAGAAATTAGGCCAAAATTTCAAGGAATAGACTGCTTTATGTTCACCTAATAAATCATCTGCATTAAGGGGCAAGTGTCATGTCAATTCTCCATTTCAAATTATATGGAAAAGATGAGGAATTTAGGCATGGGGGAAATATGGGCAAGATTTTTCTGACTTTTATTGAACCAGAGCATTTTAAAGTCCTTGACTATTTCAGAGATGCTAGTTTAAAATTACAGCTACCACCCCTCCCTAAAATTCTGAGATCAAATAAGTGATTTATGGATTACCGTAGCAAGTATTTGAACTCAACTGCCTTCCTAATTTTTTGAAACATCACATCTTGCTATCAGAAATAAAACGAACATCACCATTATCAAATAGCAAAACACTCTATCATCAGTGAAGGAAGAATTTCAATTAGAAGTATAGCATTAAAAGATTTTAGTTACTATTATTTAGAATAAAGCTGATAAAAGTATTTTCCTCATACAACATTAAATGTAGTGGTCAGTCAATGTTAACCAATGCCTCCCACTGTACAAGAAAATGCTAATTTAGACACCATAAATAGTATATACTTTATTTCTCAAAGTGATTTCACATAAGCAAAACCTCATTTTATCCTGACAACAAGCTGAGGGAAGTAGTTAAGAGAGATATTTTCACAGTAGAAATGAATAAGTTTAGAGAACTTGTTAACTGGCCCAGAGGTACACAGCTGAGACTATACTCCCGAGTCTCCTTATTAAAGGCCAATAGTCTTTCTACTAGTACACACAGATAGAAAATACACACATAATGTATTGCTGGCAGGGATATTCAACAAAATTTTAAGTTAGACACTTAAACAATTCAAAATACCTTAATTTTTTCCAAAAATGTTATCTGATGAACTAGCAAAGTTGTATCATTAATAATGGTGGCCATGTTCCACTTGGTCACATATTGATAGCCAAAATATTCATAACATAGGTTTACCTCTTTCCGCTTTTGCAGCAGGAGTTCTAGCCTCTCATTGGCTCGTTTTCCAATCATTTTATTCCGTTCTGCCTCATACTGTCTTTGTGTATTATCCATATTAATGCTAAGATTTAGCGCCACATTCACCAAAGCTGTCATCAACTTCATAGCTATTTTTAAAGGGGTAAAATGTTGATTGAATTAGCCTAACAAATGCAAAAATTTACAATTTAAGACCAAATTAAGAGAAATTAAAAACATCAAGATGGGTTGCTCTGCTTTTAACAGAAAAATACAGCTGCTTCAAATGACAACAATAACAACACCTAACATGTATTGAATACTTACTATATGTATTACCTGTGTTAAGTACTTTTCGTGGATTATCTCTTAATCCTTACAACAGCCCTCAGAGGTGCGTATTATCCCCCATTTCATTCATGAGGAAACTGAAAGTCACGGAGCTTAAGAAATTTGACTCAGATTACAGCTGATATAATTAGTTAAACCAGGATTCAAAACCAGATAATCTGACCAGATTTCATGGAAATCCCACTACGCTATATGTCCCCTATAATGATTTGTTTTAGAGTCTGTGATTCATCTAAGAAAATTAGTTCATACAGCAGTCATTTAGCTATCTCAGTAACCAAAGGGAGTTCTGCTGTTTTATGTCAAATTAAACTGTGTAAAAATGTTTCTTTTATCAGTTATTACTTTCCTTTAATATTATGCCAATGCATATCATCAAGACAATGATGAAATTGTGAAGAACAGATCTAGCTGAAAAGTCAAAAGTACAAAGAGTTACAATGTAACTCAATGAAGTGCTTTCACTTTCCAGATAACCTCCTTCTGTTACTGAACTCTTGTACTCAAGAGAAAACTCTCATTGCCTGTACTTTTTAAAGACCTGATCATTTTATGCTTTCTTTAGGTAACTCCAGACTACCTCAAACCTAGTGCATTCAACAGTAGAGCAAAATGAAACTACATCTTAATTTGTGTTTACTGCCTCATTCAAAGAGAGATTTCCCAGTTTTCGGCTCTGAGCTATTTCATACCCTCAGCAAAGAAGCTGATCATTCTCATCTAAAATGATTCACCCTATGTCATTACACTTGTTTTAATTTACTTTAGCCATCAAACTCTTGACATTGAATGCTCCTTAAATTCATCAAGTGCAACCACATTCATATTTTGTGACTTCAAATCTAAAAACAAAAGCAAAACCTATAAAGGAGATTGCATTTTCTTTTTAAAAGTGGAGGACTAAGCAAAAGTACATCTTTAATCACAGCTTTAATTCTTTGGGAAAGTCTTCTAAAAAGATTTCCCCAGAATTAGAGGATGTAAGATTTTTGAAGTTAGGAATCAAAGTACTGCAAAATTAAGGCTTAGAATACTACAATAAACTATTAAATCCTAGTTGATTTAATCCAAACAAAAAAACAAATATCAATAATAGTGTATAAAGCAATTTTCCCTTTAGCACAAAGGAGGAACCAAAAGATTTTAACACCAATACCAAAAATCACCGTCCTAGAATTAAACATGTGAGGCTTAGTCACTAAAATGTAAATATCAAAGAATTTGATCCAGCCTAAAGTTACCCAGAAACATAAGAAAAAACATTTTGCAGTGTGATTAAAAGACTAGGCATCATCCAGTAGGGGCCATCATACCAGGAGGAGCTATGCATACAAGAGACAAAATACAGGATCATCAATCAGGACTACATATCCAAAAATGACTGTCTCAACCCTGTCTGTCTCCCCAAATTTGCTGTCAGTACCCTCCCTGATAACACATCCTTGAAAACCCCAAAACATACATATCCACCTCTATCCCCGTGCTCCAGCATAGCAATCAAGTAATTTCCAACAGGAAATTACCATATACTAGCTATAGTATGCCTTCAAAGAATCCAAACTGAAAATAGCATCCCATTGCCAGTAATTCACGGAGAGCGGCCCTATTGTGGTCACTTTATCAGCAAAACTAATTAATTTGTGTCACTATTATTTGCCTTCTCTCTTAATGAGAATCTTTTTTTATCTCCAAACTAAAGCACTACACACAAGATATTTCTAAATACTGACCTGCCAGGGTGCTTGTATGTCGAAATGCTCGGACTTGTGAGTCAGACAATCCTGTAAGAAGTGAAATGACTGTATCCATCATGTACTCATCATATATGATACTATACTGACACTGCCGTACTAATACGCCAATGAATTCACAAAAACTGGATTTGAACTTCTTCCACTGAGGACCAGCCATGGTAAGTGGATAATCTCCACTATCCTAAAACAAAAATTTTAAAACAGCAATTTCATTTAAAATGCAGGAAATAAAATTTTACTTATTTTTGAAATACCCTAGGCAGAAGCATGAAAGACTCCTTTATCTCACCTTTCTTGTCCAATAAATCCTCAAAGTAGGCAGAATAATATGCAAGGGTAGAGTTATCTTTGAACACTTGCTCTTTAATTTAAGCAGAATGGACATTCTAAATTCACTTTAACCAATGAAAGTATTCACCAATTACTGAGCTTAAAAATATCCCCCCCATCAAAGCTAACCATTCTTCTGAATAGCATGGATTATGCTTATTAAATTTCTTTGAAACAAAAGCAAAGCAAAACCAAACCCAAATTGTTTTTTAAATGGTTTCAAAATGATGATATCACATAGAATGATGTATGATGTATACGTCAACAAAAGACTACAATGTATATTTTCATTAGCTTTGGGACATCAAATAGACAACAGACCTCAACAATCAAATAATTTAAAAAAGAAATGGAAATGTAGCTAGTATAGGATAGAAAGACTGGTACTCAAGTTTTCCTGTGTACAAACATGGAGCATTCTCAAAGAAGTTAAACTGAGATTCTTCATAAATTAATAAAAACAAGTAAGTCCTTAAAAATAAAATAAAAAACCAATGCTATGTAGAACCTCTAAAAGAAAGGGTCTCTGACATGTTATCAGTATAATTTAGTAAGTTTTTAACAATTAACTTGTGCCATTAGAGCAATATTTAAAAAAAAAGTTTAAGGCATGCTTGGGAAATAGTAGTAAGTTCTATCCATATGGAGTTTTATGACTGTTATCTAGTTTGAAAAACAATGTACCATAAAAGGACTATCAGGGACACCAGGATGCTGTGGATAGTTTTATTTGCCCAATTGAAAAAAAAAAAAACAGACTGTTGGAGGCCAGATATCAACCAATATTAAGAATTAGAACAATTCTCCAACTCTCTATTCAATTGCAACTACAAACAGGAGCTTTCTCAAGAATTAAAATCTTGCAACTGAAAAAGCTACTACAACAAAATTGGCTATTACTAGTTTCTAGGAATAAATGGTGTGCAGGTTTGGATGTATTATGTCCCCCAAAATGCCATGTTCTTTAATGCAATCTTGTGGGGGCAGACCTATTAGTGTTGACTTAGGTGGCTGGAACCTATTAATTGATTGTTTCCACGGAGATGTGACTCAATCAACTGTGATTGGATAATTTCCATGGAGGTGTTACCCCACCCATTCAGGATGGGTCTTATTAAATCACTGGAGCCCTATAAATGCTCACAAACAGAAGGAGCTCAGACGCCAGCTACGTGCCTTTTGAGCTAACAGGTTTTCCAGATGCCATTGGTGTTCTTCAGTGAAGGTACCCTATTGCTGATACCTGAGCTTGGACACTTTTAAGGCCTTAAGACTGTTAACGCTGTAACCAAATAAACTCCCCTTTATAAAAACCAATACATTTCTGATGTTTTGCATAACAGCAGCATTAGCAAACTGGAACAAATGGCTACACATGATTTTAATGGGCAACTTCTTTTCCCTAGATTATTATGTTAAATCTACTTGGCTTTAAGATGTGCAGATTCACAGGTTATAAATAAAACTCTAAATGGGTGGGCTCAACTTTGCATTCATCTTTTAAAACTTTAATTCAAGGACTTTTGTAATATGAACAGAATTAAAACCAAGATGCACAAAAACTTGTTAAAAGAGAACTAGCATATCTCAATATCTTGTTATGCTATGTTTCATATGTAAGTTGAACAGTTTCTCATCTGGGTATAAGGTCCCAATACACCATGAAAATGTTTTCTTCCAAATTTTCTCATCAGCTCGTTTTACTGAATATACTGAAATGTATCATCTTCATAGCAACTTGATTTGCTTACATTTTCAAATCATTTCATGATTCCTATCTCAAATAGTTTTTCCCTTTTACCAAGAAGGTTCTCACTAAAACATTTAATATTAAAATGTTAAAAAGTACCATTAGTCATAATTACCACTCAACTACCTAGCGATTAACAACATTTAGTGATGATCGTTTTTTTAATCAAAGAAGTTGCAGACTGACATAAAAATCTAACAGAAAATACAGAGCTCACAACTAACACAACACAACCCACCCCAAAGTATTAACACCTTGGATTAGTGTGGTACATTTGCTATAACTGATGGAAGAATATTATTATAATATTCTATTAACTATAGTCTTTGGTTAATATTAGGGTTCCCTATTTTTGTTGTACAGTCCTATGGTGTTTTTTTTTTTAATTTTTATTCTAGTAATGTACATACAACCTAAAATTTCCCCTTTTAACCACATTCAAATATATAATTTAGTGTTGTTAACATTCACAATGTTGTGCTATCATCACCACCATCCATTACAAAAACTCTTCCATCACCCCAAATAGAAACTCTGTATAACTGAAGCATTAACTCCCCATTCCCTACTCCCACCACAACTCCTGGTAATCTATATTCTATTTTGACTCTACAAATTTGCTTATTCTAATTATTTCATATCATTGAGATCATACAATATTTCTCTTTTTGCATCTGGCTTATTTTACTCAACATGGTATCTTCAAGTTCATCCATGTTGTCACATGTATTAGACCTTCGTTCCTTTTTACAGCTGAATAAATTTCACTGTATATAGGTATCACAATTTGCTTATCCATTCTTCAGTTGATAAGATACTTGGGTTGTTTCTATATTTTGGCAATTGTGAATCATGCAGCCTTGAACATCGGTGTGCACATATTTGTTCAAGTCCATGCTTTCAACTCTTTTGGGTCTGTATCTAGAAGTAGGATTGCCAGCTCCAATTCTCTACTTAACTTTCTAAGGAACTGCCAAACTGTCTTCCACAGTGGCTACACCATTTTACATTCCTACCAATGAATGAGTGTTCCAATTTCTCCATATCCTCTCCAATACTTGTTTAATTTTCTTTTTAATAGTAGCCATCCTAGTGGGTGTGAAATGGTATCTTGTGGTTTTGATTTACATTTTCCTACTGGTTAATGATGTTGACCATCTTCTCATGTGGTTTTTGGCCATTTATACATCTTCTTTGGAGAAATGTCTATTTGAGTCTTTTGTCCATTTTTTAATTGGGTTGCCTTCTTGTAGAGTTGTAGAATTTCTTTATATGTTCTGGATATTAAACCCTTAGCAGGTATGTGGTTTCCAAATATTTTCTCCTGTTCTGTAGGTTGTCTTTTTACTTTCATGATAAAGTCCTTAAATGCACAGAAGTTTTAAATTTTGATGAGGTCTCATTAATCCATTTTTTTTTCTTTTGTTGCTCGTGCTTTAGATGTAAAGTCTAAGAAAGAAACCACTGCCTAACACGAGTACCTGAAGATGCATCCCTATATTTTCTTCTAGGAGTTTTATAGCTGTAGCTCTTATATTTAAGTCTTCTATTTCTTCTTAAGTCAATGTAGGTAGTAATCTGTGTGTTTCTAGAAATTTGTCCATTTCATCTAGGTTATCTAATTTGTTGGCATACAGTTGTTCATAGTATCCTCTTATAATCCTTTTTATTTCTGTGGGTTTGGCAGTGATGCCCCTCCTTTATTTGTGAGTTATTTGTGTCTGCTCTCTTTTTCTTTGTCAGTCTAACTAAAGATTTTACTGATCTTTTCAAAGAACCAACTCTTGGTTTTGTTGATTCTGTTATTTTTATCCTCTATTTCATTTACTTCCGCTCTAACCTTTGTTATTTCCTTCCTTCTGCTCATGTTGGGTTTAGTTTGCTCTTCTTTTTCTAGATCCTCTAGTTGTGAGGTTAGGTTTCTGATTTGGTTATCTTTCCTCTTTTTTAATGTAAGCTATAAATTTCACTTTTAGCACTGCCTCTGCTGTATCCAGTAAGTTTGGGTATGTTGTGTTTTTCATAATCATTCCCCTCAAGATATTTTCTAATTTTCCATGTGGTTCTTTTTTGACCCACTGGTCGTTTAAAAGTAAATTTTTTAATTGGCATGTATTTGTGAATTTTCCATTTCTCCCTTCTTTACATTGTGATCGGAGAAGATAAGATGTATCGTACAATTTCAATACTTTTGAATTTGAGACTTGTTTTATGACCTAACATATGTCCAACCGTGGAGAATGATCCATGACCCCTAGAGAAAAAGGTGTATTCTGCTGCTAGTGAATGAAGTGGTCTATATATGTCTGTTAAGTCTAATTAGTTTACAGTATCATTCAAGTCTTCTATTTCCTTATTGATCTTCTGTCTAGATGGTCTACATCTAAGCATTTTAACAACTCTATTTTGTAGAATGATAGTTGAAAGTTCCTACCAAAGTAAGCAAGGAAAAATGACCAAAAAAACCAAATGATACAAAGTTTTCTGCTTGAAAATTTATGGTGAAAATTTTTCTGAGAGTAAAACTAATGGCACTGGAAAACAGCTGTTAACAAAACAGACAGTATCTGTCAATGAAGGAGCTTACATTCCAGTAAGTCTAAATTTGTCCTTATTGCTAATAATACTTGCAAGAATCACTGGGATAAAGGATCAACTAAATCTAAGCCACTATTTCTTTTTATTGTTCATAGTACTCTTAGTTGAAATATAAAGGAATTTTTAACAATCTAATGATCTATATATTCCTTTCCCTAAGCTACCTGGTTCCTCAAACACTGACTAAAACTTCCTTTTACAACATATATGCTATAAAATATGTTCTTATGCTCTAAATTTTATTCCTCCTTGAAATTTGAATTTTTTTGACAGTAACAGCTACCATTAACAACCATTAAATTCTTATTATGTGCCAGGTATTGTAAAATGTTAAGCAATTTTCAAAAATTACTGAATTCAACTCACAAAACAGCCGTATGAGATAAGAATTATTATTCCCATTTTACAAATGATGAAACTGATGCTCAGACAATTATTTGCCCAAGGTTGCATAGCCATTGTTTGATAGACCCAGGACTAAATTCTGATTCCAAAGCTCTTCTCTACCCAACACTAATACTCAGACTCTAATAATATATCAAATCAAGATCAATATGCATAAATGTATAAAACATTTTGGGTAATAAGTTACCTCATCAAATTCTTCAGTCATTTTTCGAATTATTTCAGAGTTCTGCATATGTCTAAACATTTCCGCTGTGACAACTCCTGAAATTTGCAAGTGTCAGAAGTTAATATATGGTATAATGAAAAGAATAAAGAGAACATCTAAGTAAGTCTCTAAAGCTAAGAAGTCTACAGTCACATAATAAAGGCATACTTCTTCATGTGATCTTTGCTGTGATATTCAAGCCTATAAATAAAGCACAAACACTGATACCACTCTCAGCACATAGAAAACAGCCTGCACTTGTGACAGGCATTCTTTTTCTTAGTACAATCAGCCATAACCATTTCTACCTGACTTACTTTACTCACTCCTCTAATAAGTGTACTGCCTTAGCCCATTTAATATAAACCATATGCCATCAAGAGTAAGGCAGCATCCAGGATAATGTTTAAAACATTGAAGATAAACTTCTGAAGATTGGAAAAGGAATAATAGGTAGAGTTCACTTTAGTCAGGCTTCTAAATTCCAAAAAGATCAAGTTAATACTTTATTAAGCACAACTGTTGTAGGTCAACTACATTCTTAGATCATTTGAAAGAGGGCATGTAAATAATAAGTTGTAGTTCCCACCCCTCAGGGAGCCTGTAATCTAGTTGGAAGTTAAGATAAAAAATAACAACAAAAAGAATAAAAACAAACTTTTTAAAAAGAACAAAAACAAACTGTTAAAAGCAGTTCATAATAAATTCCCTGATGATTACAATGCCAAGAAATAACATAGTGCAGAAGAAGAAAAAAAAAAGGATCACCATAAGTTAGGGAATCAAGAATGGTTTCACAGAGAAGGAATCTGATAAGGACATTTAGAAGTTCAAAAGAGGATGGGAGAGTGTTGGAGGAAGGGTGAACATTACAAGAAGTAAAAATTAACTAGGTAGAGATCAAACATCAGAAAAGGAATGTCTAGGAAAAAGTAATGAGGAGATAATGCAGGAAGATGTACATGAACTTGTACAGATGGGGTGTCAGATTTATTTTTAAAAAAAAAGAAAGGAAAATATAAAAACTGGATTTTTAAAAACATAATTTCTATTGCTGGATTATTTGTTTGCCTGCCAGTCTTAGCATTGAGAATATCGTAAACATAGCAACATCTAAAAGAAGAATGGCTTGGTATAGGGATGAGGCTTATTTTAAAAACTGGATATAATTTACATTCAACTTACCACAGCAATATTTTGTATATACATGTATTTGTGTGTGTGTGTGTGTGTGTGTGTGTGTGTGCAACAAAAAAAATTTTTAAGCAACAATTAAATATCATGCTCTTTTTCCAAACCCAAACCTGAAAAAACAAGATACTTCAGCTCCTTCTCTATGGGCATGCAATTTAAGATTTTCCACTAGCATAACAAAGCCGAGAAGGCATCCTCTTATTCATGCCTTAATTTGCACATTTTCACAGCCTAAGAACTGTAAACTGTAACTTAATGAATCCCCATTGTAAAAGATAATCCATTTCTGGTATATTGCATTTCGGCAGCTTTAGCAAACCGAAACAGCAGGTACTAGGATCCTTGTACAGATGAGGAAACTAAGGCTAACAGAAGTTAAAAAATTTGTTCAAGATTACCCATCTACATCATGCTGTCGCCCCTAGCTGAGAATGATTTCTAATGGTGTCCTAGAGGAGCCCTTACTACAATCTTAAAGAATCAAATAATTGTTAAAAAAAAATATTGCCTAATTTAGAAGAAAGCACCACTTCCCTGGCAAAAGACACACATTCTCAAAAACCTTTTTAAGGGTTTTTGTTTTTATCCTAGAGCCACTGATATCTCTTCAAATCTTTCAAATACTTTATATCCAAGTGCAGTACACTTGGCAATGCTAGAGAAGGACAAGTAACTAAACCCCATAAACACTTTCTATGAAATAACATTTACATTTAAATGAATATCAAAGCAAACATGCATACATTTTGACAAACTTCCCATTTCTAAAGCCCCTGCCCCATCTCACAGTGTATTTAAGTCAGAAACCCAAATATAAGCAGAAAAAGGCCTCTGAACAGAAATAAAGTAGCTGTCACAAACTCCATGCACTCCTGAGGCAGGTGTGAAGCAACCAAGGCTATCAGGCCAGAGCCCACTGCCTTAAATGTGGAGAACATGAACCAAGAGTGCTAGAAACTGATAAAAACTGACCAGGAAGGAAAGAAGGAAACAAAAATGGCTGCAGAATCACCAACCATAGATCAGCCAGAGGTCATTCAGGATTGAGCCATAAAGCCCTCCACACCCCAGAAGGCATCAGTGTCCACAGGAAAAGGTTAAAGTATGTCAAGTATAGTTAAATAAATTTCTAATGCAATTATCAAAGAATTCTATCAAATTTCATGTGTGCTTTGAATGTTCTTAATGACCTAAACTTTAAGTACATGGCAAATTCCCCTTTATGCATATTACTTGAATCCAATATATTATGGTAGTGATTAAACACGGCTGATAATTTAAGTTTTCAACAGTGCAAATATTTATATATCTTGGTAACCTGGTTTATGACAAGGTATATTCAAACACTGAATTAGCAAGTTCCTTATCATAAAGATACCGATGCCAGAAAAGGAATGAATCTGATAAAGGGAAACTGCTCTGAACAATGGCTTTGTTTTAAAACTATGATTCACAAGCCTAATTAAGAAATTAAAACTGACCAAACTACACTGCAAGGCTGAAGTTAAAAATTAGAAGTCTAAAGTTAAAAATCAGAATTTCAACTAATAAAATTATTTCTGACACCTGTTCAGATGTTCTGTAATCAACTTCCCATTATCAAAGAATCAAAAGAAAAAGCACTTAGCCATTGATTAAATAACACAAATAGTTAATTGTACCCACTCTACTCCAGGAAGATGGACATAGCAAAAACAACTCAAACATTTCATTTTTTAAAAGAAGCAATTAGTTCAGAACCTTAAGAATACATTATCATGACTACATTTCGCTTAAGCAGAATCAATTTTCAAATACTGAATGGCAGATACCCTTAACTAAGTCAAGACTTAGTCAAACTAGGCAGCTCTCACTCTTAAGACAATTTCAAAAAATCCTCAAAGTTGACGAAATTAGGCCCCACATAGATAACATTTAATATGTATGATGTGCAGAATACTGTCAACAATCTCAAACAAAATTTATCAATTCTTACCATGTTGCTTGTTTCCTAATTGCAATTAAGGTATTTTTAAAGTATTGTTTTAAGTAAAGGAGGTAGACCTAAGTAAAACTGTTTCTTGGATTCTTTAATCAGACTTATTTAAATCAGTCAAGTTCTTTAGCATCTCAACTTTTTAGATCTATTTTGAAACAACCTACCCCTCTTGACTTCTAATGCCCATGCTTTGGGTGCCATTTTCATAAAAACTGTACCACCCCTGGAAAAGTTCATAAAACTTATTTCCCCTGGACGTCTTCTAGAATTTCAAGGATGGGCCAGTATTAGGTAGACATGGGATAGATTGGACTAGTCCATGATCTTGATTTACTCATTTCCTCATTCAGATCAGGATGTATGGCTCCTCAATTTACATAATTTTATTCCCCTACCAAATGTCTGTCTTAAATATTTTTGTCTTAAGATAACATTTCAATATTCTATAGTTTCTCCACTCCTACTTCAAAATCTTTTAAAATAAAGTAAAAACACTTTAAAGAAGTAACCACTCCCCACCCCAGAGTTTCTCAACCTTTTAGAATGTGCAATTTCACCAATACCTTACTTACTGTTATTCATGGCACTTTATAATTCCCTACACTTTACAGTTTCCTGCCATTTGAACCTGTATCTTTATTATCTTCCTCCTGCCTTCTTAACACATTTCTTTGTTCCTAAAACCAGATGCTGAAAATGGGAAATATATCTAATAAAAGTATTACATAACAGTAACAAATTTCCAAGTTTTTTTTGATAACTTTCACATATGAATTCAGCTGTCTCAATGGACTTTTTCTGTCTTCCTTTGTTCTTTGCTCTTTTATCCTTATACATTTTGTATGGGTATAGTGCAAATAATTCAATATCTTGCCATTATTTTCCATGTAAAATGCTAACATCTCTTTAGGTGGAACAAAGCAAAGAGACTATTTGAGGGCATTCTGCTTCCATAATAAATATATCTTACCTTTACAGCCTGAACACTGAATAAAAAAGTTGATGAGGTCAAGAAGTGCTATATCTCGGTCATGCTTGTATGATTCTATCCAATCATCTACCACCGACTACAGCAGAGAAAAAAAATAATATGTGGTATCATGTTATTTCAAGTTAAAATATACGCACTTGTATAAAGAAATACAAAGTTAAATATAATAAAAAATATAATCAAATTCAGCGAAAGAAACACCTACTACCACAAAATGAAAATCAATCTTCCTATTTATTTTGCAGTAAAAGGATGTGAAAACCAACTATGGGACCCAACTCTATAAAGAATTAAAAATTTGCTAATGACATTAAACATATCTAAGAAAATATACCCAAATTTATTTTTGACTAAACTTTTGTAATAAATTCTATTTAAATATCAACACTACGCAATAGAATCAAGATAATAATTTTAAAAAATAAGAAGTGAATGCCTGGATCAATGACAAAATGCAGAACAAATTTACAGAATTTAGTCAACAGTGAACACTAATAGACTCACATTAATAAGAAAGTTAAATTGAAGACTAAATAAAGGTCAGTTGAAAGTAGGGCAGTTCACGGATCTTTAGACTGAATATTGTTAAAATGACAATGCATCCTAAATTGATCTACAGATTTGACACAATCACTATGAAAATCCCATGTGGCCTCTATACAGAAATTGAAAAGCTCATCATAAAATTCTTTTGACAACACAAGGGACTCAGAATAGCCAAAACAATCTTTAAAAAGGCTGCACGAAACTCATACTTCACGATTACAAAAGTTTACTACTATGCTACAGTAATCCAGTGTAGTACTTGCACAAGGAAAGATACATAGACCAATGGAACAAAACTGCAAGTCCTGAAATAAGCCCTTAAATTCATAAACTGATTTCCATTGATTGCCTATTAACTGGAAAAAAGAATAGTCTTTTTTTAACAAATGATGTTGAGACAAGTGCATATTGATCTGCAAAAGAATGAAATTAGACCCTACCTCATACCATAACACACAAATTAACTCAAAATGGATCAAAGATCCAAATGAAAGAATTAAAACTATAAAATTCTTAGATAAAAAACAAAGAAGTAACTCTTCATGACCTTGGGTTAGTAAGCAAAGCCTTTGTAAATACTACACCAAAAGCACAAGTAACAAAAGAAAGAACAGATAAACTGGACTTCATCAAAATTTAAAGCTTTTGTGCATCAGAGAACATGATCATAAAAGCGAAAAGACAACCCACAGAATAGGAAAAAAATATTTGTAAATACAATAAGGGACTTGTATCCAGAATATATAAAGAACCTGTATAACTCAATAATAATTTTAAAAATTAACCCAATTAAAAATATACACAAGGGTTCTGAATAGACATTTCTCCAAATTAAATATAAAACTGACCAATAAGAAAAGAAGAGATCCTCCACAACATAAGTTATCAGGGAAATGCAAACAAATCAAAACCACAATGAGTTACTACTTCACACCAACTAGGATGGCTATAATAAAAAAGTCATACAGTAACAAGCGTTGTGAGGATGTGGATAAATTCAAACCTTCATACATAACTGGTGGGAATGTAAAATGGTGTAGTCGCTTTGCAAAAAGTTTGGCAGTTCCTCAAAAGTTTAAATACAGAGTTACCATACGACCCAGCAATTCCACTCCTAGGTATATATACCCAAGAGAAATGAAAACATACATCCACACAAAAACTTGTACAAGAATGTTTATAACAGCATTATTCACAATAACCAATAGCCAAAAAGTCTAAACTAACCCAAATGTCCATCAACAGATGAATGGTAAACAAAATGTAAGATACATATATAATGGCATACTATCTGACAATAAAAAGGAATGAAGCTGTAATACATGCTACATGATAACCCTTGAAAATGTTATTCTAAGTCAAAGAAACCAGTCATAAAAAATGCATACTGTATGATTCCATTTATATGAAATGCCCAGATTAGGCAAATTTAGAGGCAGAAGGTAGATTAGTGGCTGCCTAGGCCTGGGGTGGTAGAGGGACGGTGAGTAACTACTAATTACTATAAGATTTCTTTTTGGGGTGCTGAAAATGTTCTAAAATTAAGAATGGTAATGGCTGTACAACTCCCAATATACTGAAAGCCACTGGATTTTACGTTTTAAAAGAGTGAATTTTATGGTATGTGAATTGTACACTTATATTTTTAAAATAGAAAATTACATACAACTAAGAAATAAAAACACTACTTTATTCCTTTGGGGGCAGAAAAGGCAACCACAAAACTGATTATAAAAACTATAAATAAAGCAAATCAATAAAAACTACAGTGATGAATAGCTAATATGCAAGACTAAAAGGAGGGGAAAATGTTTCTAAGTTACATACCAATAAATATGGAACCAAGGTCCAAACTGAATGAATAAATTAAGCACAACTTAATGTATAACAAAGATAATATGATTACACAATAAAGAAATGAAAAAGGAAACATTACCTATGAATACCCTGGCTCAGACAGATTGACTATATGCTCTGAAATTTTCTTTAATTTCTATGTTTCAATACTTTGCTGTATTTTACAACAGCTTATATATATTAACTAACTAAATATACAAAAAATGTGTTTTAAGATTATTCCCAACTATGATATAGGCAATAAATACCAAGAGACACTATCATGGGACTGTGATGGTTTTAAAACATGGTCCCAAATTCTTTGACATTCCTCCCCATTAAGAGGTGGAGTCTAATTAAGTCATAAAAGGCCATGTAGCTTCCAAATGGGTCTCGTGGAGCAATACTGATCTGGACATTCTCTCCAAACCCAGCTGCCATTCGGTAAAGAAGACCAAGCCACATTAAGCTGAGCCCAGTCTTCAACTCAATCCAGACTAGACACCAAACATAAATGAAGAGCCTTCAGATGATTATGACCCCTAAATGCTTATGTCACCTCCAGCCTTATCCCAACTAAAGACCCAGCCATCACAGAGCAAAGATAAGTCATACCTACTTAGTTCTGTCATGATTCTAGACCCACAAAATCATTAAGCAAAATAAAATGGCTGTCGTCTTACACCTCTAAATTTTGGGTAGATTGTTACGCAGCAATAAACAGATAAATGGAATAGGTGCTAATCTCTCATCAATGAAGATACAAAAATCTTTGAGTCTTACAAAGAAACCACATCACATGAAAATGTTATTAATGAAGTTCAAGTAGAATACATGCTAGCAGAGTAAGGCTGCTGCAATATAATCAAAATTAATAAAAAGCCACTACATTAAAATTTTAATCATCTAATAGTATGCTGAGAATTTATTCAATAAAATTCAACATCTATTACCTCATAAAACTAGGAGGCATACGCATGGATATTCCTTTACTGTTAAGAAGGATTTCCATTGCTGATGTGCTCACAGACATAGGAGACTGGTGGTTTGATGGGCTCAGCCCTCTACCACAGGACTTGCCACTGGGAAGACTGTTGCTGCAAAGGAGAGGCTAGGCCTCCCTATAATTGTGTCTAAGAGCCTCCTCCCGAATGCCTCTTTGTTGCTCAGATGTGGCACTCTCTCTCTAGCTAAGCCAACTTGGCAGGGGAAATCATTGCCCTCCCCCATACGTGGGATCTGACACCCAGAGGTGTAAATCTCCCTGGCAACATGGAATATGACTCCCGAGGAGGAATCTAGACCTGGCATCGTGGGATGGAGAACATCTTCTTGACCAAAAGGGGGATGTGAAAGGAAATGAAATAAGTTTCAGTGGCTGAGAGATTCCAAAAGGAGCTGAGAGGTCGCTCTGGTGGGCACTCTTATGCACAATATAGTTACCCTTTTTAGGTTCTAATGAATTGGAATAGCTACCAGTAAATACCCGAAACTATCAAACTACAACCCGGAACCCTTGAATCTTGAAGACGATTGTATAAAAACGTAGCCTATGAGGGGTGACAATGTGATTGGGAAAGCCATGTGGATCACAGTCCCCTTTGTCCAGTGTATGGATGGATGAGTAGAAAGATGAGGGCAAAAAAAAAAAAAGGCACCCAGTGTTCCTTTTTACTTTAATTGTTCTTTTTCACTTTAATTTTTATTCTTATTATTTTTGTGTGTGTGGTAATGAAAATGTTCAAAAATTAATTTTGGTGATGAATGCACAACTATATAATGGTACTGTGAAAAACTGAATATACAACAGCCAGTACTGTACTTATTCCCTCACAATCACTGACCTAGTAATATCCTAGGAATAGGAAAATAAATAATACACAGTCCCCAATCAAGAAATTAACAATTTAGAAGCAAAATGGGACATTTATACATAACTAACTATAATACAATATATGTATGTGCTGTAATGGAAAGATAAGAGCAAGAAACACATCCAAAGAGAGAAGGAGACAGTGTCTGAGAATGCTTCTCTGAAGAGGAGTGATATTTGAGTTAATAAGTCCTATCTGATAAGGAAGACATGAAGAGAAGACTATTCCAAGCAAAGTAAAGAAAAGAAAGACATGGGGCAGAGTACATACTGTGGCTAGAGAAAAGCAAGTATGCCATAATGAAATCTGGGTCAAAACTTTTTGATTTAACGAAAACCCTTGGAAGTTACTAAGCAGGAAGACTTCCTTGATCAAATTTCAATTTTAGAAAGGCAACACAAGTGGGAGTACATATAATGAATAGAGAGAAAGAAGATTCAGGCAAAATCAAAGGAGTACAGAGGTGGAGAACTTAATATATGACAAAACATAAGCAACACAAACATAAGGAAAATATTCACTGTTCAAACATTGAAAAATCATTAATAGAAAAAAATATAAAGCTAAACCTTCACCATATTCTATTAAAAGAATCTTGATGAAACAAATAGGTAAACAAAAACCCTACAGACTAGACAAAAATAGAACAGCATAATTAGCTGTTGAAGTAAGTTGAGATTTTTGATGTTGACAAAAATGAGATATAAAAAAAGATTAATGCAGGAGGAGGATCTAAGATGGCGGCATAGAGAGGAATGGAAGCTAAGTAGTCCAAATAGAATAAATCCAAATAAACCCACTCCAAGACATATTCTGATCAGACTCTCAAATACTAAAGAGAAGGAGCAAGTTCTGAAAGCAGCAAGAGAAAAGCAATTCACCACATACAAAGGAAACAACATAAAACTAAGTTGTGACTACTCAGCGGCCACCATGGAGGCGAGAAGGCAGTGGCATGACATATTTAAAACTCTGAGAGAGAAAAATTTCCAACCAAGAATACTTTATCCAGCAACTCTCCTTCAAATTTGAGGGAGAGCTTAAATTTTTCAGACAAACAAATGCTGAGAGACATTGCCAATAAAAGACCTGTCCTACTTCAGATACTAAAGGGAGCCCTACCAACAGAGAAACAGAGAGGGGAAAGAGATATAGAGAATTTTAACAGACATATATAGAACTTTACATCCCAAATCACCAGGACACTCATTTTTCTCTAGTGATCACGGATCTTTCTCCAGAATGGACCATATGCTGGGACATAAAACAAGCCTCAATAAATTAAAAAACAAACAAAAAAAAACACAATTGACCATATTCAAAGCACAGTCTCTGACCACAATGGAATACAAATAGAAGTCAATAATTTTTGAATTGTAACTCCACTAGTTACTTCCTACATGATATAAAATACACAAACTCTAATGACAAATCAGTGGTTTTGAACTCAATGTAAAATACGTAACTTTTGAAAGAACTATATAAAGGTGGGGGAATGGAAGAGTATAGGTATATAGTTTATGTGTCCTACTGAAATTAAGTTGGTATCAAAGAAAGACAAGATTGTTATGGATTTAAGAGTCTAATTTTAAGCCCCACAGTAAACACAGAGAAATTATCAGAGAATATGACAACAGAGATGAAAAGTCGAGTTTGGGTTAAGAGAAATGAGGGAAGGGACAATGGGGAGTTAAGAAATGAGTGTAGGGTGCTGTGCCAGTTTGAATATATTGTGTCCCCCAAATGCCATTATCTTTGACGTAATCTTGTGTGGGCAGACGTTACCAGTGTTGATTAGATTGTAATTCTTTGAGTGTTGCTTTGGAATGCGCCCCACCCAGCTGTGGGTGATGACTCTGATTGGATAATTTCCATGGAGGTGTTGTTCCGCCCATTCAGGGTGGGTCTAAGTTGAGTCACTGGATCATGAGCTGACATAACAGAAGGAGCTCAGTGCAGCTGTGAGCGATGTTTTGAAGAGGAGCTACGGCCAAGAGGGACACTTTGAAGAAAGCACAGGAGCTGCAGACGAGAGATATTTTGAAGACGGCCGTTGAAAGCAGACTCTTGCTCCAGAGAAGCTACGGGAGGACAAATACCCCAAGTGCAACTAAGAGTGACATTCTTGAGGAACTGCAGCCTAGAGAGGAACGTGCTCGGAGAAAGCCATTTTGAAACCGGAACTTTGGAGCAGACGCCAGCCACGTGCCTTCCCAGCTAACAGAGGTTTTCCGGACACCACTGGCCATCCTCCAGCGAAGGTATCTGATTGTTGATGACTTACTTTGGACACTTTATGGCCTAAAGACTGTAACTGTGTAACCAAATAAACCCCCTTTTATAAAAGCCAATCCATTTGTGGTGTTTTGCATTCTGGCAGCATTAGCAAACTATTTGAGGTGAAGGGAAATTTCTAGTAATGGATGGTGGGACGGTGATAGCATTACAACGTTCTAAATGTGATTAATCCCACTAATGGAAGGCTAGGGAGGGGGTGGAATGGGAAGATTTAGGCTGTATATATGTTTCCACAATTGAAAAAAAAAAAAAAGACAGTCTAAATAGATGAGAATTGAATGCCAAGGATGAACCTGGATGGGATTGGAGGATGGAGGACAGGAGGCTCAAAGGGACACAGTTGAGACATAAGGAAAAGGAAATATAGAATGTAAGCTTTGTATCATTGTTGAATCTCTTGTACTTCTTAGCTGCACTTAATGGGATTGCATGAAAGAATGTTCTTGTTCATGGGAAGTGTATATGTGAATTACAGTGTTTGTTCAAGGATGTGTGCAGCTAGCTCTCATATGTTCAGAAGACAGAGCAATAGATGATGGATGATAAATAGGGAGGGAGGGAGGGAAAGAAATAGCAGTGTGACCACATGTTAACATTAGTGGATCGGGGTATCGGGGGGGGGGGGGTCAGGGAATGCTGGAGTTCTGTGTATGAGGTTTGTATTGTTTTTGCAACTGTTCCTATAACTTTGAATTTATTTCAAAATAAAATGTACAAAATAAATAAATAAATAAATGTAGGAAAAGAGGAAGATTAAAAAAAAAGATTAATGCATTTAACTACCTGGAACAAAGTATTATAGAGGAAAAGCATGATAAAAAGTGAAACAGAAAGTAATAAAATTGTACATAACGTAATAGATAATTTGTCCTTTTGATAAAATTAACCCAAAAAGGGAACTGGAGAGAGGAAGGTAATTTTTTTAAATTAGGGAATGACTGAATAATCAACAGCACAGTGATATAATATTATATAGCTATCAAAAATGTCAAATGTATATACAGAATGATCACTTAAACATTAAATGTGAAATAGAATCTACACGTCTGTATGAAAGCAAATCTTCATATATTAATAAATGAAAGTAAATTAGAATATGAATAATTTCATAACTATTAAGTTCTTTGCTCTATAAAATTGGTGAAAGCTCAAATTAACAATTATTTTGACAGTTTGCATTAAAACTGATCCTTATTAGTTCCAATTATGATATTTTAAAGTTTATCTGAAAACTACATGTATTCAGATAACTGTTTATGAACAAGATTTGAGTTTCAGTTATTTACTAATAACCAAAAACCTAAATGTCTGTTCTCAGTAAACCATCCATGTGCACCTTTTATAATTAATTCTATGAAGAGAAACAAAGTTTCTCTATAGAGTTTTGTAAGTTAAATTAAACTTTATTAAGTGTGTATATTTCTTGAGTATAGTATTTATTCAATTAAAAAAGCCATAGGTTTAGCCTACACTGTAAAGCCTAAATGCTTCTATTGTCATAAAATTATACAGAAGAAACATAATTGGGATATGACATGGATATGCCTCATACTTTTTACTCTTCTGCTACAAAACAAACACAATCAATAAAATTTTTAATAGACAACAGTAACCAAAATAATTCAATTTGCTAAAGTGGATAGTGATTATATTGGGTCACTCAAGTAAGAATTTTATAAGCACACAGGAATTCATATTTTAATGGCAACTATATAAATATAGTGGAAATTAAAATCACATAGTCAGGGTTTATATCGTAATTTTTGTCCAAATATTTTATTATATACTATTAAAAGAAAATGCAGCAGAAAATGACTCAAGACAGAGTTTAAACTCTTAGGTCTGAACAGATAGATCCCTAGTTTTCTGACTAGTTTTCCTGACTAGTTTTGACTAGTTATTACTTTTCTAATAAGCAGAGTTAGAAATATATTTTAAAGATATAATTAGAGAAACGGGGGATATATTATATATAACTCACTAAAGTTAAAATGTACAAATAAACCAGGACACAATATTACCTGCATAGCACTCTTGCCCATTTTAACAACTTCAAACAACATCATGTTTTCCACTCCATTCTGTTGGTGATGACCGTTCATTCGGTTTGGACCAGAAGGAGGTTTTCCTCCTCCATTTCCACCTTTTCCCTTTTCTCCTGGGCCTTTTTTGCCTTTTTTACAAGTCTGCATGAAGAATACAAGTTAGTAAAGTTATATCACTATCCTTGAGAATTCAAAATAAAGCAACAGCAGAAGCAGTTGACATAGTGCATTACTATATCACACTTAAACTGGACCTAAAGGAGAGTGCCAGCCCCATATATTGTAACAAACTCATATGGTTGTGACATAGCCTCTTTATAGCATCAATTTCTTCATTTATTCTATCACATGCCTTACATGACATTGTAGATTTCATTTAAGAGCACTGCCTCTGAAGACAGAGTGCCTAGGTCCAAATTTCTGCTTCTCCTATTAGTTGAATAATCGCAGGCAAGTTACACTGTGTTTCAGAGAGATTTTCTAATTTTTAAAGTGGGGATAAAACTGTGCCTGCCTCATAGAGTTGCTGTGATAATGAAAACACAAGGTACTTAGTGACATACCCAGCACTTAATTAAGTGTGAAAAAAATATTATTGCTATTATCATTACTGTAAAATGAGAATATATATATATAAAGAAGCTCAATAAATGTTGCTTGAATGTAAATTTGCCAGAAAGCCCAACTGGAATAGCTTATACAAAATCCAGATCTGTATCAAAGCACTCGAAATATCAACAAAGTCTGAAAACCACTGCAAAAAAGATCTGCAAGGTAGACTCTTGAGAAATTCCTGGAAAAGAGTAAATCAGGGTGGCTGCCCCCAAGCCCTATAGTCCCCTTTGCTGCTTTAGGGTACAGAGTGGAGGGAACAGCAAGAATAACAAAACTGGTATCAAATAAGAAACAAACTTTTTCAACACATTAAGTTGATTTGCATTGTTAGTCTTATAATTCATTGAAGTGCTTTGAACAAGGAATTCTGAATTGTATGAATGGGTATATCAATCTCATTCTTGTCCTAGGCCCTCTCTCCAACACTTCTTTATCATGAAATTTCAAATAATGAGTACCATAGAAACAAAGCCATTTGATGAGGCAATACTAGGAATGGAAGCTTCATAAACTAGTGAAAAGTTGCCTACATGCCTCAGTTACAAAATACCTCCCACAGCTTTTATACCTAGTTAAAGATAAATGAGCCACTCCCTAACTCATTTCTAAAATGCTGGGGAGTTAGATTAAAATCTTTTACAGAAAAGGTTTGCCAACCCCTGGATTAGATCATTTTAAGCTCTCTTTTGGACCTATGCATTTCGATATTCTAGACCAGGGGCCAGCAAACTTCCTGTAAAGGGCAAGATAGTCAATATTTTAGACTTTGTGAGACACATACCATCCATGTCACATATTCTTTATTTGCTTATTTTTACAACCTTTAAAAAATGCAAAACCCATTCTTAGCTCACAGACAGTACAAAAACAAGCCATAGTTTGCTAACCCCTTAATCTACAGCCAGTTCTACAAACTTATTTCCACTAATAGCCTGCATGTTTCTGTACTTTATTCCATAAAGGGTCCTTCCTCCTATTTCAGGAGTCCAAAACCACCCTGCTCTTAACAACTAGCTCAAACCACTTTCCAATAATTGAAAAATATCACTTGCTTATTTACATTAGTTTCTTAATGAAATTCAGTCTTTGTGAACCTGTTATTAATTCCTAATTGTAGAAGGAAGGGCTTTTGTTCCCAATTAAAGGAATTTCAGAGAGAAGGGTATAAGAAAAGTGTATACAAAGAGTATACCCAAAAAGTATAAAATGTTCATATTAATTAACATGGAGTTATATACTTGCAATTTATCATATGCTTTAATATTCCCCGTCAGTATGAAAAACTAATCAGTACAATTAAAATGGCTCAATGATGAAGCAGGTCTGGTTAAGACAAGGGCAAGCCAGGCCAAAGGGTAAAGGTTGAAACTGATTGTGTTTTAAAACTTCAACTTCCATATGAGACCAAGGGAATAGATATCTATTTGGTACAGGATCTAAATTTTCTAAACGGTACAACTCTACAGTCGATTTGTTCAAACACCACAATTGCATGGAACTTTGAATAGGAAGTAAGATACAGTCAGTTAGTATAGGCTGGAGTGAAATAGTGACACATCCCAGAGTAATTTGGGCAGATAATAAAAAATATATTTACAGCCTCCCCCTCCCCAGCCCCGAGGATCTGGGGGAAGGTGCGGACGTGTTGGACATCCTCACCTGGACTGGTGTTGATGTTGTCACAAACATGGGGACTGGCGGTTTGATGTGCTGAGCCCTCGATCATGGGACTTGCCCTTATGAAGCTCATTACCACAAAGGAGAGTCTAAACTTGCATGTAATGGTGCCTAAGAGTCTCCCCCTGAGTACCTCTTTGTTGCTCAGATGTGGCCCTCTCTCTCTCTAACTGAGCCATCTCGACAGGTGAACTCGCTGCCCTCCCCCCTATGTGGGACCCGAGTCCCAGGGGTGTAAATCTCCCTGGCAATGCAGAATATGACTCCCGGGGATGAATGTGGACCCGGCATCGTGGGACTGAGAGTAACTTCTTGACCAAAAGGGGGATGCAAAATGAGACAAAATAGTTTCAGTGGCTGAGAGATTTCAAATGGAGTCGAGAGGTCACTCTGGTGGATATTCTTATGCACTATATAGATAACACCTCTTAGGTTTTAATGTATTGGAATAGCTAGAAGTAAATACCTGAAACTACCAAACTCCAACCCAGCAGTCTGGACTCCTGAAGAGAATTATATAATAATGTCGATTACAAGGGGTGACAGTGTGATTGTCAAGACCTTGTGGATCACACCCCATTTATCTAGTGTATGGATGAGTAGAAAAATGGGGATAAAAACTAAAGGACAAATGGGGTGGGATGGGGGGATGATTTGGGTGTTCTTTTTTCAATTTTATTTTTTATTCTTGTTCTGGTTCTTTCTGATGTAAGGAAAATGTTCAGAGATAGATTGTGGTGATGAACGCATAACTATGTTATCATACTGTGGACAGTGGATTGTATACCATGGATGATTGTATGGTGTGTGAATGAATTTCAATAAAACTGAATTTAATAAAAAAAAAAATGGCTCAATGGACATGCTGTGCTAGAGAAAACAAGGTGCAAGGAATTACAAATAAACGTAATAAGCTTGGTACAGTCTTGTAGAGGCAAAAATATAAAATTTCTTAAAAAGAACTTAGGAGGTGGTATGTATATTGGGTTAAGAGCAACATCTTTAATCAGACCTGGGTTCAAATCTTTTAACCACTGAGCCTCCCAGGACCTCAGTTTCCTAATCTATAAAATAGGGAGGTTATCTAATGCAGAGTTTGTTTAAATACTAAATTAGACAACATATGCAAAATTATTAACACAATACATGGAACATACATTGTATAGTATAAATAAGCAATTGCTCTTATTATAATAAATCTTTATCCGACCTCTAACACCTCACCCACAGAAGTGGTTAGATATAATCAACCAAACTATGACACAAAGATATTGGGGAGTCTTCTATTCAGATGTCACCCTGGGTCATGCCCCAAATTGTAAACTAAATCAAGGCCAAATGTAGATTTAAAAAAATGATTTTCTAATAAAAACTGAATTACAGCTGTCTTTAGATAAGGCATAAGTTAACATTTTTGTACACATAACATGTCTCTCTCTTGAAACTTCTACTTTTTAAGGGACTAAGAAAGGATACGAATTTATGTAACACATAGATTATGAGCACTCTAACAAAATATTGCAAGAACTAGTTAAATACATTATGTTACATAAATAAAATGCAATGGCCATTAAAAATGATAGAGTACCATTTACTGATAGGAAAGTTGTTCAAAACATACTGTTGAGTTTTAAACACATATTCAAAATGGTGTGCATAGTTATGATTCCATTTAAGTAAAATTTCATGTACATTTTTATACATAGGTATATGTATAAAAACTACGTTCATCAAAATGTTTAAACTATAAAACAGCTCTGAGTCAGGATTTTGGGAAAGTTTTACTTTGCTCATTGTATTTTCTGTAGTATTTAGATTTTTTTAAGTAAATGTATCATGAGAAATTATAAATACTAAATTCATTTTGGGAAAAAAACGATGCACAAAAACAAGCCATCTTTTGCACAATGTATTTAAACACACAGAGTCAAAGGTATTTTCCAAACAATTATAATGATTTAACCATTCACACCAAGTTATCCATAATACTCAGGCTACCCACTCATACTCTAAACTTACATTCTATTAACAAAGAACTTAATTTTGTTAGTTCTTATCCTTGACATTACTTACATCAAAAGTAAAACAACAGTCATAAACCATTAGATTTACACTGGTTATATGTTACATTTCAGAGTGTTTGAAAATAAAAATATATATTTATTGCTTTGCTTTATAATTGACTCTTCATAGGAAAATTAAAATAAAGCCAACAGAACATCACATTTTGCACAGTGTACTGCTATTTACCAAATAAACTATTATAAACAATGACGTATTAATTTCAACTTTACAGCAGAAGAAATAATCAGAAACTATTTTGTCTAGAAGCCAAACAGACCCCATGTATTCAGAAGGCTTATCATATCAATCAGCAAAAAATAAGTCATCTTTAAAAGATAAAAGGCCTAAAATAATTGAATGTTTACATGATCTTGAGAACGACAATAAAGTCACAATTTTAGTACATACTTTTCCTTTCCCTTGCTTTTGGTTTTTTCCTTCAAGGTCTTCGAAATCTGTGTCAGAAGAAAAATGTGTCTCTGACTCCCTGCAACAGAAAGATAAGCAAATATTTAAATCTTCCTTACAAATGTAGATGGAGTTCCTAATTTTTACCACATTTTCTAAAAGAAATGCTTGGTTAATTCATTGCAAAACTACACATCAGCATAAAAGTAATTAAGATTCTTCCCCCAAAACATCATACTATAGCATATTACCAAAAATGCAAGATTACATAACTACTTGCAAAAACAGTAATCTAAAACACAAATATCAAAACATTTTTTAAAGATTTCATTCATTTTCAACCAAAGCATAAAAAATAACCACTGGCTCTCAAAAATTTAACCCTAGGAACTGTGGTGTTGCATTATAATGGCTGGTTTCATTTTCTAGTTCAAAGTCCATATTGCTGAGAGAAAACTTTTTAACACTACACATTCAGTGAATTCAATTACGGAATTTCAGCAATATTAAGGATCCTCTGACTTCTACTTCACTCAAAAAATATTTATAAGTCTAGGTGTAAGTCACTATACAAAACATATATTTCTGAAAGAGTATGTATAAAGCATATTTTTATAAACTAAATAATTTGAAATACAGTAGGGAAGTGTCCTAATTGATCAAAATCCTTTGTGAAGTAAAGAGATCAATTCTAGTGCTAAGTAACTGTATAAACTTTGACAAGTTACAACCGCTCAAGGCCTCCATCTTTTCATCTTTATAAACACTGTATCGCAGGAAAACAATGAAATATTTAAAGTTCCTTCAGCCTCCAACATATAAAACGATAGTACTAAGAAGCTGATCCTTGTTTGGGTTGGGGGGGGGGGCTGCAAATAATCTGGACTTTCTCACACATAAGAAAGAATGCTGATTTAAATATACATGTATGATGCTTCCTGTATGTGTAAACATAGGTCTGTCTAAACAGTAACAACATACCCTCATTTAAATGCTTAAGGCAAGGCACACTTATTTGGATCACACTGGATTTTAGAATTGAGCCAGATGCATCAAAAATAAAGGTTTTACCACCCTAAATGTGTTACGCTTAGTACCAGAAAAGGTAGTCTTCTCTAACTCAATTTCTTCTGTTTCCATTGTTACTGCTACAATAACCAGTTGTCCACAGGCTGTGAGGTAGGAATACTTTTCTAAAGTAATGGTAAAAATGCTAGTAGGGGAGGCAGGGCAAGATGGTGGCGTAGGGAGGTGTGGAATTTAGTTATTCTTCTATAGCAACTACTAAATAGTCAGGAACAACTAGTAAATAGTCTGGAACAACTATTTGGGGGACATCCATGACCGCACACACATTGTACACCAGTCTGGAATGGGAGAAAGGACCAAGACCTCAGCATAGAACTGCAAGTAAAGCTCTCAAAACTGCAGAGGCGGTGCCCCTTCCCCACTGCCACAGCAGGCTGAGTTGGAACAATTCCATGTGGGAATAAGAAGTGATCTCTGCTGAGAACAAGGGAAAGTAACTCAACCAAGCTACAATTGTGGCTTGAATTAACAAATCTGGTCTACTGAATATAAGCTATGAGCACAGATAAACACAGAGCACGCAGTAAAGGAACTCTGAGGTCTCAACCAGCACACAGAGGAGGCGGGGCTGACAGAAAATATAATAATAATAAATAAATAAAAAGAGAGGCTTTTAGAGATGGCTGAGCTCAGAATACTGGAAAATGGCTGTCTCTCAAGAAAAGGGTCCCAAAGAATCAGGTAGCAAAACCAGCTCTTGACGAGAGAAACTTGGGGGCTGGGGATTGGCTCTGAAAAGGGGATTTCTTTCTTTTCTTTTTTTCTCTCATTCTAACTATTTCATTAAAGAAAGCCTCAAGCATTTTCAATTGTCAGTGCTGACCCAGGCAAGCATAGTAGAGTTAAAATAATCAGCAAGGTAAAAGAAAAAGTCAAGTGAAGTAGATAATTCCCAAAAGGGCATATCTTCCCTAATAAAAGGTGGGGGGGGGGGGCAGGGCCCAGCTCAAGTGGCTGACCTCCCTCAGAGAAATCAGACCCCAGGGGGAGGGGCGTAGGACATTAAACAGCTTAAGCTTGGCTTCTGACCACCCTCATCTGGAACAGGGAGAAGGTCTGCTGAGATTTAAAGGCACTGCAGCTCCCCACAGCTGACAAGCACCACCTGCTGGGCAGGTTAGGAAAAGCACAGAGTCTAGAGGCCTAACAGAAAAGTCTGACAATCTGCTGGGGCTCATCATCAGGTAAGCTTGATACTGATTAAACCCTCCTCCTGAGACCTGGGCCCATCTGGTCTGGGAAAATCTGACTGGGGTAATCAAGGAAACCAGATGCCTAGATAACAAAAAAATTAAGAGTCATACTAGGAAAACCAAAGATATGGCCCAGTCAAAGGAACAAACTTACACTTCGAATGAAATACAGAAGCTGAAACAACTAATTAAAGATGTTCAAACAAATACACTAAATCAAATCAATGAGCTGAAGGAAAATGTGGCAAAAGACATGAGGAATATAAAGAAGACACTGGGTGACCATAAAGAAAAATTTGTAAGCTTGAAAAAACAAATGGCAGAACTTACGGGAATGAAAGGTGCAAAAGACAAGATGAAAAACACAATGGAGATATACAACAGCAGACCTGAAGAGGCAGAAGAATGGATTCATGAAGTACAGGACAGATCATCTGAAATCCTACACACAAAAGAACAGATAGGGAAAGGAATGGAAAAATATGAGCAGTGTCTCAGGGAACTGAATGACAACATGAAGCGCATTAACACACGCTACATAGGTGTCCCAGAAAGAAGAGAAGGGAAAGGGGGCAGAAACAACAGAGGAAATAATCACTGAAAATTTCCCATCTCTTACGAAAGGCATAAAATTACAAATCCAAGAAGTGCACTGTACCACAAACATAATAAATCTGAATAGACCTACTCCAAGACACTTTGTAATCAGATTATCAAATGTCAAAGACAAAGAGAGAATTCTGAAAGTAGCAAGAGAAAAGCAATCCACCACATACAAGGGAAGTGCTCAATAAGACTATGTGTGGATTTCTCAGTAGAAACCATGGAGGCGAGAAGGTAGTGGCATGATATATTTAAGATACTGAAAGAGAAACACTGTCAACGAAGAATTCTGTATTTGGCAAAACTGTCCTTCAAAAATGAGGGAGAGTTTAAAATATTTTCAGACTAACAGACAGTGAGAGTTGGTGAACAAGATACCTGCTCTACAAGAAATACTGAAGGGAGCACTAGAAGCAGACAGGAAAAGACAGGAGAGAGAGGTTTGGAAGTTAGGGGCATGTATGACACCAGAAGGAAATTCAGAAGATAAATACTGGGACTGAATAACTTAGTGAAACCTACAGTGGTCAGTGATGGTGATTAAATGTACTAATATAAGAATGTTTTTACACAAAGGAGAACAAATGAATGTCAACATTGCAAGGTGTTGAAAATTGGATGATATAGGGGAAAAAACACAATCAATGCAAACTAGAATCTATAGTTAACAGTAACATTGTAATATGTTTCCATGAATTTTAACAAAGGCAATATACAAAAGCTAAATGTCTATAAGAGGGGGATATAAGGGGATTCTTGGTGGTGGTGTTATATGACCTTTTCATTTTATTTTATCTTTTTCTTCTATCTTTTATTTTTTTACTCATTATTTTTCTCCTCTTCCTCCTTTGCGGTAGAAATGGAAATGTCTTCATACAAATAGTGGTGGTAAATGCATAAATATGTGTTTATACTAGGAATCACTGATTGTTTACTTAGGATGGATTGTATGGTATGTGAATAAAACTGCTAAAAAAATAAACAGAAGGATACAAGTGCTGGAGAAAATGTGGAGAGAGGGAGGTATGTATTCACTGTTGGTAAGGAAGTAGAAAGGTGCATTCCATAAGAGATGTTTATTTGGTGCAAAATCTATATTTTCTCTAGCACACTATATAACTTAACTTGTATGGTTAATTTACACAAATACCATAATTACATGGAACCTTGAATACAGAGTGAAATCAGGTTGGTTAGTACAGGTTAGTGTGAAACCCTGACACATCCAGGAGTAATTTGGGCAGAGAATTAAAAAGTATTTGCAAAGCCTCCTTGAGGGATTGGGAAAAATGTGGAAATATTAAACTTCCACATCTGGGGAATTCCTGATATTCTCGCAAACATTGGGGACTACCAGTTTAGTAGGCTGAGCCCTCAATCTTGGGGCTTACCGTTATTAAGCTTGTTACTGCAAAGAAGAGGATAAGCCTACTTATAATTGTGCCTAAGAGTCATCCCCAGAGAACCTCTTTTGTTTCTCAGATGTGGCCTCTAAGCCAACTTGGCAGGCGGACTCGCTGCCTTCCTCCCTACATGGGACATGACTCCCAGGGGTATAAATCACCCTGGCAACGTAGAACATGACTCCTGGGGATGAGCCTGGACCTGGCATCATAGGATTGAGAAAGCCTTCTGGATCAAAAGGGGGAAGAAAAATGAAACAAAATAAAGTTTCAGTGGCTGGGAGAGTTCAAATAGAGTTGAGAGGTCATTCTGGAGGTTATTTTTATGCATTATATAGATATCCCTTTTTAGTTTTTAGTTTATTAGAATAGCTATGAGGAAATACATGAAACTGTTGAACTGCAATCCAGTATCCTTGATTCGTGAAGACGAGTGTTTAAATATAGCTTATACAGTGTGAACGTGTGATTGTCAAAACCTTTTGGCTCATACTCCCTTTATCCAGTGTATGGAAAGATGAGTAGAAAAATGGAGGAAAAAAGTAAATGAATAATAGTGGGGGAGGAGGGGTATGGGATGTTTTGGGTGTTCTTTTTTACTTTTATTCTTATTCTTACTTTCATTTTTTGGAGTAATGAACATGTTCAAAAATTGTGGTTATGAATGTACAACTATATGATGATACGTGAACAATTGTACACTTTGGATGTGTGTATGTCATGTGAATATATTTCAATAAAAATGCATTAAAAAAAAGCTAGCAGGAATAAAATTAATATCTATAGCACTTACCTACAAAGTAATTTAAACAGTATATTAAAGATAGTGTCAATCCTAACTATGTTCAATAATGTTGAAAAGAAAGTGTCTACAATAAATGCCATTTCTCAGAAGTACTGCACCCCAAACTGAATGACTACTATAAGGATAACCCTGAAACTCATGCCTGTTACATCTTAAGATTGTTGTCATCAATATTCTTTGCACATACCCCTATGGCCTTGCAAAAAATTGAAAATGTTTAAAAATATCTCAGTGTATCATAACACTTCTTTCTTCCCAAGACATATGTGAGACACCAGCTCTTACAAAGCTTGGTAACCGCGGTCTGTAAACAATCACTATTCTTCCCAATATTCCAATGGCTCAATTATACTCTTAATCCTCATCTCCAGGTTATCCCAAAGTAAAGAATGAACCATCAGCATTTCAATTACTAATGGTAAAAGTCTTTTGAAGAAAGCTGAAGTGAATAATCAAGACAGAAATCTAAAATACCTCCAACTAGAGAAGAAGCGTTCTCCAGAGGCTTTCTTTCTCCAGTGCTTTCCTGGGCTTTTAAGATCAAAAGAACAGAACGGAACAGAACAAAACAAAACACATCTACCCTAGGTAACATACCACGATTATGGACCATATTGGGTTAACCGGTTAGTGGCTTGAAAGTTCATGAGTCCTCTATCACATGACTGAATCTTCCACTCCTTTCTCTTTCTCATCCCCTCTCCCCCACCCAATCAAATGCTGTCTATTCTACCTACGCATCAATTCCCTCTTATCCATTATCCTATTTCACCAGGCCTATTACCTGAAATAGTCTAATAGCCTAGTCTATGATGAAAACATTTTTAGTCGTCTCTAATCTTAACTAACGTATGAGATATTTTATAATAGTCTCTTCAAAACATTAACTCATAAGGGCCTAAGTCTCTAAATAACTCCTCATAGAATCTAATACAATATCCTATTTACATCGGATACTTAATATTTTTAACAACGGTAATAACTGTTACAGAAAAATTCAAAACTAAGAATATATGAAATCCTCATGAAAGATGCTGGTTTTAGGAAACCTTAATGCCTTTGATTGATAATTTGATACTAATCAAACCAAAATTTAACTTTTTTTCTCAGACTATCCCTCATCCTCCCTCAAAAATACAAACCAAAGGAAAAACAAGAAATGTTCCTCAAGAATGTAAAAACAGACTATACACTGTGATGAGAATCACACTTAAAATCATTCTTTGAAATATTAGCAGTGTAATCCCAATAGACCCAAAATCTCCACTGAAGGTAATATTATTAAAAATAATAAAACTTACATACCATTCAAAGCAGACACTGGCTACCAATTATGTACAATGGTTTCTATCACTTGTTTTCAAATTTTTAGCATCCAGACTCTCTATACATGAAGTCTTATACAGACCCTAATATGAAGTATATTATATATGTATATGTATGTGTGTGTGTGTGTGTGTGTGTGTGTGTATATATGAATATATGTATGTACAAAATAAAGTTACAGGTTCCACAGGCAGTTTAAAGGTTCACTTTTCACTGGAGGCATCTCATGAAACTGGAGCTTGGTATGAAAACCACTGTTACATATAGTATCTCAAATTCTTTCCCACATCAAAAAGCAAGGAGTAATTAGAATAAAAGTTGACTAAGGAATATAGGTAGCTTTTAAGACTAGGGTAAAGAAAACACCTGTGTTGAAATCACTTTATGAACCAATATGCATGTAACTTGATCTGCAAAAAATATGGGTAAGTTCCTACCCTCTTAAGATTCATTTTAGTCTACACCATTTTATTTTATAATAGAAATCTAACACTATGTTCTAAATAATACTGCATAGTATATATTCCCTACTAATGAAAATACCCTTAACTCTGAAGAATTTGATGGTGCTCCCTATAAACAGTTGCTATTGCAAAATCAAGTACAGAATCATAGAACTGAACAAAATTCATAAATTTTACAGTATATAAATTAAAAACAAAGTAAAAACACAGTACACACACAAAAAAAATATGTATGGAACAACTACTGCTACAGAAGCCAGTGAGTTTTGATATAAACTGTTTCAAAATATACATACTATCTTATATCTTCTCAAGCAAAAATTAATTTTAACTGAGTTCATTAATACATTTCCCATTTTGTGGAAAAAACAAGTAATTCAAATTACCATGATCTAGTTTACTTACTGTAGTAGATTAAAATCAGTTGGTATTTCTGGAGCTGCTATCATTTCTTTATCATCTTCTGGAACACTCCAATATCAGAAATAAATTCATATATTTACGTGGGTAAAATGATGATTTGCTTCTTCTTCTAAGCAGATGATACCTTCAAAGGGGGAAGGGGACCATATTTATTATAAATGCACCAAAAATATTGGGTGAGGGGGTAATCTATTCCCAAAAGCTAAATTCCCCAGAAACCTGGTAATGTGTTTCATTTAGTAAATAAGAATTTCTTCTCCTTCCACTTGACTGTTTTTTATAGATATGGATTTGTTACAACTGTTGTGGTCCCAACATAACAAGAGACAGAAAGAAACTTGTACCTCACACAATTATTTTTTTAATGTTACAATTCTGTAGCCTGACTTAAAGATTATGTAAATATATATGTATTATACACATATACCCTAAATAGGAACAGGGTGTGGCTCCTTTATTGGTCATGAAATCCCTGTGTCAAATTTAAGCCATAATTCGAGAGGCCTGCAAAGTCTGTAGCTTTTTGCTAATGGGGTACAGATGTAATTAAAAGGAGCTAATGAAGAACCTAATTTAAAAACTCTTAAAACTATGTGTTTCCACCCTAGAGAAAACATACAATCCAAATTCTGGCTTCTTAATAAACAACCATTTCATGATAATTCCACACAGTTGAGAAGAGAAGGGGAAAAAAATGTTAGATCTGATCTATTCCCTCAAGAAACTTAGAATCAACTTAAACACTAATAGTGTCATATGGACAACAGATGGATGCCATTTGTGACCAAAGCAAGTATAAGTTTGGCCATAGGCAGGGTATTATTTCTAGTTTTGAGCATCAATGATGTAGTTCCTAAATGAGAGAATGACACAAAGGCAAATGGAAACAGGCTGGCTCTGGAGCACTTAGCCTCACTGTATATATAATTTTCTTTTATTTCCAATTGAATCCAGTACTTGGTGGTCATCTAAAGAAAAAAGTAAGACTATATCCAGTTAATAATAATGTACAAATATAATATACTGATGAACTCAATAATCTAAAAGGGTATATAGGATTTGAAAAACAAAAATAATTCAATTTTTCCATTCATTTAAAATCTCTAGTAAGCATCAGAAGTAGCTACAAATATTTAATTACTATACTGAAATTTAAAACAGTGTTTCCCAGCTCATGCTAATTAAGCTGCTGTGAAAAGCAAAATAATGAGGTAAAAGGAAGAATAAGAGGATTGAATAATCCACGAATCAGATCCTGATTAATCAAGAGTTGTTCACATCACCAGTTTAAGTGTATTTTATCTTCTTTTCTAAAGAGTACTAATACTCATATTGCAAAATCTTTATTTAGATATGACTATTATTATGGTCTCCCTGTTGCCCTACATCAATGCCCCATGACTGTTCCTATCTAAGGCCACAATGTATTACTTATGGCTTTATTCTTATTGTAACCTAAGGAATTATTCAGATTCTGAGGATCATCATAAGACACATCCCAGGCTCCTAAATCCTAACTTATTGTTAAAATAAAACTATTTTATTTTTTAAAGGAAGACTGCAAAAAGTAGAGTTAATAAGTTTTAGACAACAGGTCAGGTCATCTAGATGGCAAAACAGAAATAAAATTGTCATGCCATGCTTGTTGTGTCTGTGTGTGTGCATGTGTCTCGCTGAGCATTTTATAAATGCTTCTAGTAAAAGGAACCTACCTCAGAGAATATTTCAATATTCTCTGACAATCTGAGTAAAATATATATATATATATTTAAAAAAGGAACCTACCTCTATTGCCACCTAATATTATTAAACAAATGAACACTAAATTCCGTATATCGAGTTTACTATTTTAATCATTCTCTAAATATCCAATGTGCCACCACAACAGTTCACAATTCATTAACAAATATTACTTAAGCTCCTTTGTAATTTAAAGGGGGGGAGGACAATGGGTGAGTTGACATTGGGGGTTATTTTTAAAGAATGTAGACTTTAATCTACATGAAGAGCTGAGAATGTTTCCACTTTTATTTTAAATATCCACTACTGTATGTTAATACAACTTGCCTCCCCCAAAGATTTACATTAAAAATTCATGAAAAACCTTTAAAAGTACTTTATACCAGTTGACCTAAGTTGGGAAACCCAAAATTATATGACTATATAATGCTTAAATAAAAGTATGAGTTTAATAAGCAAACTCAGCACACCATTTCTGGGTTACTACAAGTTATTAATTTAAAAAAAAAAATATGCCCAAAGATCACAAGGTGGAGCTCTCACCTAGCGTCAAGGAAAAACTATAAAATAAAAGTCTTTATCACATGTATCAAATATCTGTAACTAGTATAAAAGAATTAACATTCCAACAGCTTTGGAAGATAAAGCATAAAAATGAAATTTACATTAAGTCTCAATCACTACTTTCCTTCAGGGAAAAAAATTATATCCGATACAACTAGCATTTGCTTCTCCTTTCTGAACTCCCCGGAATCACATTTATGTTTAAAACATACTTTAAAGTATAAAGGAGAACCACTTTTTTAGGTTCATGTGTATAGGATGTTGTCATTAAAAGGTTTATTAAGAATAGTCACATACAATTATTGGATTAAAAATAGGTGATTATATATTTTTAATCCTAAATGTTAAATTCAAACAAATGCTCTCAGTAGCACTGCTTCTGATATAAACAGAGATATGAAAGCTGCAACTTGATCACCAAAACTTTTTCAATTATCTATCTATCTAGCTGGCAATGCTTATAGCATGAAGTTTAGATTCCAAGTTAAATTCACTAACAAAAAATTTTCTTCTTACACTTCTGAAGACCTGTTGGACAGCTATATACTTCAACATTTAACTAGAAATATGTAAAAATTACATGCAATTCCACTTGCATCTTTAACTCCAAATAATAATGACTTGCTAAATTTAATATACATAAATCCCCAATAAAATAACACACCAAAAAAACCCTACCTGACTTTTCTCTTTAACACTGTTTTACAATCAAGGTAATTCTGATTTTGTAAGAGACTGATTGTATTTTAATCCTTTTTAATTCAATCCCAAGTGGTCTCAAGACAGAAAATAGAGAGCTACAGAGCCATCACTGACAATCTTCCTCAGAATCTATATGTCATCAGGGAATTGGGGGGGGGGGGGGCCCACGGGGCGTATACAAGAAAAGTAGCTGGTGTGTTAATTCTCTCACTAAAAATCCAGAAATAGTTAACTGAAAAAAAGCCAGAAAATTCAACACAAACATCACACACCACCTGTTACCTTAACATTCCTCCCAAAAGGGTCACATCCTTCTATCTATAAGAACCACATGCAGAAAATATATATACCCTTCTAAAAATGCCACCATCATTATAATATAAAAACTTTAAAACCAGGAACTACTTACATGTCCAGCCATGGATTAAGCTGTGGTACAATAAATGCAGTTAATAGAACATTCACACACAAACTATTTATGATGACTATGTATCAATGTGGGTAAAGTTTGATACATTAAAACTCCTATATTAGGACACAACAGTAATAAAAAGATTTTACTTGTTAGTATAAAAGTAAACTATGAGTGGAGAAATTTTTTTAAAATCTAAACTATGAATGGAAAAATTTTTTTAAAATCTAAACTACCTGAGGAAATGCAAAGCCATCTATGTTAGTAAAAGCCGATCTATTCATATTTCAGGTCCATAGAGTCATGAAGCTGAACATCTACAAAAAACTATAAAAAGTTACATCATAAAACTGTCATAATTATGTTCACCTACTCAAGATTAGTAGGGAACATTTTCTTACAGGCTCCTGATGAGACCCAAAAGTTCCTTTTATCGGCCTATCAACTTTCTTAGGAGACAGCAAACGTAAGTCAGTCATCTAGTTTGAGACTGAATGTTAAAAGGTAAACTAGTTCCTGCACTTGTACATTTAATCAAAAAAGGAAAGTTTCTATCATTCCTTATGTCAAAATAATACATGGTAGAGAAAGAAAGCCTCAGAGAAAGAAGCTGAAAGCAACGAAACCCAGAAGAGAAGGGAGAGACCAGCAGATACCACCATGTGCCTTGCAATGTGGCAGAAGAGCCAAGGATTGCCCACAGCTGATCTTTGGGAAAAAAGCATCACCTTGATGATGCCTTGATTTGGACATTTTCTCACCCTCAGACTGTAAGCTAGTAAATCCCCATTGTTTAAGGCAACCCATTTCATGGTATCTGCTTTAAGCAGCTTGGGAAACTAGAACAGTGGGATTTATGGTTCTGTTACTTGCCTTCCATCTTCTAATACATCATGCAGTCACATTCTCTGACTCTCTGTCTTTCACATACACAAACACATATATACATGCACACACATACCTCATGTTTCTTTTCCTCCTTTCCTATCAAGCATCAACTCCATGGAACATGATTTTAACCATTCTTTACTCTGGGTCCAAGTTGGGGAGTTTGCAGAATGGGTGCGGCAGAAGGACAGGGGTGGTGGTGGATATTATTTTCCTTTGCTTCTTTTAATAACAGGACATAATAGAGATTGAAGAAAGAAGGTGGCATAGAGAAGTGTGAAATTTAGTTAGTCCTGTAGAGCAACTAATAAATACCCAGGAACAACTAGTAAATAGTCTGGAACAACTGCTGGGGGACATCCAAGACTGGACATGCATCATATACCAGCCTGGAATGGGTGGAATGATTGAGATCACAGCAGAGAACTGTTAAGTAAAGCTCCCCGAACTGCAGAGCTGGCGTCCCTCCCCAACAGGCATGACAGGCTGGTTTGTAACACTTCCCTGTGAAAAAAGAAGCAGGCTACCTGGAGCAAGGGAAAGTAACTCAACCAAGTTCCAATTGTGGTTTTAATTAACAAATTTGAACTACTGAATACAAGCTACAAGCACAGAAAACCCAGAACAAGCAGCAAAGGAACCCTGGGGACACTCCTGGCAGAGAGGAGACAGCGCTGACAGAAAAAAATTATAAATAAATAAAAACAGAGACTTTTGGAGATGGCTGGGCTCAAAACATTGGAAAATGGCTGTGTCCCAAGAAAAGAGGCACAGAGAACCGGGTACCAACACCAGCTGAACAGCCAAACTGGGGGGCTGGGGACTGGCTCTAAAAAGGGGCTTTCTTTCTTTTTCCTATTTTTTTTTTCTCCCATTCCAAGTAGCTCATCAGAGAAAGCCTCAGGCATTTTCAATTGTCAGGACTGACACAGGCAAGGGTGGAGTTAAGAGTCAGCAAGACAAAGAAGGAATTCAAGTGTAGGAGATAAGTCCCTAAAGGGTGTATCTTCCCTAAGAAAATGGGGCCTGAGCCAAGGTCAAGTGCCTGCCCTCCCTCAGAGAATTCAGACCCCAGGGTCTTGGCTTCTGACACCCTTGGCCCCTGGCCAGCACAGGGTCCACTGAGAATTAAAGGGACCACACCTCTTTACACCAGTAGAACACTATGGGCTGACAAGCACCACCTGCTGGGCAGGATAGGAAAAGCACAGAGCTTAAAGGCCTCACAGGCAAGTCTGACACTCTGCTGAGTCTCATCCCCAGGTAAACGTGATACTGAATACACCCTCTTCCTGAGACCTGGGCCACTCTGGTCTGGGAAAATCTGACTGGGGTAATCAAGGAAATCACATGCCTGTATAACAAAAAATTACAAGTCACATTAGATAAAATGAAGATATGGCCCAGTCAAAGAAACAAAATTACACTTCAAATGAGATATAGGAGTTAAAACAACTAATTAAAGGTCTTTAAACAAATATGCGAAATCAATTCAAAAATCAAAAAAACAAGTTGAGGGAAGATGGCAAAAGAGAAGAAAGATAAAAAGGAGACATTGGGTAAACATAAGGAAGAACTCAAAAGTCTGAAAAAAAACAATTAGCAGAACTCATGGGAATGAAACGCACAGTACAGGGATAAAAAAACAAAATGGAGACATTCAACAGCAGATAAGAAGAAGCAGAAGAAAGGATTCATGAACTGGAAGATCTGAAATTCTACACAAAAGAACAGATAGGGGAAAGAATGGGAAAATATGAGCAGCGTCTCAGGGAATTGAATGACAATGTGAACCACATGTCATGGGTGTCCCAGAAGAAGAGAAGGGAAAAGGGGCAGAAAAAATAATGGAGAAAATAATCACAGAAAATTTCCCATGTCTTACGAAAGACATAAAATTACAGATCCAAGAAACGCAGCATACCCCAAATAGAATTGATTCAAGTACACTGACTCCAAGACACTTAACAATAGGATTATTGAATGTCAAAGGCAAAGACAGAATTCTGAAAGCAACAAATGTTAGAGACCAAAAAAAAGAGATCAGACTTCAATTAGATATGAATGAAATGGACTTGGTTAGGATTAATGTAAAAAAAGACTAAAGGGTAAAGGAAAATATTGATGGTGTTTTTAAAACTTCAACTTCTGTGTGAGACCAAAGGAAGAGATGTTCATTAGGTGCAAAATCTGTAATTTTTGTAACACACTATATGATTTAACTTTTATGCTCAGTTTATTCAAACAACATAATCACATGGAATGTTGAATACAGAGTGAAATCTAGTTGGTTTGTACAGGTTAGTGTGAAGCCCCACTACACCCCAGAGTAATTTGGGCAGAAAATAAAAACGTATTTGCAAAGCCCTGTTGAGGGACTGGGGGAAACTATGAAAATATTAAAAATTTCCCACCTGGGGAATTAATGATCTTCTCACAAGCACTGGGGGCTACCAATTTAGAAGGCGGAGCCCTTGATCTTGGGGCTTGCCCTTATGAAGTTTACTACAGCAAAGGAGAGGCTAAGCCTACTTGTAATTCTGTCTAAAAGTCACCCCCAGAGAACCTCTTTTATTGCTCAGATGTGACCTCTCTCTTTAAGCCAACTCTGCAGGTAAACTCCCTGCCCTTCACCCTACATGGGACATGACTCCCAAGGCTGTAAATCTCCCTGGCAACCTGGGACATGACTCATGGAGATAAGCTTGGCCCTGTCATTGTAGGATTAAGAAAGCCTTCTTGGACCAAAAGGAGGAAGAGAAATGAAACAATATAAAGTTTCAGTGGCTGAGAGACTTCAAATAGAGTAGAGAGGTCATTCTGGAAGTTATTCTTATATATTAAAAAGATATCCCTTTGTATAAAAATGTAGCTTATGAGAGGTGACAATGGGATTGGGAAAGCCATAAGGACCACAGTCCCCTTTGTCTAGTTTATGGATGGACGAGTAGAAAAATGGGGAAGGAAACAAACAAACAAACAAAGGCACCCAGTGTTCCTTTTTACTTTAATTGCTCTTTTTCACTTTATTATTTTTGTTATTTTTGTGTGTGTGGTAATGAAGGTGTCAGGGATTGATTTTGGTGATGAATGCACAACTATGTAATGGTACTGTGAATGGTCGAATGTACGATTTGTTTTGTATGACCGCATAGTATGTGAATATATCTCAATAAAAATGAATATATATATATTAAAAAAAGACATCCCTTTTTAGTTTTTAGTGTACTGGAATACACAGAAGAAAATAACAGAAACAGTTGAACTGCAAACCAGTAGCTTTTATTTTTAAAGATGATTGTTTAACTATATAGCTTACACATGTGACCATGTGATTGTGAAAATTTTGTGACTCCCACTCCATTTATCCGGTGTATGGATCGATGAATAGCAAAATGAGGACAAAAAGTAAATGAATAATAGGCAGTGTTCCGGTTTGCTAATGCTGCCATTATGCAAAATACCAGAAATGGATTGTCCTTTATAAAGGGGGTTTATTTGGTTACAAAGTTACAGTCTGAAGGCCATGAAAATGTCCAAATGAAGGCATCAAAAGCATACCTTTAGTGAAGGAAGGTCAATGGTATCCGGAAAACCTCTGTTAGCTGGGAAGGCACATGGCTGGTGTCTGCTGATCCCAGGTTGTGTTACAGCTCCACTCTTAGCTCCTGTGCATTCTTCAAAGTGTCTTTCTTGGCTGCGGCACCTCCTCTGTCTGTGAATGCTTTTATAGGACCCAGGTGATTCAATTAAGAACCACCCTGAATGGGTGAGTTAAGACCTCCATGGAAATTATCCAATCAAAGGTATCCCCCATAGTTGATTAAGTCACATCTTCATAGAAACAATCAAGGGATTCCAAACTATATGTCTGCCCACACAAGACTGCATTAAAGAACATGGCTTTTTGGGGGACATAATACATCCAAACCCACACAGGCAGGGATGGGGAGTATGGGATGTTTTGGGTGTTCTTTTTTACTTTAACTTTTGTTCTTCTTCTTTTTTATGTGTATTAATGAAAATGTTCAAAAATTGACTGTGGTGATGAATGAGCAACTATATAATGGTACTGTGAACAACTGACTGTACACATTGGTTGATTGTATGGTATGTGAATATATCTTAAAAAATTGATTTTTTTAAAATGATACATGGTAACTTTGAAGACATACAGAAATGAAATGCTCACAAAAATTAAAATTAGACATTGTACTGGTTTCTTTATATTATTTCCCCCAGAAAAAGCCATTATCTTTGATGCAACCTTGTGGGGGCAGAAGTATTAGTGTTGATTACATTGGAATTCTTTGAATGTTTCCATGAAGATGTGACTCAATCAACTGTGAGTGAAATGCCTGATTGGATAATTTCCACGGAGGTGTAACCCTGCCCATTCAGAGTGGGTGTTAATTGGATCACTGGAGCTGTATAAAGGAGTTCACAGACAGAAGGAGCTCAGAAAAGCTAAGAGTGACATTTTGGAGAGAAACTGAGAGTGACATTTTGAAGAGGAGCTGCAAATAAGAGAGAACAAAATGCCCCAAGAGCAACATTTTGGAGAATGCCATTTTGAAACGCAACCTAGGATCAAGTAGATGCCAGCCACGTGCCTTCCAAGCCAACAGAGGTTTTCCAGATGCCACTGCCCATCCTTCAGTAAAGGTACCCAATTATTGATGCCTAACCTTGGATACTTTATGGCCTTCAGACGGTAACTCTGTAACCAAGTAAACCCCCTTTATGAAAGCCAATCCACTTCTGGTATTTTGCATAATGGCAGGATTACCAAACTGGAACAGACCTAAACACTTACCATCAAAAAGAGAAGAGATGTTGGGGTTGCAGATAGGATTATGGCCACGGGATGCAAGAATATCTATAGCGACTCGGGCAAGATGGCAGCATAGAGAGGAGTGGAAGCTAAGTAGTTCCCCTGGAACAACTACAAAAACCAGAAACAACTAGTAAATAATCCAGAATAACTGCGGGGGGACAAATGAGACCATCCATTCATCATACACCAACCTGAATTCGGAGGAATGCCCGTGAACACAGCATAAAATCTGTAAGTAAAACCTGCGGAACCAGGTCGGGAGACCCCCTCCCCCATAGCCCGAGCTGCGGAGCAGCGTGGTGCCACAGAGAAGCTCTCTCCCAGCAAGCGAATACAGCTCAGCTGAGCTCCAGCTGGGGTTTTAAGTAGCGAGTGTGAACTGCTCACTACAGGTACGCAGCCCCAAAAAACAGACAGAGGCTTTGGGTGACGACTGACCTGGGAGAGCCGGAGGGTCTCCTTGGACCGGGTCTGAAGGGGACTGTTTCTTTTTCGGCTCAGTGGAGAAAGCCCCAGTCATTTTCAGTTTCCAGGGCTGTGACTCCGGGAAGGGTGGAGACACCACAAGCAGAGAGAGAGACCGTTGAAATGCTAATGACCTCCACCTGAGGGGTCTGTCTTCTCTAGGAGGAAAGGGGTGGGGCCCTTTCCATTCAGAACCAGACCCCAGAGCCTGGGGGAACACGGCCATACCTCTTCACACCAGTCAAGAATTATAGGCTAACAGGCATCACCTGCTGGGCAGAAAAGCACAGTGACCTGAGGCATCAAAGGGTGGAGCAATTTTCTAAGACACACCCTCAGGGAAACAAGATACTGAATATTTCTTCCTTCTGGGACCTGAGCCTGTTCTGGTCTGGGAAAACCTGATTTGGATAACCAAGGAAACCATGCCTAGACAACAGAAAATTACAACCTACACTAAGAAAAACAAAGTTATGGCCCAGTCAAAGGAACAAACGTACACTTCAACTGAGATACAGGAATTTAAACAACTAATGCTAAATCAATTCAAAAAGTTTAGAGAAGATATTGCAAAAGAGATAGAGGCTGTAAAGGAAGCACTGGACATATATACAGCAGAAATCAAAAGTTCAAAAAACCTACTAGTAGAATCTATGGAAATGAAAGGCACAACACAAGAGATGAAAGACACAATGGAAACATACAACAGCAGATCTCAAGAGGCAGAAGAAAACACTCAGGAACTGGAGAACAAAACACCTGAAAGCCTACACGCAAAGGAGCAGATGGAGAAAAGAATGAAAAAATATGAGCAACGTCTCCGGGAACTCAAGGATGAAACAAAGTACAATAATGTACGTATCATTGGTGTCCCAGAAGGAGAAGAGAAGGGAAAGGGGGCAGAAGCAATAATAGAGGAAATAATTAATGAAAATTTCCCATCTCTTATGAAAGACGTAAAATTACAGATCCAAGAAGCGCAGCGTACTCCAAACAGAAGAGATCTGAATAGGCCTACGCCAAGACACTTAATAATCAGATTATCAAATGTCAAAGACAAACAGAGAATCCTGAAAGCAGCAAGAGAAAAGCGATCCATTACATACAAAGGAAGCTTAATAAGACTATGTGCGGATCTCTCAGCAGAAACCATGGAGGCAAGAAGGAAATGGTGTGATATATTTAAGATACTGAAAGAGAAAAACCACCAACCAAGAATCCTGTATCCAGCAAAGCTGTCCTTCAAATATGAGGGAGAGCTCAAAATATTTTCTGACAAACAGACAATGAGAGACTTTGTGAACAAGACACCTGCCCTACAGGAAATACTAAAGGGAGCACTACAGGGTGATGGAAGACAGGAGTGTGTGGTTTGGAACACAATTTTGGGAGATGGTAGCACAACAATGTAAGTACACTGAACAAAGGTAACTATGAATACGGTTGAGAGGAAGATGGGGAGCATGTGAGACACCACAAGAAAGGAGGAAAGATAATGACTGGGACTGTGTAACTTGGTGAAATCTAGAGTATTCAACAATTGTGATAAAATGTACAAATATGTTCTTTCACGAGGGAGAGCAAGCAAATGTCAACCTTGCAAGGTGTTAAAAATGGGGAGGCATTGGGGGAGGGATGCAATCAGCATAAACTAGAGACTGTAACTAATAGAATCATTGTATTATGCTTCCTTTAATGTAACAAAGGTGATATACCAAGGTGAATGCAGATAAGAGGGGGGGATAGGGGAGGCATGTTAGACACTTGACATTGGTGGTATTGTCTGATTCTTTATTCTACTTTGGTTTAAGGTTATTTTTCCTTCTGCTGCTTCCTAGCTGTCATTTTTTTGTTTCCTCTTTCTTTTGCCTCTCTACCCTCTTTGACTCTCCCTCCTGCCTTGTGGAAGAAATGTAGATGCTCTTGCTTAGTATGAGCAGAATGTTCAATTAGGATGAACTTAAATGTTTGGAAATGAACAGGGGTGTTGGTAGCAAGATGTGAGAATAACAGTGCCGAATGGTGTGTGAATAAGGTGGAAAGGGGAAGCTCAGAGTCATATATGAAACCAGAAGGAAAGTTGGAGGTCAAAAGATGGAAATGTATAAAACTGAATCCTATGGTGGGCAATGTCCATGATCAACTGTACAAATACTAGAAATCGCTTCATGAACCAGAACAAATGTATGACAATACAATTAGAAGTTAATAATAGAGGGGCATATAGGGAAGAACTATATACCTATTACAAACTATATACTACAGTTAGTAGTATTTCAACATTTTTTCATAAACAGTAACAAACGTACAATATCAATACTAGGAGTCAACAATTGAGGGGGGTTGGTTAGGGATAGGGGAGGTTTAGAGTTTCCTTTTCTTTTTTTCTTTTTTCATCTTTCACTTTATTTCTTGTCTGGAGTAATGAAAAGTTTCTAAAAATTGAACAAAAATTAAGTGTGATGGATGCACAGCTGTATGAGGGTACCCGGGGGCAAGTGATTGTACACTTTGGATCTTTGGATAATTGTATGGTATCTGAACAATCTCAATAAAAATGGAAAAAAAAAAAAAAAAAGAGAAGAAAACCTACTGCCCTTTTGATGATTAATAACCTTAAAAAATTTCCTCCTTGCCAAAAGATATTTTCCCTCACAGTTTAATCTCCCTAATTTCTGCTATAGTTTTCTGAGTAAATGACAGCAAGAAAAGAATGACAAATAAGGCAGTGATCATGTATAGTAATACCACTAGCAAAATTTTAAGTTCCTTGATAGCATTCTCAAATTGCAGCTACCATATATATCATTTGCAAAAGATGTTTTCCTTTACAAAAACCTGGATGGGAAAGAATTCCTAATTAAAGTCACTGCTCTACTAGAGGAATTGCAGGAAGAGATAATCTGGCAAAGGTACGCCTGAAGGAAATTCGCATTCTTAAGAGAATTAATGACTGTATCTAAATTTCCTATCTAATTGTAAGACAGGTCCAGTATTTGCCCTGATAAACATAAAAAATAACATAATGAAAAAAGTGGGGAGGTCAAAAGTAAAATAACTAAGTAGATAAATTAAACATGCCTAAGACTACAGCACTTCAAAATCAACTTTTACTTTCAGGAAGAGGGAAAGGAGCAAACTGGCGATCAGATACAGCATTCTCTACATTCTACAAAAACTAAAGACAGGCAGAACTGAAACATCCACCTGTTCCCCTCCTATTTTTAAATGTACAATAGTAGGTGTTCAGCAATCTTGCTGATTTCCTGTCTACCTAAATTCTCCCAACATTTTCAAAATATGGCTGAAGCCCTCACTACAAATAGGGACCACCTAAGCCAACTCGCCTACACAGCCATGACCAAGTTATCAACCAACATTTCTGATATCCTTAGAGAATCTAGCCTGCCACTCTTGAACTTAGCAACAAGTGAACACTAACCATATTTTTGGTGGGGAGCAGAAGTGACATCACAAGAAAAAGTTTCTGCCTTATTCCTGTAGACCCTTTAACACCTGATACTCAAGATGTACCCTGTGCCTGAGTCACCCAAAGGATCTAACCACCCCATTTCTAAGAAGTGGAATACTGCTAAGCCCACCCTAAAAGCAAACTCTCTCACGTTGCCCTAATCTAAATGTCACAACATTGTCTTCTCATCTGTCCGACCATATGGGCACTGGCTGCTCCTAGACACTGGATACCATGTCTTACATGACAGATTGGACATATATCTGCTATCTGAGTCCAAGTCTACTAATTTCCCAGTTTTCCCTAGCAAACAGCAGTTGACTGGACATTATCTGGTTCTATCCCAAGATAAATATCAAAATAGGTAAACTATTTTGTTTTATCATATACAATCAACTTAAAATCATTTCAGTTTGCCAAAGTCAACAACTAAACCACGAATAATTTTCCAAATTATTGTCAATGCTCACTTTTCATCTCATTTATTCCTGAATACTATACCACCACATTGAGTCTTTGCAAAGAATTAATTAAACAAATATATACCATGAACATAACTTTTGGTATGTAAAGCCATTATTAAAAAATAGGGATAGGAGGGGGAAAGACGGTGGCATAGAAAGGAGTGGAATTTAGACAGTCCCTGGAACAACTAACAAACAGCCAGGAACAACTAGTAAATAATTTGAAAGAACTGCTGGGGGACAACTGTGACTGTCCACACATCATACACTAACCTGGATTGGGAGGAATGCCTGAGATCGCAGCATAAAATCTGTAATTAAAAACTACGGACCCGCTCTGGGACCCCCTCCCCCCATGGCAGGCTGAGCTGCAAAACCTCGCTGTGGTAGAAAGCAGCACTCTCCAAGCAAGCTTAAATATAGCTCAACCAAGCTCCAACTGGGGTTTTAACTAACAAATGTGGACTGCTGAATACAAGCCACAAATCCCCACAAGCAGAGAGAGGCTTTTAGTGACAACTGACCTTAAAGAACCAGAAAACTCATCTGTCCCGGGAGGGGGAGCCCAGAAAACAGGTGTTACCTATGGCCAACGAGTGAAACAAGGGGGCCATGTACTGGCTCTAAAAGGTGACTTTCTCTCCCTTTTTCTCTCTCTAAACCTGAGGCGCTCAGTGAAGAGAGCTGCAGCAATTTTCAGTTCACAACGCTCTGACATAGACAGGGGTGGAAACAAGAGTCCCAGAGATGACAATTCAAATGCAGATGACAACTCCCTAAGGGGAGTATCTTCCCTAAGAGTACAGAGGTGGGGCCCAGCTTTCCCTTCAGAACCAGACCCCAGAGCATGGGGGTAAATAGCCAAAACAGAAACTAAAGGGACCACAACTCCTTACACCAGTCGGGAGTAAAAAGCTGACAGGCACCACCTGCTGGGCAGGTTAGGAAAAGCACAGCATCTAGAGACCTCATGGGAAAGTCTGTCAAACACTAAGACACACCCCCAGGGAGACTTGAAACTGAATAACCCCACTCTGAGATCTGAACCCATCCTGGTTGAGGGAAATCTGATTGCAGTAACCAAGGAAACCACATTGCTAGACAACAGAAAACCACAATCTACACTAGGAAAAACAAAGATATGGCCCAAAGGAACAAACTTACACCTCAGTCAAGACACAGCTGAGATACTGTTTCACTTTAATGAAACACTCAAAGATTTTCATAGAAATACGCTAAAAAATAAATCAAAGAGTTCAGGGAAGATATGGCAAGACATGAAGGCTATAAAGGAAACACTGGGAGAACATAAGGTAGAAACTGAATGTTTCTAAAACATAAAAATATATATCAGGGCTCCCCTGGGGAGCTGGGGGAAAATGCGGAAGTGCTGGACTTCCTTACCTAGACTGTTGCTGATGTTCTCACAGACATTGAGGACTGATGGTCTGGTATGCCAAGCCCTCTATCCTGGGGCTTGCCCTTATGAAGCTCATTACTGCAAAGGAGAGGCTAAACCTGCTTATAATTGTGCCTAAGAGTCTCCCCCTAAGTAACTCTTTGTTGCTCAGATGCGGCCCTCTCTCTCTAGCTAGGCGAGCTTGGCAGATGAACTAGCTGCCCTACCCCCCTACGTGGGACCTGACTCCCAGGGGTGTAAATCTCCCTGGCAACGCAGGATATGACTCCTGGGGATGAATCTGGACCTGGGATCATGGGACTGAGAACATCTGCTTGACCAAAAGGGGGGTGTGAAATGAAACGAAATAAAGTTTCACTGGCTGAGAGATTTCAAATGGAGTTGAGAGGTCACTCTGGTGGACATTCTTACACACTATATAGGTAACCTTTTTTTTTTTATGTTTTAATGCACTGGAATAGCTACCAGTAAATACCTGTAACTATCAAACTACAACCCAGAACCTTTGAATCTTGAAGATGATTGTATAACAATGTAGCTTATGAGGGGTGACAATGTGATTGGGAAAGCCATGTGGATCACACTCCCCTTTGTCCAGTGTATGGATGGATGAGTAGAAAAACAGGGGCAAAAAAAAAAAAAAAAAAAAAATTAAAGAAAGAATGGGAGGGGGACAATATGGGTGTTCTGTTTTTACTCGTTTTTTTAATTCTTGCTTTCACTTTTACTGGTAAAAGGAAAATGATTAAAAAAATGATCGGGGTGATGAATGAACAACTATATGATGGTAATGTGTTCAATGGATTACATACTTTGGATGACTGTATGGTATGTGAATAAATCTTAATAAAAAAAAATAAGAAGAGCAGAGCAGGCCCCAGGCTCTTAGCATTTGGCAGACGATGGCAACTAGCTTGAATTTAATCACATAATATTGTCTTTATTACATTTATGGCAAAAGAATTTTTTAACCTTTTATTTACGTCAAGTTTCCATTCATGATTGACCTACACATTTTTATTTACTCATTTAATAAATTAGTCAACTGAAAAACAACAACTGTCAGAAACCATGGAAATGAAAGGCACAACACAAGAGATGAAAAACACAATGGAGACATACAACAGCAGATCTCAAGAGGCAGAAGAAAGCACTCAGGAACTAGAGAACAAGATACCTGAAATCCTACACACAAAAGAACAGACAGGGAAAAGAACAGAAAAATAGGAGCAACGTTTCAGGGAATTGATGACAACATGAAGCGCATGAATGTATGTTTCACGGGTGTCCCAGAAGGAGAAGGGAAACGGAGTAGAAGCAATAATAGAGGAAATAATCAATGAAAATTTCCCATCTCTTATGAAAGACATGGTTACAGATCCAAGAAGCGCAGCATACCCCAAACAAAGCAGATCTGAATATGCCTATGCCAAGGCACTTAATAATCAGATAATCAAACAAAAGATAAAGAGAGAAACCTGAAAGCAGCAAGAGAAAAGTAAACCATCACATACAACATACAAAGGAAGCTTGATAAAGCTATGTGCGGATTTCTCTGTAGAAACCATGGAGGCAAGAAAGAAGTGGTGTGATATATTTAACACTGAAAGAGAAAAACCACCAACCAAGAATCCTATACCCAGTAAAACTGTCCTTCAAATATGAGGGAGAGTTCAAAACATTCTCTGACAAACAGACAATGAGAATTTGTGAACAAGATACCTGCGCTACAGGAAACACTAAAGGGAGCACTTCAGACAGATAGGAAAAGACAGCAGTGAGAGGTTTGGAACACAATTTTGGGTGATGGTGGCACAACAATGTAATTACACTGAACAAAGATGACTGTGAGTATGGTTGAAAGAGGAAGGTTAGGAGCATGTGGGACACCAGAAAGAAAGAGGAAAGATAAAAACTGGGACTGTATAACTCAGTGAAACTTAGGGTACTCAATAACTGTAATAAAATGTACAAATATGTTTTTACATGAGGGAGAACAAACGAATGCCAACCTTGCAAGGTGTTAAAAATAGGGTGGTACTGGGGAAAAATACAATCAATGCAAACTAGGGACTATAGTTAACAGAAACATTGTATTATGCTTCCTTTAATGTAACAAAGGCAATACACCAAAGCTAAATGCCTTTAAGAGGGGGACATAAGGGAGGGTTATGGGACTCTTGGCATTGGTGATGTTGTCTAACTCTTTTATTCTACTTTAGGTTAACTCTATCTTTCCTTTTGTTGCTTTTTAGCTGTCTTTTTTTAAATTTTTACTTATTTTCCTTTTGTTTCTACCTTCTTTGACTCTTCCTCCTTCTTTCTGGAAAAAATGGAGATGTCCTTATATAGATAGTGGTGATGGTGGTGAATACATAAATATATGACTTGTACAGGGAACCATCGATTGTTTACTTAGGACAGAAAGTATGGTGGGTGAATAAAACCGTCTTTAAAAACAAAAAACGAGATGATGAAGAAACCTTCAGGGCACTACATTAAGTGAAATAAGTCAGACACATAAGGACAAATATTTCATGGTCTCACTGATATGAATTAATTATAATATGCAAACTCATAGACATGAAATGTAAGTTACCAGGATATAGAACGAGGTTAAAGAATGGGGAGCAGTTGCTTATTATGAGCAGAATCTTCAGCTAGGTTGAACCTAAGTGTTTGGAAATGGACAGAGGTCATGGTAGCATGCTAATTGTGAGAATAACTAACAGTTCTGAATGGTGTGTGACTGTGGTGGAAAGGGGAAGCTTAGACTCAACATATGTCACCAGAAGGACAGCTGGAAGCTAAAAGATGGGAATGTATAAAACAGTGAATCTTGTGGTGGACAATCTCTGTGATTAACTGTATAAATATTAGAAATCACTTCCATGAACTAGAACAAACGTATGACGCTATAACTAGAAGTTAATAATAGAGGGGTATATAGGGAAAAATATACCTATTGCAAACTATGTACTACAGTTAGTATTTTAACATTCTCTCATCAACAGTAACAAATGTACTATACCAATACTATGAGTCAATAATGGAGGGGCAGTGGTTAGGGGTATGGAAGGAACTGAGTTGTCTTTTTTTGTCTTTATTTATTTTCTGGAGTAATGAAAATATTCTAAAAATTGAAAAAAAAAATAATTGTGGTGATGGATGCACAGCTGTATGATGGTACCATGGGCAACTGATTATGCACTTTGGATCCTTGGATAATTGTTTGGTATGTGAACAATCTCAATAAAATAAAAATTTTTAAATGGGGTAATTAAAGCTAGGTATAGTGGCTATCAACATTACAGAAATGAAAACCAATTACCTGGTATAAATGAATATCTAGATCTAAAAATCAAATTGATAACAATGAGCTTAATTTATATGTTAACACTCATAAATGGCATACAGCATGGTATTAAGCACAATGAATTAATACCATCAAAACCATTCACACTGGGCACCATTGGCTTATTAGCAGATTTTGAACAATGGCAGATATTAAAGCAAAGTAGATGAAGACAAGATAATTCTGCCTGGATTTTGGGGAAAATCTAACTTTTTTTCACATATTCTCAATGGATTGCACCAAAAGCACCCATACTTATTTATTCAATTAGTAATATGCATCTAAGTAAAACAAGGACTACTTAATAATAATTCACAAGAAGATGGAGATACAACTGTAACAGTACAATTCAGTTAATGAAAACAAAACAGAAGTGTAAAATAAACCACTTTAACAACTTATTTAAAAAATCTTAGCATCAGTAGTCACATGATATATCCCTCTAACATTCTGGCTAATAACCACAGTCTCAAATTCTCAAGGTTGAATTATATTCAATTTCTGAAATTAAATATGCTTTTACTGTTAAGTTTGTGAATATATTATAGGTAGTCTGATTTTTATTACTGATCCAAGAAGCTGTTGGTTCTTTAGTTCGTGTATCTGTATGACAGCAACACCAGGAGAGTCAAGCATGTACTGTACACTAAATTTATTTTGGCGGGGAGGGAGGTGGTTAAATGGAATTTTACTGAGATTTATTCACATACCATACAATCATCCAAAGCATACAATCAGTTGTTCACAGTATAATCATCAAGTTGTGCATTCATTACCACATTTTGAACATTTTCATTACTCTAAGAAATAAAAATGAAAAGATTAAAAATAAAAATAAGACAAAAGAACACCCAAAACACCTCATACTCCTTTCCCCCCCCCTTATCATTCATTTACTTTTTGTCCCACTTTTTTCTACTCATCTGTCTATACACTGGATAAAGGGAGTGCGAGCCACAATGTTTTTACATCACACATTCACACTATATAAGCTATATAGTGAAACAATCATCTTTAAGAATCAAGGATACTGGACAGCAGTTCAACATTTTCAGGTATTTCCTTCTAGCTATTCTAAAACACTAATAACTAAAAAGGGGTATCTATAAAATGTATATGAATAACCTCCAGTATGACCTCTTGACTCCATTTGAAATCTCTCAGCCACTGAAACTTTATTTTGTTTCATTTCTTTTCCACCTTTTGGTCAAGAAGTCTTTCTCAATCCCACGATGTCGGGTCCAGGCTCATCCCCGAGTGTCATGTCCCATGTTGCCAAGGAGATTTACACCCCTTGGAGTCATGTCCCACGTAAGGGGAAAGGTAGTGCGTTTACTTGCAGTGCTGGCTTTGAGAGAGAGAGGCCACTTCTGAGCAAGGAAAGAGGTTCTCTGGGGGTGACTCTTAGGCACAATTATAAGTAGGCTTAGCCTCTCCTTTGCAATAATAACCTTCATAAGGGCAAGTCCAAAAATCGAGGGCTTGGCTACTACTACTCCAATGCTTGCGAGAATATCAGGAATTCCCCAAGTGGGGAAGTTTAATTATTTCCAATTTTTTTTGGGGGGGGGTGGATTTTTTAAATTACGGAAGTTGCGGGTTTACAGAACAATCATGCACAAAATACAGCATTCCCATATACTGCCCTACTATTAACACTTTTCAATGGTGTTGTAAATTTGTTAAAATTGATGAAAGCCTGTTTTTATGATTTTACCATTAACTATATAGTCCACGGTTTAGCTTAGGGTTCACTGTTTGTGTAGTACAGTTACATGGATTATTTCTTTAATTTTTATTCTATTACCATATATAACACAATATTTCCCTTTTCAGCCACATTGAGATATATATTTCACAACTGTTAATTATGTTCATAATGTGCTACCATCACCACCATTCATCACCAAAACATCTCCATCATTCCAAATACAAACTCTGCACATTTTAAGCCTCAACTTCCATTCGCTACCCCAGCTGTGCCCTGGTAACCTATATTCTAGATTCTAACCCTATCATTTTGCTTATTCTGATTATTTCGTATATGTGAGATCATACACTATTTGTTCTTTTGTGTCTGGCATATTTCACTTAACATGGTGTCTTCAAGGTTCATCCATGTTGTTGCATGTATCAGGATTTTATTCCCTTTTCCAGATCAATAATATCCCATTTTATGTATATACCACATTTTGTTTATCAATTCATTATCTGGGAGGCGGGGCAAGATGGCAGACTGGTGAGCTGTAAGTTTTAGTTACTCCTCCAGGAAAGTAGGTAAAAAGCCAGGAACTGCGTGGACTGGACACCACAGAGCAATCTGTCTTTGGGCATACTTCATACAACACTCATGAAAATGTGGAACTGCTGAGATCAGCGAAATCTGTAAGTTTTTGCGGCCAGGGGACCCGCGCCCCTCCCTGCCAGGCTCAGTCCCGGGGGAGGAGGGGCTGTCAGCTCCGGGAAGGACAAGGGAGAATTGCAGTGGCTGCTCTTATCGGAAACTCATTCTACTGATTCAAACTCCAACCATAGATAGACTGAGACCAGACACCAGAGACTCTGAGAGCAGCCAGCCCAGCAGAGAGGAGACAGGCATAGAAAAAAAACAACACGAAAAACTCCAAAATAAAAGCGCAGGATTTTTGGAGTTCTGGTGAACGCAGAGGGGGGAAGGGCGGAGCTCAGGCCTTGAGGCGCATATGCAAATCCCGAAGCAAAGCTGATCTCTCTGCCCTGTGCACCTTTCCTTAATGGCCATGGTTGCTTTGTCTATTAGCATTTCAATAACCCATTAGATCTCTGAGGAGGGCCGTTTTTTTTTTTTTTTTTTTTTTTTAAATCCTTTTTGCTTTTTCTAAAACAATTACTCTAAGAAGCCCAACACAGAAAGCTTCAAAGAATTGCAATTTGGGCACGTCAAGTCAAGAGCAGAACTAAGAGAGCTCTGAGACAAAAGGCAATAATCCAGTGGCTGAGAAAATTCACTAAACAACACAACTTCCCAAGAAAAGGGGGGTGTCCGCTCACAGCCACCATCCTGGTGGACAGGAAACACTCCTGCCCATCGCCAGCCCCATAGCCCAGAGCTGCCCCAGACAACCCAGTGTGACGGAAGTGCTTCAAATAACAGGCACACACCACAAAACTGGGCGTGGACATTAGCCTTCCCTGCAACCTCAGCTGAATGTCCCAGAGCTGGGAAGGTGGAGCAGTGTGAATTAACAAAGCCCCATTCAGCCATCATTTGAGCAGACTGGGAGCCTCCCTACACAGCCCAGCAGCCCAGAACTGCCCTGGGGGGACGGCACTCACCTGTGACATAGCACAGTCATCCCTCAACAGAGGAACCGGGGTGCACAGCCTGGAAGAGGGGCCCACTTGCAAGTCTCAGGAGCCATACGCCAATACCAAAGACTTGTGGGTCAGTGGCAGACACAAACTGTGGCAGGACTGAACTGAAGGATTAGACTATTGCAGCCGCTTTAAAACTCTAGGATCATCAGGGAGATTTGATTGTTAGGGCCACCCCCCCGCCCCGACTGCCCAGAAACACGCCCCACATACAGGGCAGGCAACACCAACTACACACGCAAGCTTGGTACACCAATTGGGCCCCACAAGACTCACTCCCCCACTCACCAAAAAGGCTAAGCAGGGGAGATCTGGCTTGTGGAGAACAGGTGGCTCGTGGACGCCACCTGCTGGTTAGTTAGAGAAAGTGTACTCCACGAAGCTGTAGATCTGATAAATTAGAGATAAGGACTTCAACTGGTCTACAAACCCTAAAAGAACCCTATCAAGTTCAGCAAATGCCACGAGGCCAAAAACAACAGAAAATTATAAAGCATATGAAAAAACCAGACGATATGGATAACCCAAGCCCAAGCACCCAAATCAAAACACCAGAAGAGGCACAGCACCTAGAGCAGCTACTCAAAGAACTAAAGATGAACAATGAGACCATAGTACGGGATATGAAGGAAATCAAGAAGACCCTAGAAGAGCATAAAGAAGACATTGCAAGACTAAATAAAAAAAATGGATGATCTTATGGAAATTAAAGAAACTGTTGACCAAATTAAAAAGATTCTGGACACTCATAGTACAAGACTAGAGGAAGTTGAACAACGAATCAGTGACCTGGAAGATGACAGAATGGAAAATGAAAGCATAAAAGAAAGAATGGGGAAAAAAATTGAAAAACTCGAAATGGACCTCAGGGATATGATAGATAATATGAAACGTCCGAATATAAGACTCATTGGTGTCCCAGAAGGGGAAGAAAAGGGTAAAGGTCTAGGAAGAGTATTCAAAGAAATTGTTGGGGAAAACTTCCCAAATCTTCTAAACAACATAAATACACAAATCATAAATGCTCAGCGAACTCCAAATAGAATAAATCCAAAAAAAACCCACTCCGAGACATATACTGATCACACTGTCAAACATAGAAGAGAAGGAGCAAGTTCTGAAAGCAGCAAGAGAAAAGCAATTCACCACATACAAAGGAAACAGCATAAGACTAAGTAGTGACTACTCAGCAGCCACCATGGAGGCAAGAAGGCAGTGGCACGATATATTTAAAATTCTGAGTGAGAGGAATTTCCAGCCAAGAATACTTTATCCAGCAAAGCTCTCCTTCAAATTTGAGGGAGAGCTTAAATTTTTCACAGACAAAGAAACGCTGAGAGAATTTGCTAACAAGAGACCTGCCCTACTGGAGATACTAAAGGGAGCCCTACAGACAGAGAAACAAAGACAGGACAGAGAGACTTGGAGAAAGGTTCAGTACTAAAGAGATTCGGTATGGGTACAATAAAGGATATTAATAGAGAGAGGGAAAAATATGGCAAACACAATCCAAAGGATAAGATGGCCGATTCAAGAAATGCCTTCACGTTTTTAACGTTGAATGTAAATGGATTAAACTCCCCAATTAAAAGATATAGATTCGCAGAATGGATCAAAAAAAATGAACCATCAATATGTTGCATACAAGAGACTCATCTTAGACACAGGGACACAAAGAAACTGAAAGTGAAAGGATGGAAAAAAATATTTCATGCAAGCTACAGCCAAAAGAAAGCAGGTGTAGCAATATTAATCTCAGATAAAATAGACTTCAAATGCAGGGATGTTTTGAGAGACAAAGAAGGCCACTACATACTAATAAAAGGGGCAATTCAGCAAGAAGAAATAACAATCGTAAATGTCTATGCACCCAATCAAGGTGCCACAAAATACATGAAAGAAACACTGGCAAAACTAAAGGAAGCAATTGATGTTTCCACAATAATTGTGGGAGACTTCAACACATCACTCTCTCCTATAGATAGATCAACCAGACAGAAGACCAATAAGGAAATTGAAAACCTAAACAATCTGATAAATGAATTAGATTTAACAGACATCTACAGGACATTACATCCCAAATCACCAGGATACACATACTTTTCTAGTGCTCACGGAACTTTCTCCAGAATAGATCATATGCTGGGACATAAAACAAGCCTCAATAAATTTAAAAAGATTGAAATTATTCAAAGCACATTCTCTGACCACAATGGAATACAATTAGAAGTCAATAACCATCAGAGACTTAGAAAATTCACAAATACCTGGAGGTTAAACAACACACTCCTAAACAATCAGTGGGTTAAAGAAGAAATAGCAAGAGAAATTGCTAAATATATAGAGACGAATGAAAATGAGAACACAACATACCAAAACCTATGGGATGCAGCAAAAGCAGTGCTAAGGGGGAAATTTATAGCACTAAACGCATATATTAAAAAGGAAGAAAGAGCCAAAATCAAAGAACTAATGAATCAACTGAAGAAGCTAGAAAATGAACAGCAAACCAATCCTAAACCAAGTACAAGAAAAGAAATAACAAGGATTAAAGCAGAAATAAATGACATAGAGAACAAAAAAACAATAGAAAGGATAAATATCACCAAAAGTTGGTTCTTTGAGAAGATCAACAAGATTGACAAGCCCCTAGCTAGACTGACAAAATCAAAAAGAGAGAAGACCCATATAAACAAAATAATGAATGAAAAAGGTGACATAACTGCAGATCCTGAAGAAATTAAAAAAATTATAAGAGGATATTATGAACAACTGTATGGCAACAAACTGGATAATGTAGAAGAAATGAACAATTTCCTGGAAACATATGAACAACCTAGACTGACCAGAGAAGAAATAGAAGACATCAACCAACCCATCACAAGCAAAGAGATCCAATCAGTCATCAAAAATCTTCCCACAAATAAATGCCCAGGGCCAGATGGCTTCACAGGGGAATTCTACCAAACTTTCCAGAAAGAACTGACACCAATCTTACTCAAACTCTTTCAAAACATTGAAAAAAATGGAACACTACCTAACTCATTTTATGAAGCTAACATCAATCTAATACCAAAACCAGGCAAAGATGCTACAAAAAAGGAAAACTACCGGCCAATCTCCCTAATGAATATAGATGCAAAAATCCTCAACAAAATACTTGCAATTCGAATCCAAAGACACATTAAAAAAATTATACACCATGACCAAGTGGGGTTCATTCCAGGCATGCAAGGATGGTTCAACATAAGAAAAACAATCAATGTATTACAACACATTAAAAACTCGAAGGGGAAAAATCAATTGATCATCTCAATAGATGCTGAAAAAGCATTTGACAAAATCCAACATCCCTTTTTCATAAAAACACTTCAAAAGGTAGGAATTGAAGGAAACTTCCTCAACATGATAAAGAGCATATATGAAAAACCCACAGCCAGCATAGTACTCAATGGTGAGAGACTGAAAGCCTTCCCTCTAAGATCAGGAACAAGACAAGGATGCCCGCTGTCACCACTGTTATTCAACATTGTGCTGGAAGTGCTAGCCAGGGCAATCCGGCAAGACAAAGAAATAAAAGGCATCCAAATTGGAAAAGAAGAAGTAAAACTGTCATTGTTTGCAGATGATATGATCTTATATCTAGAAAACCCTGAGAAATCAACGATACACCTACTAGAGCTAATAAACAAATTTAGCAAAGTAGCGGGATACAAGATTAATGCACATAAGTCAGTAATGTTTCTATATGCTAGAAATGAACAAACTGAAGAGACACTCAAGAAAAAGATACCATTTCAATAGCAACTAAAAAAATCAAGTACCTAGGAATAAACTTAACCAAAGATGTAAAAGACCTATACAAAGAAAACTACATAACTCTACTAAAAGAAATAGAAGGGGACCTTAAAAGATGGAAAAATATTCCATGTTCATGGATAGGAAGGCTAAATGTCATTAAGATGTCAATTCTACCCAAACTCATCTACAGATTCAATGCAATCCCAATCAAAATTCCAACAACCTACTTTGCAGACTTGGAAAAGCTAGTTATCAAATTTATTTGGAAAGGGAAGATGCCTCGAATTGCTAAAGACACTCTAAAAAAGAAAAACGAAGTGGGAGGACTTACACTCCCTGACTTTGAAGCTTATTATAAAGCCACAGTTGCCAAAACAGCATGGTACTGGCACAAAGATAGACATATAGATCAATGGAATCGAATTGAGAATTCAGAGATAGACCCTCAGATCTATGGCCGACTGATCTTTGATAAGGCCCCCAAAGTCACCGAACTGAGTCATAATGGTCTTTTCAACAAATGGGGCTGGGAGAGTTGGATATCCATATCCAAAAGAATGAAAGAGGACCCCTACCTCACCCCCTACACAAAAATTAACTCAAAATGGACCAAAGATCTCAATATAAAAGAAAGTACCATAAAACTCCTATAAGATAATGTAGGAAAACATCTTCAAGACCTTGTATTAGGAGGCCACTTCCTAGACTTTACACCCAAAGCACAAGCAACAAAAGAGAAAATAGATAAATGGGAACTCCTCAAGCTTAGAAGTTTCTGCACCTCAAAGGAATTTCTCAAAAAGGTAAAGAGGCAGCCAACTCAATGGGAAAAAATTTTTGGAAACCATGTATCTGACAAAAGACTGATATCTTGCATATACAAAGAAATCCTACAACTCAATGACAATAGTACAGACAGCCCAATTATAAAATGGGCAAAAGATATGAAAAGACAGTTCTCTGAAGAGGAAATACAAATGGCCAAGAAACACATGAAAAAATGTTCAGCTTCACTAGCTATTAGAGAGATGCAAATTAAGACCACAATGAGATACCATCTAACACCGGTTAGAATGGCTGCCATTAAACAAACAGGAAACTACAAATGCTGGAGGGGATGCGGAGAAATTGGAACTCTTATTCACTGTTGGTGGGACTGTATAATGGTTCAGCCACTCTGGAAGTCAGTCTGGCAGTTCCTTAGAAAACTAGATATAGAGCTACCATTCGATCCAGCGATTGCACTTCTCGGTATATACCCGGAAGATCGGAAAGCAGTGACACGAACAGATATCTGCACACCAATGTTCATAGCAGCATTATTCACAATTGCCAAGAGATGGAAACAACCCAAATGTCCTTCAATAGATGAGTGGAGAAATAAAATGTGGTATATACACACGATGGAACACTACGCGGCAGTAAGAAGGAACGATCTCGTGAAACATATGACAACATGGATGAACCTTGAAGACATAATGCTGAGCGAAATAAGCCAGGCACAAAAAGAGAAATATTATATGCTACCACTAATGTGAACTTTGAAAAATGTAAAACAAATGGTTTATAATGTAGAATGTAGGGGAACTAGCAGTAGAGAGCAATTAAGGAAGGGGGAACAATAATCCAAGAAGAACCGATAAGCTATTTAACGTTCTGGGGATGCCCAGAAATGACTATGGTCTGTTAATTTCTGATGGATGTAGTAGGAACAAGTTCACTGAAATGTTGCTATATTATGTAACTTTCTTGGGGTAAAGTAGGAACATGTTGGAAGTTAAGCAGTTATCTTAGGTTAGTTGTCTTTTTCTTACTCCCTTGTTATGGTCTCTTTGAAATGTTCTTTTATTGTATGTTTGTTTTCTTTTTAACTTTTTTTTTTCATACAGTTGATTTAAAAAAGAAGGGAAAGTTAAAAAAAAAAAAAAGAAGAAAAAAGACAAACAAGGAAAAAAAAAAAAAAGATGTAGTGCCCCCTTGAGGAGCCTGTGGAGAATGCAGGGGTATTAGCCTACCCCACCTCCATGGTTGCTAACATGACCACAGACATAGGGGACTGGTGGTTTGATGGGTTGAGCCCTCTACCATAAGTTTTACCCTTGGGAAGACGGTTGCTGCAAAGGAGAGGCTAGGCCTCCCTGTATTTGTGCCTAAGAGTCTCCTCCTGAATGCCTCTTTGTTGCTCAGATGTGGCCCTGTCTCTCTGGCTAAGCCAACTTGAAAGGTGAAATCACTGCCCTCCCCCCTACGTGGGATCAGACACCCAGGGAAGTGAATCTCCCTGGCAACGTGGAATATGACTCCCGGGGAGGAATGTAGACCCGGCATCGTGGGATGGAGAACATCTTCTTGACCAAAAGGGGGATGTGAAAGGAAATGAAATAAGCTTCAGTGGCAGAGAGATTCCAAAACGAGCCGAGAGATCACTCTGGTGGGCACTCTTACGCACACTTTAGACAACCTTTTTTAGGTTCTAAAGAATTGGGGTAGCTGGTGGTGGATACCTGAAACTATTAAACTACAACCCAGAACCCATGAATCTCGAAGACAGTTGTATAAAAATGTAGCTTATGAGGGGTGACAGTGGGATTGGGAATGCCATAAGGACCAAACTCCACTTTGTCTAGTTTATGGATGGATGTGTAGAAAAGTAGGGGAAGCAAACAAACAGATAAAGGTACCCAGTGTTCTTTTTTACTTCAATTGCTCTTTTTCACTCTAATTATTATTCTTGTTATTTTTGTGTGTGTGCTAATGAAGGTGTCAGGGATTGATTTAGGTGATGAATGTACAACTATGTAATGGTACTGTAAACAATCGAAAGTACAATTTGTTTTGTATGACTGCGTGGTATGTGAATATATCTCAATAAAATGATGATAAAAAAAAAAAAAAAGAACAGCAGGACACATGCTTCATTCCAAGACTGGAGGAAAGAAGTGAAGGGTGAATAGAGAGTTTTAGGTGTGAAGGAGCAAAAGGCCTACTAGGAACTGCAGTTGCTCCCCCCCTAACATAGATGGGTCACAGTGCTTAGTAAGACATCAATAAATTTCTTTAATTTGAAAAAAAAAAAAAAAATTCATTATCTGATGGACATGCTTCCATCTTTCGGCAATTGTGAATAATGCCACTATAAGCATTGGTAGGAAAATACCTGTTCAAATTTGTGCTTTAAATTCTTTTGGGTATATACCTAGTAGTTGGATTCCCAGGTCATATGTGAATTCTATACTGAACTTTCTGAGGAATTGCCAAACTGTCTTCCACAGCGGCTGCACCATTTTACATTCCCACCAGCAGTGGATGAGTGTTCCTTTTTCTTCGTATCCTTTCCAACATTCGTAATTTCCCTTTTTTTTAACAGCAGGCATTCTAATGGATGTAAAATGATATTTCACTATGGTTTTGATTTGCATTTCCCTGATGGCTAACGACACTGAACAAATTTTCATGTGCTTTTTGGCTGTTTATATATCTTCTTTGGAGAGATGTCCATTCAAGTTTTTTGCCCATTTTTTAATTGGGTTGTTTGTCTTTTTGTTGTTAAGCTGAAGGATTTCTTTATATATTCTGGTTATTAAACTTTTATCAGATGTGGTTCTCAAATATTTTCTCCTATTGTGTAGGTTGTCATTTTAGTTTCATGATAAAGTCCTTTGATGCTCAATGTTTTTTTTCACTTTGATAAGGTTCCATTTATTACTTTCTTCTGCTACTTGTGCTTTGGGTGTAAAGACTAAGAAACCATTGCATACCACAAGGTCCTGAAGATGCTTTCCTACATTTTCTTATGGGAAAAATTATTTTAATTCTCTCTCTAATCTTAAACTTTCCTAGACAAAGAGTAAAACATGCAAATTACTTTTTAAAAATTAAATTTAAACACCTTTTCATCAAGTAACTTTTCTCAGATGGCATAACTCACAAGATTTTACTTAAATCACCAAATCATGAGAACACCTGTCTGCTGAACAAGCATATTGTACACCATAAACTACTGGTATCTTTTGGAGTGGATTTCTTTTTACATGTTTTACTGTGAAAGATAACATATACACAGAAAAGTGATAACTTTCAAAGTATGATTTAACAAGTAGCTATAGAGCAAATTTTGAAGCATGTTATGTGTTACAATTCCACCATGTCAGTTATTCCCTTCTAGGTATTCTAGTACCCTAGAAACTAAAATTAAAAAAATTTATATAAAGATTAAGTATTTGTAATCCTTTGTTAAATCCTATCTTGTCAGTTGCTACTCCTCTCTCTCATTTGATCACTTTCTCAATCCTCAGGGATATCTGGACAGTGACCCCTAACTTTTTCATATTGAAAACTGGGGTCAACATTATAGGGAACAGGGATGCATCTGGTTGATGTTCTTGGAGAGGATGTGTAATTTTAAAAATAAAGACACTGACAATTGATAGCTACACTCAGAACGCTTTGACAGATTTTTGTCTACTAAATACAGTAAAAATGAGCCAAAGCTTACCTAATTTTACAGCAAAAGATCAAAAGGTGTATCAGGCTTTTCCTGAAAACATGGAAGCACTTGTTTAAACAATGTGCGCTAATCCCAAATACATTTTAAAAATTACTCACCATAGGGTATGGAAACTATCATTGAAACCCATTCAATCAATGGTCAACATTTCTCTCCCTTGCTCAAAATTTGATAGCACAATAGTCAAGTCTCATAGTTACCCACAAGAAAACAGCATCACACAACTTAAAGGCTGGAAAAGAACCTTCCACTAGCAGTACAGGCAAGCTGCACTCCAGAGCAAGCATGTTAGAACAACCTCAAGTGATAACACCAGGGATTATGAAACACTGATCCCTAAAATCCATTTCATATTATTAAATTTTGGGGAAAGGTGGCTTACTATTAGTGTATATAATAAAGAATGAAAAGAGATATCAAAATGTGGTATCATCAAGATGGAAGAGTAAGATGCTCCAGGGTTCCAAACCGTCAGAATTTTTGAACAATCAAAGCCTGGCAAAACCATCTTTCTCAGGCTGTGGAAACCAGTCAAAGCATTCCAGTAACTGGGTGAGTGCAGAATAAAGAAAAAGACATCTTAAAAAGTAAGAAAACCACATGGCACCTTTGGTGGCCCTTCCTCCAACCCCTCCCCATCTTGGTGGAGAGCCAGCCTGTGTTACCAGGGCAGGTTCCCGGTCCTGATTCAGGAGGAAGCTGAATAAAGCTCATGCATATATTGGGGTGAATGTATACCTGTACCAATACATCTGGTGGCATCCTAAAGTGTGAAGAAAAACAGAAGACATACAAAGAAACAGGAAACTATGGTCCATTTAAAGGAATAAGATAATGAGTTCAAAAACATCAACAAGGAAGCCCAGATTTTTGACATACCAAAAAAAGATTTTTTAAAAGAAGTCATAAATATGCTCAAGGAGCTAAAGGAAAACACAAAGAATGAAAGGAAATTGGGGAAACCATTCACGAACAAAATAAGAATTTCAGTAAACAAAAAAAATCATAAATAGGAACCCAACATAAAGACTGGAGCTGAAGACCAAACTAACTGAAATTTAAAACTCTCTACAAGGGTTCAACAGCACATAGGAACTGGAAGAAGAAACAGTCAGTGAATTTGAACATAAGACAATTCAAATTATCCCATCTTAGGAAAACAAAAAAAGGAATGAAGAAAAGTGAACAGACCCTAAATGACCTGTGGGATAACATCTGGTGTACTGAGAAGGAAAAGAAAAGAGAAAGAGCAAGAACAAATACTCGAAGAAACAATAGGTAAAAACTTCCCAAACATGAATACACACAACCAAGCTCAATGAACTCCAAACAGGATAAATTCAAGGAAATCCAGACTATTTTAATCAAGCTGTCGAATAACAAAGACAAACAGAAAATCCTGAAAGCTGTAAGAGAGATGCAATGGGTCATGAAGAAGTGAGCTGCGAATGACATTGTCAATTTCTCATCAGAAATGGTGGAGGCAAAAAGAAGTTGAATGATGTATTTAAACTACTGAAAGAAAAAAATTGCCACCATGAATTCTCTATCTTGCGAAACTGACTTCCAAAACTGAGAGAGATTAAGAAATTCCCAAATAAAAGCCGACAAAATTCATCATCACTTCATTTGCCTTACGTATGCTAAAGGGAATTCTTCGGGTTGAAAGGAAAAGACACTAGACAGTAGATTGATGCCACATAAAGAAATAAACCTGTCCCATTAAGGTACTTATATGAGTAAATACTAATGCCAGTATGATTGCATTTTTGGCTTGTAAGCCCACATCTTTAACTCTTTCAGAATCTAAAATATAAATGCATAAAAAGTAACCATATTTTGCCCAAGGCATTCTGGGTTGGTATTTCACAACAGCAAAACATTTTGTCATTAAAAAAAAAGAACATTATAAGCTCTTATTGGATTCGGAGTTCTAAATCTGAACAATGGTGAACTTATGCACATAGGCAATGTGTGTTTTCAGAGATATTTATGCTTGTTTAAGTGCCTTTCCTGTTTTAATCAATGTTTGCCGAATTTATTTTAAACCTGAAATGAATTAAGAAAGCATCTTCTTTCTTCAATAAAAACTGCTAATGGCAAAAAAAAAAAAAAAAAAAAAAAAACCATAAATCTACGGTTAAGGACACAATTTAAAACACATAAGTTCTGACCAGAATGAACAACATAAAGGTGGGGATACACAAATGAAATTTTTGTGTGCTGAAGTAAAGTTGATTAAGTTGTTACAGATTTAGGATGTTAAATTTAAGACCCACAGTAACCACAAAAAAAAAAAAAAAACTGAAAAATATACACAGAAGGAAATGAAAAGGGAATCTAAATGATTCGCCACAAAAGATCAACTGGGTATCAAAGCAGTCAATAATAGAAGAACTGGAGGACAAAAAGGTGTAAAGACTTATAAAAACCAAATAGCAAATTGGCAGGAGTCCTGCATTATCAGAGTAGTTACTTTGAATGCATATGGGTTAAACTCTCCAGTCAAAAGGGAAGGAATGGCAGAAAAGATAAAAAAGCATGACCCAGGTATATGCTTTTCACAAGAGATGCACCTTAAATTCAAAGACACAAGTAGGTTTGAAGTGAATGGATGGAAGAAATATTCCCTGCAAATAGTAACCAAAAGAGAGCTGAGGTGCCTATACTAATACCAGAAAAAATAAAATTTAAGTCAAATCTGTTACAAGGTACAAAGAAGGACACTATATAATGATAACAGGGTCAATTCATCAAGAATATATAACAATCACAAACATATATACAACTAAAATCAAGACACTTAAATATATGAAGCAAACACAGAATTGAAGGGAGAAAAAGACAATACTTCAATAATAATAAGACTCCAATACACCACTTCCAAAATGGGAAAAAATATCTAGAAAATAGATTAATAAGGAACTAGAGGGCTTTGAACTATACTATAAATCAAATAGACCTGAAAGACCTTAGAACATTTCACCCAACAATAGCAGAATTCACGTTCTTCTTGAGTACACACTGATCATTCTCCAGGATAGACAAATATTAGGTCATAAAATAAGTCTCAATAAACTTAAAATACTGAAATTATACAAAGTGTCTTGTCTGATCACAATGGAATGAAGCTACAAGTCAGTAACAGAGGGAAAACTGAAAATTTCACAGATAGATGGAAACCAAACAATATACTCTTGAACAACCAATGAGTCAAAGAATAAATCAATGGGAAATTAGGAAATATCTTGAGGTGAATGAAAATGAAAAAACAACACGCAAAAAATTACGGGATGCAGCAAAGAGAGCAATTTACAGCTGTAAATGCTTACATTAAAAAAGAAGGTCTCAAATCAGTAAGCAACCTCATACCCAGAGCAATGAGAAAAAGACGACCAAACTAAACCCAAGGGTAGCAGAAGGAAGGAAAAGATTAGAGTGAATATAAATGCAATAGAGAATAGAAAAACAAGAGAGAATCAATGAAAACAAACAGTTCATCTTTGAAAACATCAATACAATTCACAAACCAGTAGCTACGCTGACAAAGAAAAAGAGGACACAAATAATTAAAATGAGAACTGAAAGGAGTGACATTACTACCAACTCCACAGAAATAAATAGGAATGTAAGAGGATATTGTGAACCACTGTATACCAACAAATTAGATCAGATAAATACATCACAAGAAAATTACAGCCCAATATCCCTTATGAATACAGGTTCAAAAATCTTCAATAAAATACCAGCAAACCTAACCCAACAGCTCTCTAAAAGGATTATATATCACACCAGAGAGTTACTCCAAGAATGACATATGGTTTAACATAAGAAAATCAATTAATGTAACGTACATAGCAAAACAAGGGAAAAATCGAAATGTTCATCTCAATTGACACAGAAAATATATGTGAAAAATCCGGCACTCCTTCTGGATACAAACACCCAGAAACTTAGGAATAGAAGGAAACTTCCTCAACATGATAAAAGGCATATATGAAAGACCTACAGCTATCATCATACTAAACAGTAAAAGACTGAAAGCTTCTCCATAACATCAGGAACAAGACCAGGATGCCCACTGCCACCACTGTTACTCAACACTGTACTGAAAGTTCTAGCCAAAGCAATTAGGCAAGAAAAACAAATAAAAAGCATCTGTATTAGAAGTAAAACTTTCCCTATTCATAGATGATGAAATCCTATATAGAGAAAATCCTGAAGAATATACAAGAAAGCTACTAGAGCTATTAAGCAAATTCAGTAAAGTGGTGGGATACAAGATCAACACATTTTATCAGTGGTTTTCCTGATCAGCAATGAACAACCCAAAATGAACAATGAAACTCTAACAAACAATGAAAATCCACAATGAACAATCTAAAAATGAAATCAAGAAAACAACTCCATTTACAAGAGCAACTAAAACAATCTAGGAATAAATTTAAACAAGATGTAAAGAACTTTTACACAGAAAACTACAAAATATTGCTGGAGAAAATTACAGAACTAAATAAGCAGAAAAACATTCTATATTCAAGGATTAGAAGACCAAATATCATTAAGATGTCAATATTACCCAAAGTGATTTGCAGATTCAGTGCAATCCAACTAAAGATTCTGACAGCCTTTTTTGCATAAATGGAAAAGTTAATCATCAAATGCATATGGATGGAGGACTTCCAGGGAGATGGCAGAATAGGGCATTGCAGGACTCACTCCTCTTCCAAAAACAGGTACTGGACAGGCAGAAACTGTCCAACATAACTGTTCTGGGGCTCCAGAGACCAGAGGAGTATTGCACAGCACCAAGAGAAAAGAGGAACAAAGAGACTGAGAAACTGCAGTGAAAATCTGTAAGTAACTCCCTGGGCCACAGCTCCTGGTGCCTGTCGCCCACCCTCAAAGCAAGCAACATTCAGTAGGCCAAGGTCACTTCCCAACAGCTACTGTAAAACAGGACCACAGAAGCCTTCCCCCCTCAAAAGAGGGGAACATGGCCCAATATTGATCCAGCCATTGGCTGGCAAACACAGACTGCTGGGTCCCACTACTATCGACCATTCCAGACTGCTGCATCATTGTTTCAACCCCCGACACAGGCGGAGCCGCCAGAGGGCTAAAAATACCCTACCTTCTTAGGGCTGAGGGGAATAGGTTGCTGAAGAACGCCCTGTGCCGGGCAGGCCAGGAAGCACACCTTCAGGGAGCTATCAAAAAGCCACCCTAGCGAAGAGCAATATCTGTTGGGCAGGCCAGGAAAGCACAACCTCCTTTTTAGTGTCTTCCTGACCCTCTCCCCAGGGCCCTTTGCAACTGGTTTATGCCGCAGTGCTGGTCTCTGCTCAGTCTTGGCTGGGAAATAAGTTGAACCAAGTGACAAAGAAGAGCATTAACACAAACCCAATCAACAACAAAATCCTACACAAGAAACTAACCATCAGAATAATCTCATCAAGATGATCAGATGCCCAGGTATCAACAAATAATTACAAGCCATTCTAAGAAACAGGAAGATATGGCCCACTCAAAGGAACAAATTAAAATGTCAGGGGGTATACAGAATTTGGATTAACTAATCAAGGATGGTCAAATAAATCTCCTAAATCAATTGAAGAGTTGAAGGAAATTATGGCTAAAGAGATAAAGGATATTAAGAAGATGAGGAAACTGGGTGAGCATAAAAAAGAATCTGAAAAAGTGTGGAAAAAAAACTTAGAACTTGAGGGAATGAAAGGCACAATAGATGATTTTTCAAATATGCTATAGGCATACAATAGTAGATCTGAACAGGCAGAAGAAAGGACCAACAAGCTAGAAAACAGAACATCTGAAACAGAACAGACAAAAAAACAGAGAAAAGAGTGTAAAATATTTAGCAGGGTCTCTGGGCACCATGGGTAACCCAGAAAGAGACGAGCAGGGAAATGGGGCAGAAATATTTGAGGAAATAATGGCCAAAAATTTCCCAACTCTTATAAAAGATACAAAGATATGTACAAGAAGTACAGCATAAGCCAAACACAATAAAATCCTAATAGACATAATTTAAGAAACATACTAATTAAAATGTCAAATGCCAAAGACAGAGAGAATCCCGAACATAGCAAGAGAAAAGCAATTCGTCACATACAAGATAACTACAATAAGACTTAAGTGCCAAATTCTCATCAGAAACCAGAGGCAAATAATAATAATAATAATAATAAATTGAAAAAAGAAACCATAGAGGCAAGAAGGCAGTGGTATGGTATATTTAAGATACTGATAGAGAAAAATTGCCAGCCAAGAATTATTTACATGGCAAAACTGTCACTCAAAAATGAGGGAAGAGTTTAAAATATTCACCGACAAACAGAACAAGAGACCTCCCCTACAAGAAATACTAAATGGAGTTCTGCAGGCAGAAAAAGACAGGAGAGGGAGGTTTGGAGAAGAGTACAGAAATCAAGATTATCAGCAACGGTAACTAAAAGGGTGAAAAGAGAAAAAAACAATATATCACATACAAAAGCTAAAGAATAAAATGGTTGAAGGAAATACTGCCTTTACAGTAATAACACTGAATGTTAATGGATTAAACTCCCCAATCGAAAGACACAGATTTGCAGAATGGAAAAAAAATAAGACCTATCTATATGTCATCTACAAGAGACTCACCTTACACTCAAGGATACAAATAGCTTGAAAGTGAAAGGCTAGAAAAAGATACTTCACACAGAGTAACCAAAAAAGAGCTGGTGTACTGATACTAATATTGGACAAAATAGACTTTAAATGCAAAATCGTTATAAGAAACAAGGAAGGACATTACATATTAATAAAATGGGCAACTCACCAAGAAGAAATAACAATCATAAATATCTATGCACCTAACAAATGTGCACCAAAAGTACATGAGGCCAACACTGGCAAAACTGAAGGGAGAAATAGACATCTCTACAATAATAATTGGAGACTTCAATACAACACTCGCATCAATAGACAGAACAGCCAAACAGAGGATCAATAAGGAAACAGAAAACTTCAATAATTTGATAAATGAACTAGACCTCACAGGCATATATAGAACATTGCACTCCAAAACACCAGGATATACATTCTCCTCAAATGCTCATGGATGATTCTAAAGGATAGACCACATGTTGGAACACAAAACAAGTCTCAATAAATTTAAAAAGACTGAAATTATACAAAGCACTTTCTCTGATCATAATGGAATAAAGCTGGAAGTCAATAACAGGTGGATAATTGGAAAATCCACAAATATATGGACGTTAAACAACACACTCTTAAACAATCAGTGGGTCACTAAAGAAATTGCAAGTGAAATCAGTAAATATTTCAAGTCAAATGAAAACGAAAACACAACATATCAAAACTTACAGCCCTAAACGACTGGATTGAGAAGGAAGAGTTAAAATCAAAGATCTAATTGCACAACTGGAGGAACTGGAAGAAGAATAGCAAACTAACTCCAAAGCAAGGAGAAGATTAGACAAGAAATAAATGAAACTGAGAAGAGAGAGAGAGAGAGAATCAACCAAACACTGGATCCTTGAGCAGATCAATAAGTCAACAAACCTTTAACTAGACTGATCAAGAAAAAAGGAGAGAAGATGCAAATAAATAAAATAAAAAATGACACAGGGGACATTACTACTGACCCCACAGAAATAAAAAATGATCGTAAGAGGATACTATGAACAAAAATTTTTGTCAACAAATTAGACAACATAGATGAAATGAACAAATCCCTAGAAATATGTGAACAAACTACACTGACTGTAGAAGAAAATAGAAGACCTCAACAAACCAATTGCAAAAGACTGAATTAGAGGGAACACTACCTAACCATACTATGAGGCCAACAGGACCCAAATACCAAAGCCAGATAAAGATACTACAAGAAAAGTACAGACCAATTTGTCTTAAATAGATGCAAAAATCCTCAACAAAATACCTGCAAATTGAATCCAACAGTACATTAAAAGAATTATACAACCTGATCAACTTGGTTTTATCCCAGGTAATCAAAGGGGGTTCAACATAAGAAAATCAGTTAATGTAACACTCCACATTTTAAAAAAATGAAGGGGAAAAACCACTTGATCATCTTGGTTGATGCAGAAAAGGCATTTGACAAAGTTCAGCATCCTTTCTTGATAAAAAAACACTTCAAAAAACAGGAATAGAAGGAAAACTTCCTCAATTTAATAAGGGGCATCTATGAAAAACCCACAGCTAACTCAATGGTGAAAGATTGAAAGCTTTCCCTCTAAGATTTGGAACAAGACAAGGATGTCCCCTGTCACCACTGTTATTCAACACTGTGCTGGAAATTCTGGCCAGAGAAGTTAGGCAAGAAAAAAAAATAAAGGCATCCAAATGGGAAAGGAAGAAGCAGTAAAACTTTCACTATTTACAGATGACATGATCCCATATATAGAAAGTCCTAAAAAGTCTACAACAAAGATACTAGGGCTAAGAGTTCAGCAAAGTGGCGGGATACAGGATCAACATTCAAACACCAGTAGTGTTTCTATACAGCAGTAATAATCTGAGGAGGAAATTAAAAAAAACCATTTACAATAGCAATTAAAACAACCAAATACCTAGAAACAAATTTAACCAAGGATGTAAAGGACCTGTATTCAGAAAAATACAAAATATTGCTAAAAGAAATCAAAGAAGACCCATGTAAATGGAAGGACATTCCATGCTCATGGATTGGAAGACTAAATGTTGTTAAGATGTCAAGTCTACCCAAACTGATTTACAGAATCAACATAATCCCAATCAAAATTCCAACAGCATACTTTGCAGAAATGGAAAATCCAATTATCAAATTTATTTGGAAGGGTAAGGGACCCCAAATAGCCAAAAACATCTTGAAAAAACAAAGAACAAAGTCGGAGGACTCACACTTCCTGTCCTTACCACATATTAGAAAGCTACAGTTTGTCATAACAGCACTGCACCGGCATAAAGATAGACATACTAATCATTGGAATCAAACTGAGAGTTCAGCAATAGACCCTCACATGTATGTTCAATTATTTTTGAAAAGGCTGCCAGTCTGCTCAACTGGGACAGACCAGTCTCTTCATCAAATGGTGCTGGCGGAACTGGTTATCTGTATCCAAAAGAATGAAACAGGACCCATATCTCACACCTTATAAAAATAATGAACTCAAAATGCATCAAACACCTAAATATAGAGCTAGGACCATAAAACTCCTAGAATAAAATGTAGGGAAGCATCTGTGGTTTCTTACACTTTATACCCAAGGCACAATCAACAAAAGAAAAAATAGATAAATGGAATCTCCTCAAAACTGAATACTTTCATGCTTTAAAGGACTTTGTCAAAAAGGTGAAAAGGCAGCTTACTCAATGGAAGAAAATATTTGGAAACCACACATCCGAGAAGGATTTAATATCCAGAATATATAAAGAAATCTACAACTCAACAATAAAAAGACAACCCAGTTTTAAAATGGGCAAAAGAACTGAACAGACATTTTTTTTCAAACAGGAATTAGAAATGGCTAAAGAACACATGAACTAGCTATTAGGGAAATGCAAATCAAAACTCCAATGAGATATCATTTCACACCTACTAAAATGGCTACAGCCTGTATCTTTCCTCTGGACTCTAGACCTGTATATCCAACCACCACCTAGATACCTAGATGTTCCAGTCAGCTCACACTTACCACACCCAAATTTTAATTTATCTTCCTTCCCTTTCTTTTCTCAAACCAAGTCCTCCTCCTCAGTTTGTATCCTTGAATGTCACCAGCATCTACTCAGATAGATGCCCAAGCCAGAACCTGGGAGTTACCAAGAATTCCTAAAGCACCTCTGCAATCCACTGATTACTAAATCCCATGGATTCTACCTTCTTAGGATTTCTCAAAACTACACTCACCTTTCCATTTCCTCTTCCCCATTTTAGCACATGCCCACCTCCTTTTATTCTTTGATTAAAGTAACAGGTTCTGAACTGATCATCCTCCCTCAAGCCTTCTATCCATCAGCACAAAATCCACTCTCCACAGAGATAGTAGAACAGTGTTATGACAAGAAAATCGGATCCTGTCACATCTCCTCCCTTTAAAACTCATCATTAAAGTAGAAGGCCCTTCAGAATAAAGATCAAATTCCTTCAGTGGGCTCACAAAGAAGGCTCCTCTCCCTCCTCTCTCCCTATCTTACTCATGTTCCACCCATGCCATTTTACTTATAACTCCCTAAACATTCCACTTCGCCAGCATGTTGTTGACAGGCTGCTTCCTGTGCTTGGAATGCCTCCTACCCCTCATATCTAACGTTTATTTAGAGTTTAAGATTCATCAAAATTGTACCCCTCTATTTATAGCAGCACAATAAAGACTGAAAATTACAGTACATATTATAGTACAAGCTTCCGTATAGTTATCTATTTTCCTACATTAGACAGAAGCTCCTTGAGGGCAAGGGCTATTTGTCCTTGTATTCTCCATGTTTAGCAAACCATTTATCAAGGAATAGGCACATAAGAATTATTAATTGAAAGAATGTCTCTAATTCTTTAAGTTCAGTGTAACAAAAGAAAAAAGGTAGAGTCAAAGGAAATTAAAACCCACAAATATTTATAGGGATGACTTAAAAATAATGGTACTATCATTCACCTAGCCACCCCTACCCCAAAAGCATTCAAACAATTATCACTGATAAGTCTAAACTCATGACTCAATACTATATAACTTTTTCTCGTATGATGGCTACTAATGTTTTGAAAGAGAACAATTACGTGACATTAATTTTCTTCAAATTCTTATAACAATAGAATTATAGAAAGAATAGATATCAAAAACTTTCCCTAATCAAATAAAAATGCATATGGATAGGCAAGGCACTCTAACAGTCAAAACCATATTGAAAAAAAAACAACAAAGTTGAGATGATTCACACTTCCCAATTTCAAAATTTATTACAAAGCTACAGTAATCAAAACAGTATGGCACTGGTATAAGGACGTATAAACCAAGGGAAGAGAATGGAAAATTCAGAAATAAACCTACACATCTATGCCCAATTGATTTCCAACAGGGGTCACATCTACTCAATGGGTCAAAAGTATTCTCTTTAACAAATGTTGCTGGGGAAAGTGAACATCCTCATGCTATAGAATGAAATTGAACTCCTATTTCACACAGCATACAAAAATTATCTCAAAGTGGACCAATGAGCTAAATATTTTTATATAAGCTAAAAACTCTAAAACTCTTAGAAGAAAACATAGGGGAATATCTTCATGACCTTTTATTAGAAAATGTATTCTTAGACTTTCCACTAAAAGCACAAGCAACAGAAGAAAAAATAAATAAATTGGACTTCATCAAAATTTAAAACTTTTATGCATAGGATATTATCAAGAAAGTAAAAAAAAATACAAACCTACAGAATGGGAGAAAATATTTGTAAACCATATATCTGATAAGGGTTTAATATCCAGAATATGTAAAGAACTTCTACAACTCAACCAAAAAAGAAAACAATACAATTAAAAAATGGCCCAAGAACTTAAAATAGACATTCCTCCAAAGAAAATATACAAATGGCCACATGAAAAGATGCTCAACATCATTAGCCATTAGGGAAATGCAAATCAAAACCACAAGGAGATACTACTTCATACCCACTTGAATTATTCATAAAAGGAAAATAACAAGAGTTGGCGAGCATGCAAAGAAATAAGAACCCATTTAAATTGTGGGAACACAAAATGGTACAACCACTGTGGAAAACAGTTTGGCAGTTCCATATAACCCAGAAATACCACTTCTAGATATATACACAAAAGAATGAAGGTAGGGACTCAAAATGTACTTGTACACCCATGTTCATAGCAGCATCATTCACAACAGCCAAAATGTGGAAAAAACCCAACGGTCCATCAACGGGTGAATGGATAAACAAAATGTGGCATATATACATACAATGGAATAGTATTCAGCCATAAAAAGGAACAAAGTTCTGGTACATGATACAATATGAATGAACCCTGAAGATATCATGTTAGGTGAAATAAGTGAGATAAAAACGGCCAAAGACTGTATATTTCACTTACATGAAATAACTAGAATATACAAGTTCATAGAGACAAAAAGTAAATGACAAGTAATCAGAAAGAGGGAGGGGTAATAAGGAGTTAATACTAAATCGGTACAGAGCTTCTGTTTGTGGTGGTGTAAAAGTTTTGGTGTAATGGTAGCTGAATTGTATACTTGAAAGTGGTTAAACCGGGAAATTTTGTTTGCATATATGGTACCACAACCCAATTTTTTAAAGAATGTTACATATTTAGTTAGATTATTGGTGGTAGATATTACCAGGGGTCCCTTCCACCCCATTCTATCCTGTTACCTGTTTTACTTTCAATGCCTTTATGCAACCGTAAATGTATTTCAGCCACTTTGGTATGCCATTCAATGGTGAAAGAAGGGAACAACAATCCCAACTCTCAATCTACCTCTAAGGTGACAGTAATCTTTAAAACTTTCCTAGAGCACCTGAATCCAAAAAAGACCATCTTATTTTATTTCTAAACCACCACTAATATATTAAATCATCCTGCAAAACATCCCCAAAAGGACTATCTTAGTGCAAAGGAAGCAAACTAATGATTTAGTAAACATTTAATATAAAGGTCAACATTATTATTAAAGACAAATATATACATGATGATAGAACTATTGTTCTGTTTTAGACTCACATACAAGTCCATAACGCTACTGCAGAAAACTTGAAACATTTTACTTTATCTTAAGATTTATCTTAATTTATAGTTATTGCAACTTTGCTTTTATGATATAGTCTGTTATACCAATAATTCATCTGCTAGTAAGTCATTACTCAGGGAAGAAAATTCTCAATTAGAAATTTCTTTATACAGAAAATCACCCATTATAATGTTTCACTTAACAAAAAGGCTTCTGCCAAACTTCCAAATAATGTAGCACAATTTGAGAACATGTATTAGAAGATTCTTCATATTCAAGTTTCTCCCGTCTTATGCTACTATTACTACTTTGACAAAAATAATCAAAAATCACTTTTCATCTTGAAAAAAAACCTATACCATTAAATGATTGTGTTCAGTTCTCCTGAGCAAGAAAGGGAAAAACTTTTCTTCTCTAAATGCTTTATGTAAATTATTCTACAGATGTCTGTCACATACCCAACTCCTACGTCATTTTTTTCTTGAAAGTACTGCTTTATTAAGTCCCCCCCCCCCCCATGGGTTAGACCTGTGTCACCTGCTTTGGCTAACCACAATTACTTACTAGGTATTCAGCTACATTGCATTTGTTCCTTTTTCTGTCAGAAGGTACAGAGCAACAGGCAGAGTTTCTCCATTGCTGAAGTGGCTATATAATCATAAGCATGGCTATCAGTTGATCTATCTCATGATTTGTAGACCAAAAAACGGTCCAGAAGTCAGTGTGGCAGATTCAACTCTCACTCACACCATGGATCTTCACAACCCTGAAGATCTTCTGTTAGGTGTGGAACTTAATATCAATGTTTACATCAAATTTTGTTGATTGGTATGCTACCTTTCACGTAACAAAGAGATGTAAATTAGAATGAATATACGGATGTATTTCTATGCACAAAAAGAAATCCTAGAAGGTGTGCTGGTCTGAAGCTGCTATGTACTCCAGAAAAGCCATGTTCTTTTAATCCATTCCTGTGGGTGCAGATTTATTGTAGGTGGGATCTTTCAGTTAGGTTATTTCAACTGAGATGTGACCCACCCCATTCAAAGTGGATCTTAATTCTTTTACTGGAGTCCTTTATGAGAGGATAAAGACAGAAAAAGCCCAGAGAGCTAACAGGAAAAGCCCCCAGAGGAGCTGGAAGAGGAAGCCGCTGAAACCAGAAGCTGAAAGCAATGAAAACCAGGGCAAGGACAAGCAAACTCCAGCCATGTGCCTTCCCATGTGACAGAAGCACCCCAGATGCCTGCAGCCTTACTTCAGAGAAAGTATCCTCCTGTTGATGCCTTCATTTGGACATTTTCAAGGCCTCAGAAGTGTAACTTGTAAGCTAATAAATTCCCATTGTTAAAAGCCAGTCCATTTCTGCTATATTGCATTTTGGCAGCTTTAGCAAACTGAAACAGAAAGATTATCAAAAAACTATTTTTAAAAAATGTGCCCATGGGGGTAGGGGATGAGAAAAGGAATTATAGGAGGCAGGAGTTAAAGGAGTCTCTGAAAAGACTTCTATATATACCTTTGCATATAATTTTAACCTTTGGATTATGAAAATGAATTATCCATTCAAAAAACTGAAACCGAATTCTAAGCATTCCTAAAACTGAAAACAAACTGGAAAAAATAAACCTAATCATTTACATATTAGTAGTAATAAGCATAACAAGAAAGCTTTTGTATCAATTGAGTTTAGAACACAACACTGTTTACCCTTAGTTGGATAAATTATAAAGATAAAACTATAAAGAAAATTTAAATTTCACTCAGTAGTTTTTTGTTGTGATACCAATCCTGTTTATTCTGAAGTTTTCTCTATATTATAGGAGAAACCAAATAAGTAACCATCTTCACAATGTCAGGAATCAAGATTTTCAATGTAAAAGAATTAAGATAATTATCTATGAATCTTTAAACACACGTTAAAATTGAATTGAGAGAAATCCAAATAAAAGCCATAATGAGGCATCACTATCACCTATCAAAATAGCCAAAATAAAAAATGACAACACCAAATGCTGGCAAGGAAGCATAGAAACTGAATCACTCAAACTGCTGGTAGAATATAAAATGATACAGCCACTCTGGCAAAAAAAATTAGCAGTTTCTTAAAAAGCTAAACATGCATTTACCATACATACAAGCCCAGCAATATTACCCGAGCATATATTCCAGAGGTATAAAAACCTAAGTCCACACAAAAACATGTACACGAATGTCCACAGCAGCTTTATTTGTAATTGACAAAATCTGGAAACAACCCAATGAGTGAGTGATTGTACAAATGCAGTACATCCATACCATGGCATATGACTCAGCAACAAAAGGAATGGACTGTTGGTATATGCAACAACTTAATCTCAAGGGAATTACGTTGAGTGGAAAAACTCAATCTGAAAAGGTTATGTACTGTATGATTCCATTTATATAACATTCTCAAAATTACAAAATTATAGAGAACAGATTAGTGGTAGCCAGAGATCAGGATGGATAGGGAAGGGGAGGAGGGGAGGAGAGGGGAGGGGAAGGGAGAGGGATGAGGGTAATTGTAAATGGGTAGCATAAGGGATGTTCATAAGGATGGAACAGATCTGTATCTTGATTGTGGTGGCAGTTACACACAACTGCTTGTCTGATGAAATTGCACAGAAGTATACACATACACACACAAATGAGTACATATGTATAACTGATAAAATATGAATAAACTGCATTGTACAAATATCAATTTTTCCTGGTCTAGAGATCATACTACAGTTATGCAAGGTGTTACCACTGGGGTAAACTGGATGAATGAAGGGTACATGGGACCTCTCTACTACTTCTGCAACTTCCTATGAAACTATTATTATATCAAAATTAAAAGTTTAAAAAAGCAATTAGTAGAGGACTTCAGATAATTTAAACTGAAAATATCAATATGAACTCAAGATTTCTAAAAAATATGTATCTATCTTCTAGATCTGTCCACTGAAATGACATAAAAGAAATGTTATCCCAGTGTCAATGAGCCCCTTGGCCCCCAGATTTTGTTCTAAGCCTCCTTGGAGAAATAGCTGATTCCAGGGCTGGAACTGGAAAGTACAAGGTAGGCCTGGAACATGTTCTGCCAGAAAGCAAGGAAGCTTCTACAAAATTTATAGGCTTAAGTCAAAAGGATACAGAAGCCAATATGAAGGCCCTACTAGTTAAATGTGATAATTTGTGTATCAAAAATGATTGTAGTTTACTGAAATACACTGAGTTAATGAAAATCTGTAATAAAACTCAAAAAGAGAAGCCACAAAAAAATCCACATACTATCATTATAGGTAATTATTAAATCAAAACCTTACTTTGAAAATTGGTAACTAAAGGAAAAAAATAAGCATTTATCCTGCCTTTCCATTAAGAATTATATTTCAGCTGTTAATTCCAGTTGATGAAGGAAAGCTCTAAAGAAATCATAATGGTAGTACAACATTGTGAATCTAATTAATGTCACTAATTGTATACCTGAAAGTGGCTAAAGTAGGAAATTTGAGTTGTATATATGTTACCACAACAAAGAGTTTTTAAAAGCCAGCTAACAGAATTAGAAAATTATTCCATAACCCCTAATGAAATTAGTGACCCAAGGAAGGATTATCAACTGTTTAAAGTATTAGATGTATGGTGGTTGCAGAACTGGCGATCTTTAGTTTCCATCACACAGATTATTTTCTACTGATAAGGCAAAAACCTAACAGTGCAATGGGAGCATCAGACTATCACCCTAATCCAAGGATTACTTTTAGCATCACTAATGTGTCTTCTGATGAGATACAATTTGGGATATACAAAATCACCTAGGATGTACTCTAAACAAAAATCTTTGAACTGAATTCATGAAGGTTTTAGATATAACTTCCAGTACAGGAAATACAAGGACAGGTTGAACAAGTCTAAATGACACTTAGAGGAAGAACAACAACAAGAAAAAAATAAAACAGAAAAAGAAACCTCTGCAGAAAATTGTCTAAGTCTATTCAACAAGATGAACTGGGGGGAGGGGGAACAATATGGCTATGGTTGACTCTCAACAAGCTGAGTGAATGAAGCAAGACCTAAAAAGAGTACCTACTATGATTTCATTTATATGAAATTTTACGAAATTCAAACTAACCTACAGTGACAGGAAGGAGATCAGTGATTGTCCAGACCAAGAGGTAGAAAGGATTAAATGCAAAGAAGTAGGAAGAAACTTTGGGGCTGATAAAAATGTTCCATACCTTGACTGTGGTGGGTAGTTACCATTTGTCAAGAACACAGAATGGCATGCTATAAATGGCTGAAGTTTACTGTATGCACATTACACCTCAATATGGTTGACATAAAAGAAGGGTGAGCTGTGCTAGATTATTAGTTAAGGGGAGTTACTGCCTAATGGGTAGAATTCCTATTTGGGGTGGTAGAAAAGTATGGATGGTGGTAATGACAACACAACATTGTAAATATAGTGACTACTGCTAAACCATATACTGTAAAGTGCTTAAAATGGGAAATTTTATGTTGTATATATGGTACTACAATAGAATTTTTTTTTAGAAGAGCATGATAACGGTGAAAGAATAGACATACAGATCAATGGGATAAAACAGAAAGTCCCCAAATAGACCTACACATATATGGCCCCTTGATTTTTGACAAAGATGGCATGGCAATTCAATGAAGAAAGGATAGTCTTTTCAGCAAATGGTACTGGAACAAATGGAGATCCAAATGCAAAAAAAAAAAAAAGTACCTTTACCCATACCTCTCACCATATGCAAAAACTAACCCAAAACAGATGCTGAAGCCAAATGTAAAAATCTAGAAGTATAAAATTTTTCATGTGGCTGTATTTGTAATCACCAAAAGCTGCGAACAACTCAAATATCCTTCAACTGGTGAATGGATAAGCAAATTATGTTGCATCCATTCAACTGGAATATATGCAGTATTAGCCACCATCTGAAGTCTTGCTAATGAAATCAGGAATCAAACAGGTCTAGTTAACAAGAAATAGTTGTAGATTTAATTCACATTTTTCTTATTTTCATGTTTAAGGAGTCATTCCTATTTTCTATAAACTCTATGCTCATGTCCTTTGCCCATTTTTCTAAGTGGTCTATTATCTCTTTCTTATTGTCTTCAAAGAGATCTTTATAATATTAGGATAGTCTTTCAGGCTTCATAAGTCAAAATTTTCTTTCCACTGCTTCCACCGAGACCACTTCCTGTTAAAATGGCTTCTTTTCCGGGAAAATGGTAGAATAGGAAGGGAGTTGCAGGGCTCACTACTCTCCCCAAAACAGTGAATGGACAGGCAGAAACTGTACAAATCAATTGCTCTAAGGCTCCAGAGACCAGGGGAGTTCTGTGCAGCACCCAGGGAAGTATAGGTCAAAGAGACTGAGAAACCATAGTGAAGAACTCTGAATAATTCTGACTATGCCCTTCCCACATCCTTGAGGCAAGCAGCGATGGACAGTGGCAGCTGCTGCAGATTCAGATAGTCACCAAAATTCTACATTGCAAGTAGAGAAGGGGACACAGCATAGTATCCATCCAGCTATTGGCCAGCGAATTTAGACCACTGGATCCTGCTATTCTAGCCCTTCCAGGACAGGCACCACTAGGCCACTGTTTCAACTATGTCAGTAGCAGAGCAGGCAAAAGGCTAAAAATAGTCTGTTTTCATAGGGCAGAGGGGAATAGGTTGCAGAAGAGCGACATCTGCTGGACAGGCCAGGAAAGCGCATATTCAGGAAATGGCAAAAAGAAGTTTGGCAAAGAGCACCATCCATAGCCTGGCATGGAAAGCACAGTGTCTTGTGCAGTAGAAGGGAAAAAAAGGAGGGTGGGGTAGGGTTTGGAGTCTTTCCTGATCCTCTTCCCAGGGCCCTTTGGAACTGGTCTGCGACCCCCTGTGTGAGTACCTAGCCCTGTTTTACTGGGAAATACTGACGAACCAACTATCAAAGGAGACCCTTAAAACAAACTTAGGCAACCACAAAATCCCAGAAAAGCAAGAGATACTGACCTTCAGAATAAACCCATCAAAATAATCAGATGCCCAGATACCAACAAGAAATTACAAGTCATACTAAGAAACACGAAGACATGGCTCAGTCAAGGGAACAAATTACAACTTCAGAGGAGACACAGAATTTGGAACAACTAATCAAGGATGTTCAAACAAATCTCCTAAATCAATTCAAGGAGATGAAGGAAAATATGGTAAAGAGATAAAGGATATTAAGAAGTCATTGACAGAGCAATAGATGATGGATGATAGATAGGGAGGGAGGGAGGGATGGATGGAGGGAGGGAGGAAAGGAAAGAAATAGCGGTATGACAGCATGTTAAAGTTGGTGGAATGGGGTATCGGGGGAGGGGGTCAGAGTATGCTGGAGTTCTGTGTATAGGGCTTGTATTGTTTTTGCAACTGTTCCTATAACTTTGAATTTATTTCAAAATAAAATTAAATTAAAATAAATAAAATAAAATAAAATAAGTCATTGGATGAGTATAAAGAAAAATGTGAAAGTATGCAAAGAAAAATGAGATCTTATGGGAATAAAAGGCACAACAGACGAGATGAAAAACACACCAGAGGCATACAATAGCAGATTTGAATGGACAAAAGAAAGGACCAGCAAGCTAGAGGACAAGACAGCCAAAATCAAACAGACAAAACAACAGATAGAGAAAAGAATGGAAAAAATTGAGCAAGTTTACAGTGAAATGAATGACAGCACAGAGCTCACAAACATATGAATCATTGGTGTCCCAGGGGAAAAGAAGGGAAAGGGGGGGCAGAAAGAATATCTGAGGAAATTATGGCCGAAAATTTCCCAAGTCTTATAAAAGACATAAATATGCATATCTAAGAACTGCAGCTTTCTCAAAAAAAAGAGAATAAATCCAAATACCCCATTACAAGACATACTAATCAGCTGTCAAGTGCCAAAGATAAGGCAAGAATTCCTAAAGCAGCAAGAGAAGAGATTCACCACATACAAGGGATGACCAAAAAGACTAAGGGAAGATTTCTCATCAGAAACCATGTAGGCAAGAAGGCAGTAGTATGATATATCAAAGATACTGAAATAAAAAAAATTGCCAGCCAAGAATTCTTTATCTGGCAAAACTGTCCTTCAAAAATGAGGGTGATTTTTAAATAGTGGCAGACAAACAGAAGCTGAGAAAGCTCATTAACAAGAAACCCGCCCTATAAGAAATACCAAACGGAGTTATGCAGGCTGAAAAGAAAATTCAGGAGAGAGAGGCTTAGAGAAGAGAGCAGAAATGAAGATTATCAGTAAGGGTAACTAAAAGGATAAAAAGAGAGAAAAAAACAATATATCATCACATATAAAAGCTAAAAGATAAAATGGCTGAAGTACTGCCTTTGCACTAATAACATTGAATGTTAATGAATTAAGCTTCACAATCACAAGACACAGATTGGCAGAATGGATAAAAAAAAATCCATCTATATGTCATGTACAAGACATTCACCTAACATTCAAGGATACAAATAGGTTGAAAGTGAAAGGCTGGAAAAAGATTTCACTCAGTAAGCAAAAAAAGAGCTGGGGTACTGACACTAATATAGGAAAAAGTAAGACTTTAAGTGCAAAAATGTTATGAGACAAAGAAGGACACTGCATATTAATAAAAGGGGCAATTCACCCAGAAGTAAGTCATAAACATCTATGCACCTAACAAAGGTGCCCCAAAGTACATGAGGCAAACACTGAGAAGTAACAATCATAAATATCTATGCACCTAAAAAAGGTGCCCCAAAGTACATGAGGCAAACACTGACAAAACTGAAGGGAGTAACAGACATCTCAACAATAATAGTTGGAGACTTCAATACACTATTCACATCAATAGATAGAACATCTAAACAGAGGATCAATAAGGAAACAGAAAACTACAATTTGATAAATGAACTAGACCTAACAGACGTATATATACAACACTGCCCCCCAAAAAACCAGGATATACATTCTCCTCAAGTACTCATGGATCATTTTCAAGGATAGATCACATGTTGGATCACAAAACAAGTCTCAAAAAATTTAAGAAGACTGAAATCATACAAAGTACCTTCTCTGATCATAATGGAATGAAGCTGGAATTCAGTCAACAGGTAAAGAACTGGAAAATTCACAACCATATGGAGGTTAAACAACACACTCTTAAACGATCAGTAGGTCACTAAAGAAATTGCAAGAGAAACAGTAAATATCCTAAGATGAATGAAAATGAGAACACATCAAAACTTATGAGATTATTTACATTTCTCTAATAACTTAGTGATGCTCAGCATATTTTCATGGGCATTTTAGCCATCTGTATTTCCTCTTTGGAAAAATACCTGTTCATGTCTTTTGCCCATTTATAAATTGGGCTGTTTGTCTTCTTACTGTTGAGTTGTAGAAGTTCTTTATGTAGTCTAGATATCAAGCCCTTATCAGAATCGTGGTTGCCAAATATTTTCTTCCACGGAGGCGGCTGCCTTTTCACTTTTTTGATAAAGTCCTTCAAAGCACAGAAGTATTCAATTTTGAGGAGGTCCCATTTATCTATTTCTTCTTTCACTGCTTGTGCTTTGGGTGACAAGTCTAGGAAACTACCTCTTATTACTAGATCTTGAAGATGTTTCCCTGTATTTTCTTCTAGGAGTTTTATGGTACTGGCTCTTATATTCATGTCTTTGTTCCATTTTGAATTAATTTTTGTATACGGTGTGAGATGGGGGTCCTCTTTCATTCTTTTGGATATGGATATCCAGTTCCCCCAATACCATTTGTTGAAGAGACTATTCTTCAGGACATTATGTTAAGTGAAATAAGTCAGACACAAAAGGACAAATATTGTATGATCTCACTGATATGAACTAATTATAATATGTAAACTTACAGGCATAAAATATAGAATATAGGTTACCAGGATAAAGGATGAGGCTAAAGAAGGGAGTGGTTGCTTAACGTGTACAGAATGTTTAACTAGGATGAACTTAAACGTCTGGAAATGAATAGAGGTGACCGTAGCACGTTATTGTGGCAATAACTAATAGTAGTAAATGGTGTATGAATATGGTGGAAAGGGGAAGTTTAGTGTCATGTATGTCATCAGAAGGAACACAGGAAGTTAAAACATGGGAATGTATAACACAGTGAATCCTGTGGTGGAATATGTGTGATTAACTGTACAAATATAAAAAAAATATTAAAAAGTTCTTTCATGAACTAGAACAAATGTATGACACCATTACAAGGAGTTAATAATAGAGGAATATAGGGGGGAAGTGTGTTTACTGCAAACCATGGACTAGTGTTACAGTAATATTTTAACAGTTTTTCATCAACAGTAACAAATGTACCACACCAATACTATGAGTCAACAATAGAGGGGGGGGAGATTAAAGGGTATGGGAGGATTTGGGTTTTCTTTTTTATTTTTATTTCTTTCCTGGAGTAATGAAAACATTCTAAAATTGATCGGGATGTATGTACAACCATGTGATTATACTATGAGCCACTGATTATATACTTTGGATGGTTTGTATGGTATGTGAATCTATCTCAATAAAATTACAAAAAAAAGTACAGGGTTCCTATTAGGTAATGAATGGTGGTGATGGTAGCATGACACTGCGAACACAAGAGTACTGAAATATGTATCTGAGTATGATTAAAAGGGGAAATGTTAGATTATATATATGGTAACAGAATAAAAATTTTTAAAAACCAATCATTGAACTACACTACACAAACCATGAACCCTAAGTTAAACCATGGATTTTAATTAGCAGTACCATTATTAAAATGTGCTGTCATCAATTGTAACAAATATTACACACCAATACAAGGCGTTAGTCATGGGGTGGGATATGGAAATCCTGTATTTTATGCATGTTTGTTCTGTAAACCCACAACTTCTCTTAAAAAGAAAACAACAACAAAAAAAAAACAGGATGGCAGTGAAGGGAGCACTAAGAGAGAAATATATAGCACAAATGCCTATATTAAAAAAGAGCTAAAATCAAAAATCTAATTGCATGCCTGCAGGAACCAGGAAAAGAACAGAAAACTAATCCCAAAGCATGGGGTAGGAAAAATAACAAAGATTAGAACAGAATTAGAAAAAAAAACAATTAACAAAACCACAAGTTGGTTCTTTGAGAAGATCAATAAAATTGACAAACCCTTAAGCTAAACAGACAAAGAAAAAAAAAGAGAGATGAGGCAAAAAAAATCAGAAATGAAAAGGGGGTCATTACCACTAACCCCACAGAAATAAAGATCATGAGAGGACACTATGAACAACTATATGCCAACAAATTACACAACTTAAAGGAAATGGACAATTTCTTAGAAACATATGAACCTCAAGAAATACAAGACCTCAACAAACCAATCACAAGTAAAGAAATTCAATCAGCCATCAAAATCCTCCCTACAAAGAAAAACCAAGGACCAGATGGCTTCACAGAGGATTTTTCCCAAACATTCCAAGAATTAACATCATTCCTGCTCAAACTTCCAAAAACTTGAAAGGAACACTACCTAACTCATTCTATGAAGCTAACATCACTTTGATACCAAAACCTGATAAAGATACTACAAGAAAGGAAAACTACAGTTCAATCTCTCTAATCAATATAGGTGCAAAAATTCTGAACAAGCCAGATGACGGTTAGGAGAGAGAGGGCAAAAAAACACCTCCGTGAAAAATACTATATAAAAGCCAGAAAGTGACACAGAACACCAGTTCCAGCGATGTACCAGCTGGACAACATCTGCTAAATCCACAGGGACTGTGCACTTGGTGAAACCGGGAGTCTGCGCTTTGAAACGAGTGAGTAAGCCTGCTGAATATCCGGCAGCCACGCTGCAGTATGGGGAAACCATGTGTTGGCGTTTGGAATTAGACTAATTTTCTTTTTTAAAAAACCCAAAAGTGGCTGCGGATACGGCAGCGAGAACCACACAGTGAAGCGCAGCAGGAATGGGCTGTGGGTATGCCACAATATCTGGCATGAATGATAGCCTTTCGCGCACCCGCTGCTAACTGTCTCAGAGTGAGGCAGGCAGAGGTTAGCGAAAAGGGGAAAATAACCATGCCCCTTACAGCCATCGTCCCGGTGGGCTGGGAATGCTCCTGCCCGGCGCCGGTGCCACAGCCCAGAAACGCGCCAAAACACCTAGTGTGACAGGAAGTGTTTCCAGCATGACAGGCCCATGCCACAATATAGGGGGCGGACAATAGCCTATCGCACACCCACAGCTAATTTTCCCGGACCTAGAAAGGCAGAGCTGTGCGAATAGGGGAAAATTAACTCGACCCATACAGTCATCCTTTCAACAGGCTAGGAACGCCCGTACATGGCCTGGCGGCCCAGAACTTCCCTTGAGGGATGGCGTGCACTTGTTACATAGCACAGCCTTTCCCTCAGCAGAGGCCCTGGGAGGGCAGGGCTTGGAAGAAGGACCCACTCGGAAATCCCAGGGACCATATGCCGATACCAAGCACTTGTGGGTCAGAAGCAGAGACAACCTGTGGCGAGACTGAACTGAAGGTTTAGACTCTTGCAACAGCCTGAAATCACCAGGAACACCTGGGAGGTTTGATGATTAAAGCCGCCCTCCCTCCCTAACTGCTCAGGCACACGCCTCACATTCAGGGAGGACAGCACCAATAACATACCCAAACTTGGTGCACCAATTGGACCCCCAAGAATCAGATGCCCACACAACACAAAGACAAAGTTGGGGAAAACTGGCTTGAGGGGAATAGGGGCCTCGCGGACACCACCTGCTGGTGAGTTAAGAGAAAGTTTACGCCACCAAGCTGTAGATGGACAAATTAGAGATTAGACCTTGTATTAGCCTACACATCCTAAAAGAACCCTATCAAGTTAAGCAAATACCAAGAGGCCAAAAACAACAGAAAATTTTAAAACACACGAAAAGACCAGACAATATGGACAACCCAAAACCAGACACCCAAATGAAAAGATCAGAGGAGATGCAGTACTTGGAGCAATTAATCAAAGAACTAAAGACAAACAATCAGAACATGGCACAGGATATAAAGGACATGAAGAAGACACTAGAAGAGCATAAAGAAGAAATCGCAAGAGTAAATTAAAAAATAGCTGATCTTGTGGAAATAAAAGAAACTGTCGACCAAATTAAAAAGATTCTGGATACTCATAGTACAAGACTAGAGGAAGCTAAACAACGAATCAGCAACCTGGAGGATGACAAAACAGAAAATGAAAGAATAAAAGAAAGAATGGGGAAAAAAATCGAAAAAAAATCTAAATGGACCTCAGGGATATCATAAGATAAAATAAAACGTCCAAATGTAAGACTCATTGGTGTCCCGGAAGGAGAAGAGAAGGGCAAAGGTCTAGAAAGAGTATTCAAAGAAATTGTTGAGGAAAACTTCCCAAACCTTCTACACAACATAAATACACAAAGCATAAATGCCCAGTGAACTCCAAGTAGAATAAATCCAAAAAAACCTACTCCGAGACATATTCTGATCAGGCTGTCTAAATACTGAAGAGAAGGAGCAAGTTCTGAAAGCAGCAAGAGAAAAGCAATTCACCACGTACAAAGGAAACAACATAAGACTAAGTAGTGACTACTCAGCGGCCACCATGGAGGCGAGAGGCAGTGGCATGACATATTTAAAACCCTGAGAGAGAAAAATTTCCAACCAAGAATTCTTTATCCAGCAAGCTCTTATTCAAATTTGAGGGAGAGCTTAAATTTTTCACAAATGCTCAGAGATTTTGCTAATAAAACACCTGCACTACTTCAGAAATTAAAGTAAGCCCTACGAACAGAGAAAAAAAAAGAGAGAGAGATATGGAGAAAGGTTCAGTACTAAAGAGATTCAATATTGGTTCATTAAAGGACAATAAGACAGACAGAAAAAATATATCTGAAAAACATAAACCCAAGGATAGGATGGCTGACTCAAGAAATGCCTTCACAGTAATAATGATGAATGTAAATGGATTAAACTCCCCAATTAAAACATACAGATTGGCAGAATGGATCAAAAAATGGGAACCATTAATATGTAGCATACAAGAGACTCATCTTCGACACACGGACACAAAGAAATTGAAAGTGAAATGATGGAAAAATATTTCATGCAAGCTACAGCCAAAAGAAAGCAGGAGTAGCAATATTAATCTCAGATAAAATAGACTTTAACTGTAAGGATGTTACGAGAGACAAAGAAGGCCACTACATACTAATAAATGGGGCAATCCAACAAGAAGAAATAACAATCATAAATATTTATGCACCCAATCATGGTGGCGCCAAATACATGAGACAAACACTGGCAAAACTAAAGGAAGCAACTGATGTTTCCACAATAATTGAGGGAGACTTCAACACATCACTTTCTCCTATATATAGAGCAACCAGACAGAAGACCAATAAAGAAATTGAAAAGCTAAACAATCTGATAAATGAATTTGACTTCACAGACATACACAGAACATTACATCCCAAATCACCAGGATACACATTCTTCTCAGTGCTCACAGAACTTTCTCCAGGATAGACCATATACTGGGACATAAAACAAGGGATGGGGGGGATGATTTCGGTGTTCTTTTTTTCACTTTTATTTTTTTATTCTTCTTCTGGTTCTTTCTGATGTAAAAAAATGTTCAGAGATAGATTGTGGTGATGAATGCATAACTATGTTATCATACTGTGGACAGTGGATTATATACCATGAATGATTGTATGGTGTGTGAATGTATTTCAATAAAACTGAATTTAATAAAAAAAAAAAAAAAAAAAGAGTAGACAGAGGGAAATACCTGAAACCTGAAATGTAAAAAAAAAACAGAAAGAAAGAAAGAAATTATTCAAAGCACATTCTCTGGTCACAATGGAATACAATTAGAAGTCAATAACCATCAGAGACTTAGAAAATTCACAAGTACCTGGAAGTTAAACAACACACTACTAAACAATCAGTGTGTTAAAGAAAAAATAGCAAGAGAAATTGCTAAATATATAGACATGAATGAACATGAGAACACAACATATCAAAACCTATGGGATGCAGCAAAAGCGGTATTGGGGGAAGTATACAGCACTAAACACATACATCAAAAAAGGAAGAAAGAGCTAAAATCACAGAACGAATGGAGCAACTGAAGAAGCCAGAAAATGAACAGCAAACTAATCCTAAACCAAGTAGAAGAAAAGAAATAACAAGGAATAAACCAGAAATAACTGACACAACAAAAAAACAATAGAGAGAATAAATAACACCAAGAGTTGGTTCTTTGAGAATATCAACAAGATTGACAAGCCCCTAGCTAGACTCACAAAATCAAAAAGACAGAAGACCCATATAAACAAAATTATGAATGAGAACGGTGACATTACTATGGATCCCAAAGAAATTTAAAAAATTATATGAGGATACTATGATCTGTATGCCAACAAACTGGATAATGTAGAGGAAATGGACAATTTCCTGGAAACATATGAACAACCTAGACTAACCAAAGAAGAAACAGAAGACCTCAACCAACCAATCATAAGCAAAGAGATCCAATCAGTCATCAAAAAACTTCCCACAAATAAATGCCCAGGGCCAGATGGCTTCACAGGGGAATTCTACCAAACTTTCCGAAAAGAACTGACACCAATCTTACTCAAACTCTTTCAAAACACTGAAAAAAATGGAACACTACCTAACACATTTTATGAAGCTAACATCAATCTAATACCAAAACCAGGCAAAGATGCCACAAAAAAGGAAAACAATAGGCCAATCTCCCTAATGAATACAGATGCAAAAATTCTCAACAAAATACTTGCAAAGCGAATCCAAAGATACATTAAAAAAATCATACACCATGACCAAGTAGTATTCCTTCCAGGTATTCATGGATGGTTCAACACAAGAAAATCAATCAATGTAATATAACACATTAACAAACCAAAAAGAGAAAAATCAAGTGATCATCTCAATAGATGCTGAAAAAGCATTCAACAAAATCAACATCGCTTTTTGATAAAAACACTTCAAAAGGGAGGAATTGAAGGAAACTTCCTCAATATGATAAAGAGCATATATGAAAAACCCACAGCCAGCATAGTACTCAATGGTGAGAGACTGAAAGCCTTCCCTCTAAGATCAGGAACTAGACAAGGATGCCCACTGTCACCATTGTTATTCAACATTGTGCTAGAAATGCTAGCCAGGGCAATCTGGCAAGACAAAGAAATAAAAGGCATCCAAACTGGAAAGGAAGAAGCAAAACTGTCACTGTTTGCAGATGATATGATCTTATATCTGGAAAACCCTGAGAAATCAACCATACAACTACTAGAGGTAATGAACAAATTTAGCAAAGTATCGGGATACAAGATTAATGCACATAAGTCAGTAATGTTCCTATACACTAGAAATGACCAAACTGAAGAGACACTCAAGAAAAAGATACCATTTTCAATAGCAACTAAAAAAAATCAAGTAACTAGGAATAAACTTAAACAAGGATGTAAAAGACCTATACATAGAAAACTACATAACTCTACTACAAGAAATAAAAAGGGAGGTAAAAAGATGGAAAAATATTACATGTTCATGGATAGGAAGGCTAAATGCCATTAAGATGTCAACTCTACCCAAACTCATCCACAGATTCAATACAATCCCAATCAAAATTCTAACAACCTACTTTGCAGACGTGGAAAAGCTAGTTATCAAATTTATCTGGAAAGGGAAGATGCTTCGAATGGCTAAAGACACTCTAAAAAAGAAAAACAAAGCAGGAGGACTTACACTTCCTGACTCTGAAGCTTATTATACAGCCATGGTAGTCAAATCATCATGGTACTGGCACAAAGACAGACATACTGATCAATGGAATTGAATTGAGAATTTGGAAACAGACCCCCAGATCTATGGTTGACTGATCTTGGATAAGGCCCCCAAACCACTGAAGAGGGACGTAACAGTCTTTTCAACAAATGGGGCTGGGAGAGTTGGATATCCATATCCAAAAGGATGAAAGAGGACCCCTAGCTCACACCCTACATAAAAATTAACTCACAGTGGATCAAAGATCTCAATATAAAAGACAGTACCATAAAACTCCTAGAAGATAATGTAGGGAGACATCTTCAAGACCTTGTATTAGGAGGCCACTTCCTAGACCTTACACCCAAAGCACAAGCAACAAAAGAAAAAATAGATAAATGGGAACTCCTCAAGTATAGAAGTTTCTGTAACTCAAAGGAATTTGTCAAAAAGATGACGAGGCAGCCAACTCAATAGGAAAAAATTTTTGGAAACCATGTATCTGACAAAAGACTGATATATTGCACACATAAAGAAATCCTACAACTCAATGACAATAGTACAGACAGACCAATATAAAATGGGCAAAAGATATGAAAAGACAGTTCTCTGAAGGGGAAATACAAATGGCCAAAAAACACATGAAAAAATGTTCAGCTTCACTAGCTATTACGGAGATACAAATTAAGACCACAATGAGATACCATCTCACACCAATTAGAATGGCTGCCATTAAACAAACAAGAAACTACAAATGCTGGAGAGGATGTGGGGAAATTGTAACTCTTATTCATTGTTGGTGGACTGTGTAATAGTTCAGCCACTCTGGAAGACAGTCTGGCATTTCCTTAGAAAACTAGATATAGCATTACCCTTCAATCCAGCAATTGCATTTCTCGGTATATACCCGGAAGATCTGAAAGCAGTTACTCAAACAGATATCTGCACGCCAATGTTCACAGCATCATTATTCACAATCGCTAAGAGATGGAAACAACCCAAATGCCCTTCAACAGATGAGTGGATAAATAAAATGTGGTATATACACACAATGGCATACTATGCAGCAGTAAGAAGGAATGATGTTGTGAAACATATGACAACTTGGATGAACCTTGAAGACACAATGCTGAGCGAAATAAGCCAGGCACAAAAAGAGAAATATTATATGCTACCACTAATGTGAAACATTGCTGTAGGAGAATGCATGGGGTGTTGGGCTTCCCCACCTTGATGGTTGCTGATGTGCTCATAGACATTGGGGACTGGTGATTTGATGGGCTGAGCCCTCAATCACAGGACTTGCCCTTGGGAAGACCGTTACTGCAAAGGAGAGGCTAGGCCTGCTTATAATTGTGCCTAAGTGTCTCCTCCTGAGTGCTTCTTTGTTGCTCAGATGTGGTCCTCTCTCTCTAGCTAAGCCAACTTGGCAGATGAAATCACTGCCTTCCCCCATACATGGGATCTGACACCCAGGTGTGTAAATACCCCTGGCAACGTGGAATATGACTCCCGGGGAGGAATCTAGACCTGGCATTGTGGGATGGAGAACATCTTCTTGTCCAAAAGGGGGATGTGAAATGAAATGGAATAAGTTTCAGTGGCTGAGAGATTACAAAAGGAGCTGAGAGGTCACTCTGGTGGGCACTCTTACACATAATATAGATAACCCTTTTTAGGTTCTAATGAATTGGAATAGCTAGCAGTAAATACCTGAAACTATCAAACTACAACCCAGAACCCATGAATCTTGAAGACAAGTCTATAAAAATGTAGCTTATGAGGGGTGACAATGTGATTGGGAAAGCCATGTGGATCACACTCCCCTTTGCCCAGTGTATGGATGGATGAGTAGAAAAACGGAGGCAAAAAAAAAAAAGGCACCCAGTGATCTTTTTTACTTTAATTGTTCTTTTTCACTTTAATTTTTATTCTTATTACTTTTGTGTGTGTGGTAATGAAAATGTTCAAAAATTAATTTTGGTGATGGATACACAACTATATGGTGGTACTGTGAATACTGATTGCACGCTTTGTATGAATGTATGGTATGTGAATATATCTCAATAAAATTGAATTATTCAAAAAAAATTCTCAACAAAATACTTCCTAATCAAATCCAATGGCACATTAAAAGAATTAAACACCATGAACAAATGTGGTTTATTCCAGGCATAGAAGGGTGGTTCAACACAAGAAAATCAATTAATTTAATACAACATATCAACAAATCGAAAGAGAAAAATCACGATTATCTCGATTAATGCTGATAAGGCATTCAACAAAATTCAGTATTCTTTGATAAAAACACTTCCAAAAATAGGAATAGAAGAATGCTCACTGTGACCACTGTTATTCAACATTCTGCTAGAAGTTTTAACTAAAGCAATTAGACAAGAAAATGAAATAAAATGCACCCAAACTGGGAGGAAGTAAAACTTTCACTGTTTGCAGGCAACATGATTGTATATTTAGCAAGTCCCAAAAAAATCTACTAGAGAGCTATTAGAGCTTATAAACGAATTCAGCAAAGTGGCAGGATACCAGATCAACATGCAAGAATCAGTACTTTCTATACACTAGTAATGAGCAATCCAAGGAGGAAATGAGGAAAAAATTTCAATTCACAACAGCAATGAAAAGAATCAAATATCTAGGAATAAACTTAACTAGGATGTAAAGAGAAAATATAAAACATTGCTAAAAGAAATCAGAGAAGACCGAAATAAATGAAGGACATTCTGTGTTCATAGATTGGAAGGGCTAAATGATGTTAAGATGTCAATTCTACCCAAACTGATTTACAGATTCAATACAATGCCTATAAAAATTCCAACAGCCTACTTTGCAGAAATAGAAATGCCAATTATCAAACTTATTTGGAAGGGTAAGGAGCCCCAAATAGCAAAAAACATCTTGAAAAAGAACAAAAGCTGGAGAACTCACAATTCCTGATTTTAAAGGATATTACAAAGATATAGTGGTCAAAACAGCATGGTACTTGGCATAACAATAGACACAATGATCAACAGAATCCAACCGAGAGTTCAGAAACAGACTCTCACATCTATGTCCAGTTGATTTTTGACAAGGCTTCCAAATCCACTCAACTAGTATAGAACAGTCTCTTCAACAAACAGTGCTAGGAGAACTGGATATACATATCCAAAAGAATGAGAGGGCCCCTATCTCACACCTTATATAAAAATTAACTCAAAATGCATTCAAAGACCTAAATATAAGAGCTAGTACCATAAAACTCCTAGAAGAAAATATAGGGAAGCATCTTCAAAATCTTGTTGGAAGCAGTGGTTTTTAGACCTTACACCCCAAACACAAGCAATGAAAGAAAATACAGATCAATGGGAGCTCCTCAAAATTGAATAGTTTTGTTCCTCAAAGGCCTTTTTCAAGAAAGTGAAAAGGCAGCCTACTGAATGGGAGAAAATATTTGGAAACCACGTATCTGTTAAGGGTTTAATATCCAGAATATGTAAAGAAATTCTACATCTCAACAACAAAAAGACAAACAATAAAATTTTAAAATGGGCCAAAGGCATGAATAGACATTTTTCCAAAGAGGAAATACTAATGGCTAAAAACACATGAAAAGATGCTCAACATCCCTAAATGAGATATCATTTCACACCAGTTAGAACTGCCACTAACAGAAAACTACAAGTGTTAGAGAAGATGTGGAAAAACAGAAACACTTATTCACTGCTGGCGGAAATGTCAAATGGTACAACCGCTGTGGAAGACAGTTTGACGGTTCCTTAGGAAGTTAAACATAGAACTGACATATGACCCAGCAATCCTGCTACTAGGTATATACTCATAAGATCTGAAATCAGGGACATGAACAGACATTTGCACGCCAATGTTCATAGCGGCATTATTCACAACCGCCAAAAGATGAAACAACCCAAGTGTCCATCTGTGGATGCATAGATAAACAAAATATGGTATATACATACAATGGAATGTTATCCAGCTGTAAGAAGAAATAAAGTCATGATGCATGCGACAACATGGATAAACCTTGAGGACATTATCATGAGTGAAATAAGCCAGACACAAAGGATAAATATGGTTAAGATCTCACTAATATGCACCAAATATAATAAACTCATGGAGTTAATATCTAGAATACAGGTTACCAGAAGATAGAATAAGGATAGAAAATGGGGAACTGATGCTTAATTTGTGAAGAATTTTTTAATTAGGTTGGTTGCAAATGTTTGGAAATGGATAAAGGTCATGATAGCACAGTATCATGTGTGTAAATAACAGCACTGAATCATGCGTGTGATTGTGGTTGACATGGGAGGGTTGGAGTTGTGTATATCACTAGAAGGAAAGCTAAAGGATGAAACAAGGGACGGCATAATATAGTGAACCCTGCTGTGGATGATGAAGGTGGTTAATAGTACAAATAAAAGAACGTTGTTACATGAATTAGAACAAATGTATGTCACAACCATAAGGTGTTAATAACAGGGTGGTATTTGGGAAAAAATTCATGTAATGCCAACAATGGACCACAGTAACAGTAATATCTTAATGTTCTTCCATCAATTGTAACAAAGGTCTCACACCAATGCTGTGTCAAAAATAGCGGGGTATAAGGGTCATAGGGTTTTTCTTTCTGGAGCTATGAAAGTGTTCTAAAATTGATTGTGGCAATGAAAGGACAGCTCTGTGATTATACTGAGAGCCACTGATTGTACACTTTCTATGGATTGTATGGTATGTGAATAAAACTGTTTTGGAAAAAAATGACTTCTCTGTTCAAATATTTGTTACTGTATATAGTGTCCTGCCATCTCTACTTGTCTGACTAAATCAGGTCTATGAGGGCTTTATCTTCCAGCCTACTCACTCCTTTACCTGCTCCCACTGTCACACTTAGAGGATATACCTTCTGCACAAGCTTTCTGAAATCAGCCAGGGCTAACTTCCTATTCTCCATGTCTCTTTGATGTACTACCCACTCCCCCCTTATATCTGTAATCTGAATATTTTATCTGTCTCCAAAATAAGCTAAAAAAAGAGCTTTCAGAGGGTTTTTCCCTGTTTTCCTTGTTGTTTCTCTTTTATACCCAAGAAAAGAAAAATGTTCTCACACCACCATGCTAAGACCAGAAATCTCACCAAAATATTTAAGCAAGTAATGGCATAAAATGGTTTCCAAAACACATCATCAACTTTTCCTAAACACTGAACACTGAATATTTTTAAAAAGGTTAAGAGCCTTGTCCAAGTTCACAGCTAGTAAGAGGCAAAGATCTTGGCTTGAATCCGTCTTAGGTACATTTGTCTCACAGATATTTGGTTGTCTTGTTAAGATAATTCAATACCAGTTCTTCAGAACATAAATGAGATTATGTTCTTAAATTATTCTGAATCAATTTCAAAAATAAGACAGGTGTTAAGTTTTCTTCCTTTGATTAAAGTGTCTAAAACCATCACAAAGAAACCCCTGAACTATCTTATACCCTTGTTAAATACATGCAACTTTCACTGTAACTGTGTACACAAAATGATCTCTATCAAAACCTTGAGCAGCAAAAAATCCTCAACAGCTACACTTTACCATCAATCTTATTATAAAGCAAACAGGCACGTGTTACCTGTAACTGTACTTTCCTGAAGGGGAGCAGCAGCCCCACTATAATACTTTCATGTGCTCGCTTAACTAACAGATAATGGAAAAGTCCATCTACAGGAGAGTGGTTCTCTCAAATTTCAATGTATATAGGAATCACACATAAAATCCTTGTTAAAATGCAGGGCCACAGGACCTAGATTCAGAAGATCTGTGTACAAGTCTCAGGAATCCATACTATTCACAAGTCCCCTATAGTGTTTTATACCTTACTTTAAGAAAAGCTGCTGTATAAATCATGGAATCAACAACCTGTGATGTACAAGATGCACAGTTTTAAAGACACGGCAGGCAAGAATAGTTAGGGGAAAGAAGCAAACACACTGTCCCCTTCCTGCATTGGGCTACTTAATCATTTGAACATCATTTACTCAAATGTCAGGAACCCACAGTTCAACAATACATTTCCCCAAAATGTCCTTAAGGAGCTTCCCAGAGACTAAGCCACCAGTGGTCATGCCACTCTTCTTTCCACAAGAAAGAAATGTGCCTCTACTGAAAGGTATTGCCCAAGTTTAAGCTACCAAAGATTGAAAATATCCATGAAGTCCATTCCATAAAGACCTGAACTCACCACTGGGATCTTCCTCTTTCCATTTTCTATCTCCTACAGAAACACTAAGGGCTACCAGTTTCTAGTCTGAACATCTCAAGACAAAAGTTTACTTATTTGGAAAAACCTATCTGGTAAAAAGAGTATATTTTTTAAACTGTGAAAAAAGAAAACACAAGATAACCTCTTCAGGTACTTGTAAAATTTCTGGTATCATCAACCCCCATCTCAACCCCAAAGAGATGAGGCAAAGGCCAAACAAAGACGAATGCCTTACAAAATGAAATCGGGAGAGCAAGGCAAGATGCCAGAGTGGTGAGGCGTGAAATTTATTCTCTCCTCTAGAGCAACTGGTATTACCCAGTAAATGTATGGAACAGTGTTTTGGGGGTCTCCAGTGACCAGTCACACATCGTACACAAGTTTGGAAATCGTAGAAAAGCTGAGATCACAGCGAACTTTGTAAGTTTCCCCGACCAAGGGTCTGGCACCCCTCCCACCCAGACCCCACGGACTGTTTTGTAGCTCCCTGAAAGGAAAAAAAAAAAACAAAAACCCAGCCTCAACTGCAGAATTAATTAACAAATTAACTAATTTTGGGGAGCTGGAGGTGGTAGAGAAGGGCTGGGCTCTGGGAATGGGGGGGGGGTTATATAAAAGCAAGCACCCACTCCCTGGCTCCAAAAATGCTTTTTTGACCCTACATTTCGTCCCTTCTCCTTTCTCAGGGACTCCTTATCTTTTTACACTTCAACGGCCCCCTGCAATGGCAGAATTAAAGTTGCTGGAGAGTAATTATCCAGATAATAGACGAAAGTGCATCTTTAAATACTCTATTCTGACACTGACAAAACTTCTAGGCTGGGGAAAGGCTTTTAAAAGGAACTTTCTTTTTCTTTTTTTTCTTCTTTCTTTTCAATTTCAAAGTATACATGGTTATTTTCTATAATTCAGCCCAAGTTGAAGGTCTAGGCTAGTCTTGGGGGGAGACAGAGTACCCAGAACTTCTGTGAATTTCAGATTCATTTCTGAAGAAAGTCTCCATCCCAGTCTTTAATTGGCAACTCAGGCTGACCAAGGCATTAAGTTGGAGTTGCCCCAAAGAGGAGATGGGGGAAGGGAATCATGCCCCTGGGATAGAGTTTGAGTTCCTAAGATTGGGAGAGTGGAGGGAGGTCCAGCTCAATTGGCAGCCCTCCTTCTGGGAACTCAGACCCAAGGGGCTGGAATTCAGATTCCACCTTCAGTCAGCCATGCCCCTGATGGGCTCAGAGAATTAAAGACACTTCACCTCCTTACACTGGTGGGGAAACTGTGGGCTGGCAAGTGCCACCTGCTGGACAGGACAGGAAAAGAACCAAGTCTAGAGGCCTCACAGGAGGGTCTCGTTCTCAGGAAAACTCCACACCCTCCTCATGAGACCTGAGCCACTCTAGACAGGGAAAACCTGACTGGGGTCGACCATATCTGAGGAGACCCTCTCAAAACAAGGCTACATAGAGGCAGGGCAAGAAACAGAAAAACAAGAGGTGAAAAATTCTGATTAACTAAATAGAACCTAAGTCAGAGGTCTAGAATAAGGTGAACTGAACAACAAAGGTTAGAAAACAAAGGCAACCAACAAGAAACCCCTAGGTAAAACAGTGAAAATGACCTCCAGAATAAACAAATCAAGAAAATCAGATGCCTAGACAACTTAAGATAATGAGCCATACTAGGAAACACTAAAAAACAGATCAGCCAAAGGAACAAACTAATAGTTCAACCAAGATACAGGAGTTGAGGCAACTAATGCTAAATCAACTCAAAAAGCTGAGGGAAGATATGGGAAAAGACATGAAGGATATAAAAAAATATGAGCAGGGTCTTAGGGAGTGGAGTGAAGATAACATGAAGAGCACAAATATACGTGTTATAGGTATCCCAGAAGGAAAAGATAGGGGAAAAGGGGCAGAAAGAATAATAGAAGAAATAATCACTGAAAATTTCCCAACTCTTATGAAAGACAGAAAATTACACACTCAAGAAGTACAGTGTACCCCAAAGAGAAGAGATCACAACAGACCTACTCCAAGACACTTGCTGATCAGATTGTCCAATGCCAAAGACAAAGAGAGAATTCTGAAAGCAGCAAGAGAAAAGCAATCCATCACATGTAAGGGAAGCTTGATAAGACTATGCCCTGACTTCTCCGCAGAAAGCATGGTGGCAAGAAGACAGTGGCATGATATATTTAATATACTGAAAGAGAAAAATAGCCAAACAAGAATTCTATATCTGGCAAAACTATCCTTCAAAAATGAGGAAGATGTTCTCCATCCCACGATGCCGGGTCTACTTGACCAAAAGTGGGATGTGAATGGAAATGAAATAAACTTCAGTGGCAGAGAGATTCCAAAAGGAGCCGAGAGGTCACTCTGGTGGGCACAATATAGACAACCCTTTTTAGGTTCTAATGAATTGTGGTAGCTGGTGGTGGATACCTGAAACTATCAAACTACAACCCAGAACCCATGAATCTTGAGAACAATTGTATTAAAATGTAGCTTATGAGGGGTGACAATGGGATTGGGAAAGCCATAAGGACCACACTCCCCTTGGTCTAGTTTATGGATGGATGAGTAGAAAAATAGGGGAAGGAAACAAACAAACAAACAAACAAAGGCACCCAGTGTTCTTTTTTACTTTAATTGCTCTTTTTCACTTTAATTATTATTCTTGTTATAATGAAGATGTCAGGGATTGATTTTGGTGATGAATGTACAACTATGTAATGGTACTGTGAACAATCGAATGTACGATTTGTTTTGTAATAAAAAAAAATGAGGAAGAGATTAAAATATTTTCAGACAAAAAGACACTGAGAGAGGTTGCGAATAGGAGACCAGCGCTACAAGAAATACTAAAGGGAGTGCTACAGGCTGATAGGAAAAGACAGGAGAGAGAGGGTTGGAGAAGAGTGTAGAAATGAAGATTATCAGGAAGGATAAAAGGAGAAAGAGGAAAAAATAAGATATGACATATAAAATCCAAAAGACAAGATGGTAGAAGAAAGTACTGCCCTTACAGTAATAACACTAAATGTTAATGGGTTAAACTCCCCAATAAAAAGACACAGACTAGAAGAATGGATTAAAAAACAGGACCCATCTATATGCTGTCTACAAGAAACTCACTTTAGACACAAGGACAAAAATAAGACTGAAAGAGAAAGGTTGGAAAAAGATATTTCATGCCAACAACCAGAAAAAGGCGGGAGTAGCTATATTAACATCAGACAAATTAGACTTCAAAAATAAATCAATTAAAAGAGACAAAGAAGAACACTATATATTAATAAAGGGTCAATTCATCAAGAAAACATAACAATCATAAATATTTATGCACCAAGCCAGAATGCCCCAAAATTCATGAGGCAAACACTGAGAACACTGAAGGCAGAAGTAGATACTGCTACAATAATAGAGACTTCATTACACCGCTCTCATCAATGGATAGAACATCTAGATAGAGGATCAGTAAAGAAAAGGAGATGTTGAATTGTACAATAAATGAACTACACTTCAAAGACATTTATAGAACATTATACCCAACAACAGCAGGATACACTTTTTTCTCAAGTGCTCATGGAACATTCTCTAGGATAGACCACATGTTGGGTCACAAAGCAAGTCTCAACAAATTTAAAAATATTGACATTATACAAAACACTTTCTCAGACCAAGATGGAATGAAGTTGAAAATTAACAGCAAGCAGAAGGTCATAAAATTCACAAATATATGGAGGCTAAGCAACACCCTCTTAGAAAATCAGTGGGTAAAGGAAGAAACTACAAGACAATTTAGTAAATACCTCGAGTCAAATGACAATGAAAACACAACATATCAAAAATTATGGGATGCAGCAAAGGCGGTGCTGAGAGGCAAATTTATTGCCCTAAACGCCTACATTAAAAGAGACGAGAGAGCAAAAATTGAGGAATTAACTGTTCACCTGGAGAAACTAGAGAAAGAACAGCAAATTAAAGCTAAAGCGAACAGAAGGGAAGAAATAACAAAGAGCAGAAATAAAAGAAATTGAGAACAGGAAAATAGAGAGAATAAACAAAACCAGAAGTTGGTTCTCTGAGAAAATCAATAAAATTGATGGACCGCTAGCTAGGCTAACCAAAAAAAAAAGAAAGTGGATGTAAATAAATACAATCAGAAATGGGAAAGGAGACATAACTACTGACCATGCAGAAATAAAGGAGATAATGAGAAGATACTAAGAGTAACTATATGCTAATAAACCAGACAACTTAGACAAAATGGACAATTTCCTATAAAAGCATAAACAACAAAGATTGACTCAAGAATAGATGACATCAACAAACCAATCACAAGTAAAGCTATTGACTTAGTCATCAAAAAGCTACCAAAAAAGAAAAGCCCAGGACGAGATGGCTTCACATGTCAATTCTACCAAGCATTCAAGAAAGAATTAATACCAATCCTGCTCAAACTCTTCAAAAAAGTTGAAGAGGGAAAGCTACCTAACTCATTGTATGAAGCCAAAATCACCCTAATACCAAAGTCACACAAAGATACTACAAAAAAAGAAAATTATAGACCAATCTCTTTAATGACTATAAAAGCAAAAATCCTCAACAAAATACTCACAAATCGAATCCAGCAGCATATTAAAAGAATTATACACCACGACCAGTTGGGATTTATTCCAGGTATGCAAGTCTGGTTCAACACAAGAAAATCAATTAATGTAATACACCAAATTAATAAATCAAAGCGGAAGAACCACATGATCAACTCGATCAATGCAGAAAAGGCATTTCACAAAATTCAACATCCTTTCTTGAAGAAAACATTCAAAGGATAGGAATAGAGGGGAATTTTCTCAATATGTAAAGAAAATATATGAAAAACCCACAGCTAACATCATAATCAATGGGGAAAGACTGAAAGCTCTCCCTCTAAGATCAGGAACAACACAGGGATGTACACTGTCACCACTGTTATTCAACACTGTGCTGGAAGTTCTAGCTAGAGCAATTAAGAAAAAGAAATAAAAGGCATCCAAATTGGAGAGGAAGAAGTAAAACGTTCACTGTTTGCAGATGACATGATTCTATATGCAGAAAATCCAGAAAAATCTATAGCAAAACTACTACAGCTAATCAGTGAATACAGCAAAGTCGCAGGCTACAAGATCAACACACAAATATCTGTAGTGTTCCTATACCCAAGTAATGTGCAACAAGAGGGGGAAATAAAGAAAAAAACTCCATTTACAATAGCAACCAAAAGAACCAAGTATTTAGGAATAAACTTAACCAAGGCCACAAAAGACCTTTACACAGAAAATTACAAGAAACTGATAAAATAAATCGAACAGGACCTTAAAAAATGGAAGAACGTACCATGTTCATGGATTGGAAAACCAAACATAGTTACGATGGCAATTTTATCTGAACTGATTTTTATAGATTCAATACAGTACCAATTAAAATCCCAACAACTCACTTTGCAGAAATAGAAAAACCAATAACCAAACTTATTTGGAAGGGCAAGGTGCCCCGAATAGACAAAGTCTTTTGAGAAAGAGGAACGAAGTGGGAGGTCTCACATTACCTGACTTTGAAACATATTACAAAGAGACAGTGGTCAAAACAGCATGGTACTGGCATAAGGCTACATATACCGACCAATGGAATCGAATTGAGTGTTCAGAAACAGACCCTCGCATCTACGGACAACTGACCTTCGTTAAGGCAGTCAAGCCAAATCAAGTGGAACAGAGCAGCCTCTTCAACAAATGGGGTTTGGAGAACTGGATATCCATTTCCAAAACAATGAAAGAGCACTCCTACCTCACACTGTATACAAAAATTAATTCCAAGTGGATCAAAGACCTAAACATAAGTCCTAAGACCATAAGACTCTTAGAAGAAAGTGTAGGGCAATATCTTAAAGATCTTATGATAGGAGGTGGTTTCCTAGACCTTACACCCAAAGCGTTAGCAACCAAAGAACAAATAGAAAAATGGGATCTCCTCAAATTCGAACACTTTTGTACATCAAAGGACTTTGTCAGAAAAGTAAAAAGGCAGCCTATGCAATGGGAGATGATACTTGGAAACCACATATCAGATAAGGTTTTATATCCCAAATATACAAAGATATTCTACAACAACAAAAAGACAAAAAATCCTATTTAAAAATGGGCAAAAGACATGCAAAGTTTTCTGAAGAGGAAATACAAATGGCTCAAAAACATGAAAAAAATGCTCAACTTCACTGGCTATTAGGGAAATGCAAATCAAAACCACAATGAGATATCATCTCACACCTACCAGAATGGCCATTATCCAAAAAAAACAGAAAATTACAAGTGCTGGAGAGGATGTGGAGAAAGAGGCACACTTATTCATTGTTGGTGGGAATGTAGAATGGTTCAACCACTCTGGAAGACAGTGGGGAGATTCCTCAGGAAGCTAAGTATAGATCTGCCATATGACCCAGTTATTACATTGCTAGGTATATATACTCAGAAGAACTGAAAGTTAAGACACAAACGGACATTTGTAAACTGATGTTTATTGCAGCATTATTCACGATTGCCAAGAGATGGAAACAGCCCAAATGTCCATCAACAGACGAGTGGATAAACAAACTGTGGTATATACACATGATGCAGCATTATGCAGCTGTAAGACAGAACAAAGACCTGGAACATATAATAACGTGGATGAACCTTAAGGACATTATGCTGAGTGAAGTTAGCCAGAAACAAAAGGACAAATACTGTATGGTCTCACAAATATGAATGAACATTAATGAGCAAACTTTGAGAGTTAAAAGCTGATAACACAGGCTACCAGGAGATAGAAAGAGGGTCGAGATCAGGCATTTGATGCTGAAGGACTACAGAATGTTCAGCAGGACTGATTGTATATATCCAGAAATAGATAGCATAATACTGTGTGATGGTAGCACAATAGTGTAAGTACATGGAACAAAGATGTCTGTGAGTAAAGCTGAAAGTGGTGGGATAGGGGAATGTATGACAACAGAGGTAAAGATAGACGATAAAGACTGGGACTGTATAACTTGGCAAAAACTGGAGTGGCCAATGACTGCTACTAAATGTACACATATAAAAATGTTTTTACATGTGGGAGAACAAATGAATGCCAACCATGCAGAGTGTTGAAAAAGGGATGGTATTTGGGAAGAAAACAATCAAAGCAAACTGGAGTCTATGGTCAACAGTAACACTGTAATATGCTTCCATTAAATGTAACAAAGGCAATATATCAAAGTTAAATGCGTATGAGAGGGAGATATAAGGGAGGGATATGGGATTCTTGGTAGTGGTGTTTTCTGTACTTACTATTATAGTGCATTGTATGACATTTTATTTTTCTTTTTATTATCTTTTTTATCATTCACTAAAACAAACCTTTTTTTCATAGTAATGAATATGTTCAAGTGCTGACTGTGGTGATAAATGTACAACTATACAATGATACTATGAACAACTGACTGTACACTGTAATAATTGTATGGCATGTGAATATATCTCTATAAAATTGTAGGGAAAATATATAAATAGGGGTAAAAGTGCTGGAGAAAACATAGAGAGAGGGATGTACTTATATACTGTTGATGAGAAGGCAGAATGGTGTAGCCTTTCTGGAGGTCACTGTGGTGGTTCCACAAGAAGCTAAGTATGTGGGGCCATAAGGTCCTGCAACCTCTTTATGGATTATGTACTTGGAAGAGGTAAGAGCAGTGACATGAATGGACATTTGCACACTGGTGTTAATGAAGGAAGTATTCATGATATGAAATGGGTTGAGGTGGCCATGGGTACATCGACTGAGGAACAGAATAGTGAACTATGGTGTACGCATACAATGGAATACTCAGTAACTAAGAGAAGGAGTGAAGCTGTGAGACAAGCAACGAGGTGAATGGATCCTGTAGAAAGCATTTTGAGTGAAGTACACCAGAAACAAAGGCAAACACTATAATGCCTCACCAATATGGGCTAGCTACAATGTGTAAACTCAGAATTGAATCTTAGAGCACAGCCTAACAGGGGAATGATTATTGTAATGGTCCCTAGATTGGAAGCTCTTACAGCACTCAAATCTATTCCTGAATTGTAATGGCTACCTCCAAACACTGAGATGCTGATCCCTTTGTGTATAACCTGATCAGTGTCTGGAACATTGGGTATCTGTGTGACACCTGAAACTCAGAGCTAGAGCTCTGCACATATGAACGTCAGTATTAGCACATACAGCAACTGTTAAAAAAAAAAAAAAAAAAAGCTGAAAAAGAGCCCCGACTTCAATTAGAGATATGAATAAAGCAGATCTGGTTAAGACTGGGGCAAATTGGGCCAAAGGGGAAAGGTTGAAACTGACTGTGTGTTAAAACTTCAACTTCCATGTGAGACCAAGGGAAGAGATGTTTATTTGGATCTATATTTTGTAAACAATATAACTTCTACGGTCAGTTTGTTCAAACACCACAATTACAAGGAACTTTGAATAGGAAGTGAGATATGGTAGGTTTGTATAGGTTAGACTGAAATAGCGACACATTCCAAAGTAATTTGGGTAGAGAATAAAAATATATATGCGGGGACCCCCTGAGGAGCTGGGGGAAAATGAGGAAGTGTTGGGCTTCTTCACCTGGATTGTTGCTGATGCCCTCACAAACCTTGAGGACTGGTAGTTTGATGTACTTAGCCCTCTATCATGGGACTTGCCCTTATGAAGCTCATCACTGCAAAGGAGAGGCTCAACCTGCTTATAATTCTCCCCCTGAGTACCTATTTGTTGCTCAGATGTGGCCCTCTCTCTCTAGTTAAGCCACCTTGGCAGGTGATATCACTGCCCTCCCGCCTACTTGGGACCTGACTCCCAGGGATGAATCTGGACCTGGCATCACATGGCATTGAGAACATCTTCTTGACCAAAAGGGGGATGTGAAATAAAATGAAATAGAGCTTCAGTGGCTGAGAGAATTCAAATGGATTCGAGAGGTCACTCTGGTGACCATTCTTACTACACAGATAACACTTTTTAGGTTTTAATGTATTGGAACAGCTAGAAATAAATACCTGAAACTACCAAACTCCAACCCAGTAGCCTTGACTCTTGAAGATGATTGTATAACAATGTAGCTTATAGGAGGTGACAGTGTGATTGTGAAAACCTTGTGGATCGCATTCCTTTTATCTAGTGTATGGATGGATGAGTAGAAAAATGGGGACAAAAACTAAATGAAAAATAGGGTGGGTTGGAGGGGATGATTTGGGTGTTCTTTTTTACTTTTATTTTTTATTCTTATTCTGTTTCTTTCTGGTGTAAAGAAAATGTTCAAAAATAGATTGGGGTGATGAATGCATAACTTTATGATGGTACTGTGAACAGTTGACTGTATACCATGGATGACTGTATGGTATGTGAATATATCTCAATAAAACTGAATTTAATTAAAAAAGTGAAACTGAACCCATAGCTCCAATTACAATGCTTGTCTAATTCCAAAGTGCTTATTCCCACCTCTGCTTCTCCAGCCTTTAACCATCACTGCCACCCTTTCCATTCAACCTAAAATCACTTTTTAAGGTCCAGTTGAAACATGAGCTGCTCAGGGGTGTAAATCTCCCTGGCAACATGGGACATGACTCCCAGGAATGAGCCCAGACCCAGCAATGTAGGACTGAGAACGCCTTCTGGACCAAAAGGGGAAAGCGAAATGAAACAAAATAAAGGTTTCAGTGGCTGAGAGATTTCAAATGGAGTCCAGAGGTCATTCCAGAGGTTATTGTTTTGCACTATATAAATATCCCTTTTTAGCTTTGAGTATATTAGAATAGCTAGAAGGAACTACCTGAAACTTTTGAACTGCAACCCAGTATCCTTGATTCTTAAAGACTGTATAACTATATAGCTTACATGGTGTGACCTCGTGATTGTGAAAACCTTGTGACTCGCACTCCCTTTATCCAGTGTACGGTCAGATGAGTAAAAAAAATGGGGACAAAAAGTAAATGAGTAATAGGGGAGGAGGAGGGGCATGAGATGTTTTGGGTGTTCTTTTTTACTTTTATTTTTATTCTTATTTTTATTTTTTGGACTAATGTAAATGTTCAAAAATTGATTGTAGAGATGAATGCACAACTACATATGATGATACTGTGATCAACTGACTGTACACTTCAGATGATTGTATGGTATGAGAATATCTCCATAAAACTGCATTAAAGAAAAAAAAAAAAAAAACACTAGCTGCTAGATCAGTTCCTGGTATCCTCCCAGTACAACTATCCCCAATCTTAATCTAAATCCATTACCTGGCTGTCCTTTTCTCTCCTTACCTACCATTTATTTCAGCTCTTTAAACAATAAATTCTTCTAATAATCATAATTATCCCTGCTCCATGAGAGTCTCTCTACTCTAACCCTCACTGGATTATTCCTTTGAAGTACAATACACTTTGTAGTCAAAAGCAAAAAATTAAGGATTTCAATTCAAATATTAAGCACCTTTGTGCCAGCAATGTGATAGCCCTGATGATAAAAATAACATATGCAATTTTCAAAGTGTTAAGAAAAAGTTAAAAATGCATAAAACATGAACTCTAGTTAAGAACTGGCATGCTGAAGTCTTCAAGAGTGAAATGTACTAATGTCTGCAACTTACTTTAAAATGCATCCAAAAAAAATAAAGCAAAATGTTAAAGGTAGAATCTAGGTGACAGTGTATGAGTGACCACTGTAAAATTCTTTGAAATTTTCTGTATGTTTGAAATTTTTCATAATAAAATGTTGGGGGAAATGAATAAAACAGTGTCATTCCCTACCCCACCCCTAAATGTGCTTACAGTACAGTGAAGGTGCCATACAAGCAATTACATATTAGAGTATGTTAAGCACACTAGCATAGATGTGCATAGGAAGCCCCAAGGCAGAGAGATGGCACTTAACTAAAAAGGGAGAGCTCAGGTAGGGTTTCCAGGTGATCCCAATCTAAATCTGGAAGCACATATACTGTTATGCTGGAAAGTGGGTGCAGGAGTATTCTAGGCATAAGGAATAACCCAAAAAAAGGTCGAGGCATCAAAAAGCCTGGTGTGTTCAGGGAACTAAGAGCAATTGGGTATTACTGGAATGTATGAGTAGAGAGAGGGGGAGGGGGAGGAAGGCAGAGTGGGGAGAGGACCGGGGCTGGGAAGATTGGTTTAAAATGCCCTGCCTCTCATAAACTCCTCCTGAACCCCAATCATTACCTCCACAGTAAGATGCACTCCCTGAATTCTCCCAGATAATCACTACCTCTTCCTTCTCCTATATAAGCTTCCATCATTACAATAATGACCTTGTATTTTAATGTTTTTGTTTCCTTAGAAACCTTCTGTATTAAGACTGTGAACTCTCTAAGGACAAAAACTGCATTTTATACACAATTAACTTTGAAACGCCACCATTAGAACACCTTCATAGTAAAGTTTATTCTTCTGACATAAAGTATGCCCTAAATCACACCCCCATGACCTACTCACAACAAAAAATGTCTAGACTAACTTAGTACAGAGAAACAATCATATGACACCACTTTTTCTAAAAGAAAAAACACTAGATGATATATATGTGCCCAGAAAAATTTTGCATATTTAAAAGCCACAGAGATGATTATGTTCATAAATACAAAGTACACACTGCTAAAAATGTGCTGATAATGTAAAATGCAAGATAGTATCATTAGGTGAAAAGAACAAGTTACAAAGTACTACACATAAACATGATCCCATTAGTTTATGCATAGAAAATTTCTGGAAGAATATAAAGAAACTATCAGTAGTGGTTAACTCTGAAAACAAGGAATGAAGGGGTTGGAATTTTTTACTTTACAGCCCTTTTGTGATATTTGAATTTTTACCATGGGCAGGAATCATTATTTTTATACAAGTAATAACAAAGTTCTTCTCTATTTTGAAGTAGTGTACTCCAAACATTTTTAAAAATCCTTTGAAGGCATGACGACCATGCTACAGAATCTAGGTCTTCCTTATATAGCTTCCATAAAATGCCCAACAACCCAAGAAAGGCAAACATTCCAAGGAATTAGGAATACAGGGAACTCTCAATGGTTTCAACTGCAAACATACTCCCTGAAGATGTTTAAAACAAATGGAGAGGTAGGGAGTGGGGGAACCTGATTAACATTAACTTTAACTGGAAACTGAAAACGCATTCTAAGTTTTCAAACCACCAAGACCGGAATACCATATGCCCAGGCTAATTCTTTTAACAAGATTATTTCAAAATCAGAATATAAATGAGGACTACAAGAATCAATGGTATATGAATATATCAATAAAATTGCATTAAAAAAAAAAAGAATCAACCTGGCATCATGGGATGGAGAACATCTTGACCAAAAGGGGGATGTGAAAGGAAATGAAATAAGTTTCAGTGGCTGAGAGATTCCAAAAGGAGCTGAGAGGTCACTCTGGTGGGCACTCTTACACACAATATAGACAACCCTTTTTAGGTTCTAATGAATTGAATAGCTAGCAGTAAATACCTGAAACTATCAAACTACAACCCAGAACCCTTGAATCTTGAAGACAATTGTATAAAAATGTAGCTTATGAGGGGTGACAATATGATTGGGAAAGCCATGTGGATCACACTCCCCTTTGTCCAGTGTATGGATGGATGAGTAGAAAAATGGTGGCAAAAAAAAAAAAAAACACCCAGTGTTTTTTTACTTTAATTGTTCTTTTACACTTTAATTTTTATTCTTATTACTATTGTGTGTGTGGTAATGAAAATGTTCAAAAACTAATTTTGGTGATGGATGCACAACTATATGGTGGTACTGTGAACAACTGATTGTATGCTTTGTATGACTGCATGGTATGTGAATATATCTCAAAATTGAAAAAAAATATTCTATCCTAAAAAAAGAATCAATGGTACACTGTCTTGTAGTACTCACAGATGAATGGAAAAGGAGAAGGAATCAAACTAACATCTCAACCAGTCTTTTTTTATGGAAACAATGAAACAGAAAAGAACACACATACCATAAAGTATATCAACCACAAAATACATGAGGTAATTCAAAAGGCAGAGAGCACTAAAGTATTTGCTTTGCTGAATGACAAGACAAGCTACACAAAATGCAATGGGCATAGAAGATCATGATGGATGATCTTCGTCATAATACTGCAAAGGGAGGTATATATTGGGCTTAAAATACGTTTCTTTACTGACACAAAGTAGTTAAAGATTCTCCAAAAACCTCCATTGAGGAACAAAAATAGTTATACAATATAAGCCTACTTACTGTAGCTATAATTTTTAAGAACAAAAATAGAATAATAGTAACACTAAAATGTCATGGCAATATGCAATGGGTTGAATGATAATATGTGTTGAGAGTTTACTAACAAAGTAAAAAGCCAGTAGCTGAGACTACTAAAGTCCCCCAAGCTATAAGAAGCAATTCGGTGGAGTCGGGGCAAGATGGCAGACTAGTGAGCTGTATGTTTTAGTTACTCCTCCAGGAAAGTAGGTAGAAAGCCAGGAACTGCATGGACTGGACACCACAGAGCAATCTGACTTTGGGCATACTTCATACAACACTCATGAAAACGTGGAACTGCTGAGATCAGCGAAATATGTAAGTTTTTGCGGCCAGGGGACCCGCGCCCCTCCCTGCCAGGCTCAGTCCCCTGGGAGGAGGGGCTGTCAGCTCCGGGAAGGAGAAGGGAGAACTGCAGTGGCAGCCCTTATCAGAAACTCATTCTGCTGATCCAAACTCCAACCATAGATAGACTGAGACCAGACAACAGAGAATCTGAGAGCAGCCAGCCCAGCAGAGAGGAGACAGACATAGAAAAAAAACAACACAAAAAACTCCAAAATAAAAGCGGAGGATTTTTGGAGTTCTGGTGAACATAGAAAGGGGAAGGGCAGAGCTCAGGCCCAAGCTCAGGCCCTGAGGCGCATATGCAAATCCCGAAGAAAAGCTGATCTCTCTGCCCTGTGGACCTTTCCTTAATGGCCCTGGTTGCTTTGTCTCTTAGCATTTCAATAACCCATTAGATCTCTGAGGAGGGCCCGTTTTTTTTTTTTTTTTTTTAATCCTTTTTTCTTTTTCTAAAACAATTACTCTAAGAAGCCCAATACAGAAAGCTTCAAAGACTTACTATTTGGGCAGGTCAAGTCAAGAGGAGAACTAGGAGAGCTCTGAGACAAAACGCAATAATCCAGTGGCTGAGAAAATTCACTAAACACCACAACTTCCCAAGAAAAGGGGGGTGTCCGCTCACAGCCATCATCCTGGTGGACAGGAAACACTCCTGCCCATCGCCAGCCCCATAGCCCAGAACTGCCCCAGACAACCCAGTGTGACGGAAGTGCTTCAAATAACAGGCACACACCACAAAACTGGGCGTGGACATTAGCCTTCCCTGCAACCTCAGCTGATTGTCCCAGAGTTGGGAAGGTAGAGCAGTGTGAATTAACAAAGCCCCATTCAGCCATCATTTCAGCAGACTGGGAGCCTCCCTACACAGCCCAGCAGCCCAGAACTGCCCTGGGGGGACGGCACTCACCTGTGACATAGCACAGTCATCCCTCAACAGAGGACCAGGGGGTGCACGGCCTGGAAGAGGGGCCCACTTGCAAGTCTCAGGAGCCATACGCCAATACCAAGGACTTGTGGGTCAGTGGCAGAGACAAACTGTGGCAGGACTGAACTGAAGGATTAGACTATTGCAGCAGCCTTAAAACTCTAGGATCACCAGGGAGATTTGATTGTTAGAGCCACCCCCCCTCCCTGACTGCCCAGAAACACGCCACATATACAGGGCAGGCAACACCAACTACACACGCAAGCTTGGTACACCAACTGGACCACACAAGACTCACTCCCCCACTCACCAAAAAGGCTAAGCAGGGGAGAACTGGCTTGTGCAGAACAGGTGGCTCGTGGACGCCACCTGCTGGTTAGTTAGAGAAAGTGTACTCCACGAAGCTGTGGATCTGATAAATTAGAGATAAGGACTGCAATTGGTCTACAAATCCTAAAAGAACCCTATCAAGTTCAGCAAATGCCACGAGGCCAAAAACAACAGAAAATTATAAAGCATATGAAAAAACCAGACGATATGGATAACCCAAGCCCAAGCACCCAAATCAAAAGATCAGAAGAGACACAGCACCTAGAGCAGCTACTCAAAGAACTAAAGATGAACAATGAGACCACAGTACGGGAGACAAAGGAAATCAAGAAGACCCTAGAAGAGCATAAAGAAGACATTGCAAGACTAAATAAAAAAATGGATGATCTTATGGAAATTAAAGAAACTGTTGACCAAATTAAAAAGATTCTGGACACTCATAGTACAAGACTAGAGGAAGTTGAACAACGAATCAGTGACCTGGAAGATGACAGAATGGAAAATGAAAGCATAAAAGAAAGAATGGGGAAAAAAATTGAAAAAATCGAAATGGACCTCAGGGATATGATAGATAATATGAAGCGTCCAAATATAAGACTCATTGGTGTCCCAGAAGGGGAAGAAAAGGGTAAAGGTCTAGGAAGAGTATTCAAAGAAATTGTTGGGGAAAACTTCCCAAATCTTCTAAACAACATAAATACACAAATCATAAATGCTCAGCGAACTCCAAATAGAATAAATCCAAATAAACCCACTCCGAGACATATACTGATCACACTGTCAAACACAGAAGAGAAGGAGCAAGTTCTGAAAGCAGCAAGAGAAAAGCAATTCACCACATACAAAGGAAACAGCATAAGACTAAGTAGTGACTACTCAGCAGCCACCATGGAGGCAAGAAGGCAGTGGCATGATATATTTAAAATTCTGAGTGAGAAAAATTTCCAGCCAAGAATACTTTATCCAGCAAAGCTCTCCTTCAAATTTGAGGGAGAGCTTAAATTTTTCACAGACAAACAAATGCTGAGAGAATTTGCTAACAAGAGACCTGCCCTACTGGAGATACTCAAGGGAGCCCTACAGACAGAGAAACAAAGAAAGGACAGAGAGACTTGGAGAAAGGTTCAGTACTAAAGAGATTCGGTATGGGTACAATAAAGGATATTAATAGAGAGAGGGGAAAAATATGACAAACATAAACCAAAGGATAAGATGGCTGATTCAAGAAATGCCTTCACGGTTATAACGTTGAATGTAAATGGATTAAACTCCACAATTAAAAGATATAGATTCGCAGAATGGATCAAAAAAAATGAACCATCAATATGTTGCATACAAGAGACTCATCTTAGACACAGGGACACAAAGAAACTGAAAGTGAAAGGATGGAAAAAAAAATTTCATGCAAGCTACAGCCAAAAGAAAGCAGGTGTAGCAATATTAATCTCAGATAAAATAGACTTCAAATGCAGGGATGTTTTGAGAGACAAAGAAGGCCACTACATACTAATAAAAGGGGCAATTCAGCAAGAAGAAATAACAATCGTAAATGTCTATGCACCCAACCAAGGTGCCACAAAATACATGAGAGAAACACTGGCAAAACTAAAGGAAGCAATTGATGTTTCCACAATAATTGTGGGAGACTTCAACACATCACTCTCTCCTATAGATAGATCAACCAGACAGAAGACCAATAAGGAAATTGAAAACCTAAACAATCTGATAAATGAATTAGATTTAACAGACATATACAGGACATTACATCCCAAATCACCAGGATACACATACTTTTCTAGTGCTCATGGAACTTTCTCCAGAATAGATCATATGCTGGGACATAAAACAAGCCTCAATAAATTTAAAAAGATTGAAATTATTCAAAGCACATTCTCTGACCACAATGGAATACAATTAGAAGTCAATAACCATCAGAGACTTAGAAAATTCACAAATACCTGGAGGTTAAACAACACACTCCTAAACAATCAGTGGGTTAAAGAAGAAATAGCAAGAGAAATTGCTAAATATATAGAGACAAATGAAAATGAGAACACAACATACCAAAACCTATGGGATGCAGCAAAAGCAGTGCTAATGGGGAAATTTATAGCACTAAACGCATATATAAAAAAGGAAGAAAGAGCCAAAATCAAAGAACTAATGGATCAACTGAAGAAGCTAGAAAATGAACAGCAAACCAATCCTAAACCACGTAGAAGAAAAGAAATCACAAGGATTAAAGCAGAAATAAATGACATAGAGAACAAAAAAACAATAGAGAGGATAAATATCACCAAAAGTTGGTTCTTTGAGAAGATCAACAAGATTCACAAGCCCCTAGCTAGACTGACAAAATCAAAAAGAGAGAAGACCCATATAAACAAAATAATGAATGAAAAAGGTGACATAACTGCAGATCCTGAAGAAATTAAAAAAATTATAAGAGGATACTATGAACAACTGTATGGCAACAAACTGGATAACGTAGAGGAAATGGACAATTTCCTGGAAACATATAAACAACCTAGACTGACCAGAGAAGAAATAGAAGACCTCAACCAACCCATCACAAGCAAAGAGATCCAATCAGTCATCAAAAATCTTCCCACAAATAAATGCCCAGGGCCAGATGGCTTCACAGGGGAATTCTACCAAACTTTCCAGAAAGAACTGACACCAATCTTACTCAAACTCTTTCAAAACATTGAAGAAAATGGAACACTACCTAACTCATTTTATGAAGCTAACATCAATCTAATACCAAAACCAGGCAAAGATGCTACAAAAAAGGAAAACTACCGGCCAATCTCCCTAATGAATATAGATGCAAAAATCCTCAACAAAATACTTGCAAATCAAATCCAAAGACACATTAAAAAAATCATACACCATGACCAAGTGGGGTTTATTCCAGGCATGCAAGGATGGTTCAACATAAGAAAATCAATCAATGTATTACAACACATTAACAAGTCAAAAGGGAAAAATCAATTGATCATCTCAATAGATGCTGAAAAAGCATTTGACAAAATCCAACATCCCTTCTTGATAAAAACACTTCAAAAGGTAGGAATTGAAGGAAACTTCCTCAACATGATAAAGAGCATATATGAAAAACCCACAGCCAGCATAGTACTCAATGGTGAGAGACTGAAAGCCTTCCCTCTAAGATCAGGAACAAGACAAGGATGCCCGCTGTCACCACTGTTATTCAACATTGTGCTGGAAGTGCTAGCCAGGGCAATCCGGCAAGACAAAGAAATAAAAGGCATCCAAATTGGAAAAGAAGAAGTAAAACTGTCATTGTTTGCAGATGATATGATCTTATATCTAGAAAACCCTGAGAAATCGACGATACAGCTACTAGAGCTAATAAACAAATTTAGCAAAGTAGCGGGATACAAGGTTAATGCACATAAGTCAGTAATGTTTCTATATGCTAGAAATGAACAAACTGAAGAGACACTCAAGAAAAAGATACCATTTTCAATAGCAACTAAAAAAATCAACTACCTAGGAATAAACTTAACCAAAGATGTAAAAGACCTATACAAAGAAAACTACATAACTCTACTAAAAGAAATAGAAGGGGACCTTAAAAGATGGAAAAATATTCCATGTTCATGGATAGGAAGATTAAATGTCATTAAGATGTCAATTCTACCCAAACTCATCTACAGATTCAATGCAATCCCAATCAAAATTCCAACAACCTACTTTGCAGACTTGGAAAAGCTAGTTATCAAATTTATTTGGAAAGGGAAGATGCCTCGAATTGCTAAAGACACTCTATAAAAGAAAAACCAAGTGGGAGGACTTACACTCCCTGACTTTGAAGCTTATTATAAAGCCACAGTTGCCAAAACAGCATGGTACTGGCACAAAGATAGACATATAGATCAATGGAATCGAATTGAGAATTCGGAGATAGACCCTCAGATCTATGGCCGACTGATCTTTGATAAGGCCCCCAAAGTCACCGAACTGAGCCATAACGGTCTTTTCAACAAATGGGGCTGGGAGAGTTGGATAGCCATATCCAAAAGAATGAAAGAGGACCCCTACCTCACCCCCTACACAAAAATTAACTCAAAATTGGCCAAAGATCTCAATATAAAAGAAAGTACCATAAAACTCCTAGAAGATAATGTAGGAAAACATCTTCAAGACCTTGTATTAGGCGGCCACTTCCTAGACTTTACACCCAAAGCACAAGCAACAAAAGAGAAAATAGATAAATGGGAACTCCTCAAGCTTAGAAGTTTCTGCACCTCAAAGGAATTTCTCAAAAAGGTAAAGAGGCAGCCAACTCAATGGGAAAAAATTTTTGGAAACCATGTATCTGACAAAAGACTGATATCTTGCATATATAAAGAAATCCTACAACTCAATGACAATAGTACAGTCGGCCCAATTATAAAATGGGCAAAAGATATGAAAAGACAGTTCTCTGAAGAGGAAATACAAATGGCCAAGAAACACATGAAAAAATGTTCAGCTTCACTAGCTATTAGAGAGATGCAAATTAAGACCACAATGAGATACCATCTCACACCGGTTAGAATGGCTGCCATTGAACAAACAGGAAACTACAAATGCTGGAGGGGATGTGGAGAAATTGGAACTCTTATTCACTGTTGGTGGGACTGTATAATGGTTCAGCCACTCTGGAAGTCAGTCTGGCAGTTCCTTAGAAAACTAGATATAGAGCTACCATTCGATCCGGCGATTGCACTTCTCGGTATATACCCGGAAGGTCGGAAAGCAGTGACACGAACAGATATCTGCACGCCAATGTTCATAGCAGCATTATTCACAATTGCCAAGAGATGGAAACAACCCAAATGTCCTTCAACAGATGAGTGGATAAATAAAATGTGGTATATACACACGATGGAATACTACGCGGCAGTAAGAAGGAACGATCTCGTGAAACATATGACAACATGGATGAACCTTGAAGACATAATGCTGAGCGAAATAAGCCAGGCACAAAAAGAGAAATATTATATGCTACCACTAATGTGAACTTTGAAAAATGTAAAACAAATGGTTTATAATGTAGAATGTAGGGGAACTAGCAATAGAGAACAATTAAGGAAGGGGGAACAATAATCCAAGAAGAACAGATAAGCTATTTAACGTTCTGGGGATGCCCAGGAATGACTATGGTCTGTTAATTTCTGATGGATATAGTAGGAGCAAGTTCACAGAAATGTTGCTATATTAGGTAACTTTCTTGTGGTAAAGTAGGAACATGTTGGAAGTTAAGCAGTTATCTTAGGTTAGTTGTCTTTTTCTTACTCCCTTGTTATGGTCTCTTTGAAATGTTCTTTTATTGTATGTTTGTTTTCTTTTTAACTTTTTTTTCATACAGTTGATTTAAAAAAGAAGGGAAAGTTAAAAAAAAAAAAAAAAAAGAAAAACAAGGAAAAAAAAAAGATGTAGTGCCCCCTTGAGGAGCCTGTGGAGAATGCAGGGGTATTGGCCTACCCCACCTCCATGGTTGCTAACATGACCACAGACATAGGGGACTGGTGGTTTGATGGGTTGAGCCCTCTACCACAGGTTTTACCCTTGGGAAGACGGTTGCTGCAAAGGAGAGGCTAGGCCTCCCTATGGTTGTGCCTAAGAGCCTCCTCCCGAATGCCTCTTTGTTGCTCAGATGTGGCCCTGTCTCTCTGGCTAAGCCAACTTGAAAGGTGAAATCACTGCCCTCCCCCCTACGTGGGATCAGACACCCAGGGGAGTGAATCTCCCTGGCAACGTGGAATACGACTCCCGGGGAGGAATGTAGACCTGGCATCGTGGGACGGAGAACATCTTCTTGACCAAAAGGGGGATGTGAAAGGAAATGAAATAAGCTTCAGTGGCAGAGAGATTCCAAAAGGAGCCGAGAGGTCACTCTGGTGGGCACTCTTATGCACACTTTAGACAACCCTTTTTAGGTTCTAAAGAATTGGGGTAGCTGGTGGTGGATACCTGAAACTATCAAACTACAACCCAGAACCCATGAATCTCGAAGACAGTTGTATAAAAATGTAGCTTATGAGTGGTGACAATGGGATTGGGAAAGCCATAAGGACCACACTCCACTTTGTCTAGTTTATGGATGGATGAGTAGAAAAATAGGGGAAGGAAACAAACAGACAAAGGTACCCAGTGTTCTTTTTTACTTCAATTGCTCTTTTTCACTCTAATTATTATTCTTGTTATTTTTGTGTGTGTGCTAATGAAGGTGTCAGGGATTGATTTGGGTGATGAATGTACCACTATGTAATGGTACTGTAAACAATCGAAAGTACGATTTGTTTTGTATGACTGCCTGGTATGTGAATATATCTCAATAAAATGATGATTAAAAAAAAAATGAAGATAAAAAAAAAAAAAAAAGAAGCAATTCACTGGAGACCATGTCACTTAGGTTGAACCCCTTGAAAGTTTGAATGCCAATTTTCTTCAGTGCACACTACATCTGAACCATGTCACCTTGGTTTTCCCCACTTTATTTCATGAAACTATCACACACATACCAAAAAAATCACATAGCATTCCAATACCCTGATAAATGACCTATTTTCATTTATCCCAGTCTCTGTCCATATATGCATGCATGCATGCCTCTGTGTAGATTTTTCAAAACCATAACTACAAAATGGACAAAATTGTGCATACGTTTTCATCTCCCTGTGCATCCTATCATCTCTGTAATATTCATTACTTCTATAGTTTTATGAAATTCCACGTAATTTAATGTCCTACAACCTACTTACTTATATTTAGACAATCAGATTGACCTCAAGTATTTCATTATAACAACTAACATTGCTAGCAACATTTTATTGCATGTAGATTTTACATTAAACTGTTTCCTATTTTCTCATTATTAGACCCAAGTGGAGCAACATTTATTTTAGGGCTTTTGAATAGATAGTGTGCATCTCCATGGTTTTTTGCTATTTGTAAAATGGGGAGATTTGCACCTATTCTTTGCAAGGCTACTGCCTAAGGATTTAAAATAACAGATGTGAAGCACTTAGCTTAGTACCTTCACTTAGTAAGACTCAACAGATGGTAGTAATAAGTTGTTTAAAACCTCATGTCCACTAAAATTTTTCAATCATATTTTTTATTGCAGAATATAACATATATACATAAAAGTGACAACTTTCCAAGTGCAATTTGACAAGTAGAGAGCAATTTTCAAAGAATGTTATGGGTTACAGTTCCACAGTCTCAGTTATTTCCTTACTGTGAAATATAACATATATGCAAAAAGGTAATATCTTTCAAAGTATGATTTAACAAGTAGTTATATAGGAAATTTCCAAAAATGTTATGAGTTACAGTACCATAATTTGTTATATCCTTATTGTGAAATATAACATATATACAAAAAGGTGATAACTTTCAAATTACAATTTAACAAGTAGCTATAGAACAAACTTCAAAGGATGCTTTGGATTACAGCTCCACCATTTCAATTCTTTCCTTCTAGCTATTCTAATATTGTAACAACTAAGAAGAAAATTATATAGAGAGAGATTCAATATTCATAAACCTTTGTTAAATTCCATCTTGTCTGTTGCTACCCCTTCCTCTAGTTGAATCACTTCCCTGATCTTCAGGGATGTCTAGGCAGTGACCACCCCAACTTGTTCATGTTGAAAAGGGGTACACACCTGGTTGATGTTCTTGAAGAGGCTATTGCTCTGGGTTTTGGGACTTAGCTGGCATAGGAGTTCTCTAGTCCACTAACATTTAAGATCATAGTTGTTCATATATCGATCTGTATGAATGCTAAGTAACATAAAATTTTTGGTTGTATTTGCTATAGATGTTTTCCCAAATTTGATTTCATCTTAGTTTTCCCTTTTTTTTTACCATAAGAAGTGAGTTTTGTCTCTAACATTTTGAAAAATGATGTTATCATCATCAAGCACTTTCATGTGTCAGACTTAAAATAATATACTATCTTTAATTCTTTCAAGGTAAATGATATCCTGCCCATTTTACAGATGGAGAAACAAAGAAGTTAGGTAATTGCCACAAGGTCATACAGCTTATGAGGAAAAGAGTCATAGGAGTCCAACTTAAATCTGCTTGGCTCTAAGGCTTAAGATCTTTCTACTACCCCAAGCTCCTGCAAAATATAATCAAATGTGTTTTGGAAGCAATTCACCTTTCCAAGCACAGGCATGAACCACAAAACTATTAAGAAACCCAAAGCCCTTTGTTATCAGCCAATCAATTCATCCAGCAGCATACACATCTCCAGGATCAAAGACATGGAAGATTAGAAAGAACACAGAACTGATCCGAGGAGGAAACATGGTTTGGTGTCCTGGCTCTGCCATATTAGCTTTACAATTTTAAACAAATTAATTTCCTCATAGTTACACATAAAGGAGATTAGAAAACTGCTCCTTAAAGCTTTTCCCTGCCCTAGAATTCTATGGTCCTTAAAAAAACAGAACCAGGAAATACAGGATATATGTTCTAATGCTTATTTTACCAATCCTAGTTGTGTGACCTTGGACCAGGTTGCCTGGCTCCTCCGAGCCTCTAAAATCTCATCTGTAAAACAGCATCAATACCACAATGACCTCCCTCCCTGAAGGATTATAATTACAAGGACAGAGTTAAAGTGCTATGTAAACTCTACAATGCACTAAAACTACAGTAGAATCATCATTATTATATTTGATTAAAACACATAAAGAACTGAACACTCAGAATTTGATATTAGGTAATACCTTCAACACTGGGGATTCCTGTACAAGCAAACATACCTCTCCTCTGCCCCCATCCTCCTACAAGATGGTGGCAAAAAAGGAACACAGTTTTAACTACTCTTTTCTCACCTGCTTCCAATTTCTCAACTACTGCAACTTGCAAAAGAAACTTATCTACGTCTGGAAATACACCAAATCAAATGCTTAAGGAGTAAAAGCTTGTCTTAACTTGTGAAGATAAAACTGATCAGAAGAAAATATGCTAATAGTCATAGTTCAGATGATAAGTTCAAACACAGCTTAATACAGCAAGAAATGTATTTAATGAACTTTGGAGACTTGTCTCTTTTATAACCTTAGGCTTCGACTTCTTGTATTCTATAGTAATACTCACATCTCAAACTTTTTCCTGCTTCTCAAACTGAGTTTAAAACAAAAAGAAAAAAGGAGATTTCTAAAAGTTTGGAAGTTTAGTTACATTTACAACTAGGACTGAATTTATTTCTAAATATTTTAGTCATTATTCAAATTACCAAATTAAATAATTCATTCATTCTGCAAATATTTCTTGAACACATACCATGTACCAGGCACTGTCAGAGACACCAATGTTATAGCATTGAACAGAAAAGTATCTGCTCCCATGGAGCTTAAATTCTAGTGTGGAGAAGAAAGACTACAAATAAACAAGAAAATCCCAAAGTAGTGGTCAAGTTCTATGAAGAAAATAAAACATGATGATCGTGTTGAGAGGGGTTGGGGCTCTATTCAAATATAACGTAATATGCATGATCATTTTAAGCAAAGCAATAAATAGTACATTCTATCTTTCTAAATAGAATAATTAAGGGTATTTGAAAACTAACTGTTCTATATTCCCATTTGCTCCTAACCTCTCTTCCCAGACCTCAAAAATTTTTCCCTACGTTGCCAGTGTTTCAATCACTCTAAAGATAGCTAGTCCAGAACATTCTCAGATGTTCTAAAGAAGGATCTCTTTTTCCATAGGTTTCACAATGCCTTACCACTGAGAAATCCTCTATACAACCTAGTATAAACATAAATGCAAACATGAAATTATTTTTAAAAGAATGATGTCAAACAGCCAATTTTACTTTTATCTAACCTGCTCATGACTTTTTAAAAATAATCATCCAACTATCAAGAAACAGGCTAAACTACTAGTAACAACTTCGTTTCAGTGTAGGCTTCACTACTAAAAAGATTACACTGTAGTGAGAGAAAAAAAATCTAGATGTTTCCCACTGGTTCTCTCATACTCTATTTACAAAACACTTGAGCACAGCTCACCCACAAACTAGTTGTCTGCTGAGCTAGACAACAGGATGGATAGATTATTACAGGTTTCCTAAGCAACTGCTGTGTGTGTAGTGAAATGAACTAGAACCGCAAATAAGGTGAACAGATGTTACAAAATAATATACAAATCCAACTTAAAATAATTAGATACATCTACTAGTACTAAAAACACCACCACCAGCAATTACCCAGAAAACTACTGTATACTCATAATTAAAAGGCCGTCAGGTTAAACTGAAGTGTTGTCTGTCACATTGAAAATACCTTACTGAAAAACAAGGGGAAATGTTCATTCTACCTAGTAGTCAAAGAAATGCAAATTAAAGGCACTGGGTATACTACTTTACAAATACTTAACTGCAAACACTGTTTAAAATAGTATCTCCAAATCAGGGATAATGTGGTTACCATTATCACAGCACTAGTGGGTATAACCCTATTAGAAAACAGTACAGCTTCAGTTACCAAGGGCTTTAAAAATGTTCATATTGATTGACAGTGTGATCTCACTGCTGGACATAATTACATAGAAAGGGGGAAAAAAAGCTAAGTAGAAGCTGTGCTATCTAAAACAGAAGGGAAAGAGACAGGTAACTTAAATGTACAAGGAAAATAATTAGGTAGTTCATGGTATGGCCAAAAATAAAAGGGGGAAAAGTGTATATAGTCCTGCCTCACATCATATTCAAAAACAAATTCCAGATGTGTTAAATTTTTTAATGTGAAAGCCTGAAACGATATTTTCTTCTATATTTAATCATCTTGGAGTGGGGAGAGTCTTCCTAGTCCTAACACCAAGGCTCTGACAAGACGCAACCACATAAAAATTTTAAACTTCTATATGGTAAAAAGACTGTAGTAACAGATAAAAAACAACACATCAGAGGAAATTTTGTAACGAAAATGACAGGCAGCAGTTAATTTTTGTTATATACAAAAACCTTACATAGGAGAGACTGACTGCTGCAGAGAGAAGCAAACACACTTCCATGCTTGGGGCATCTACTCACCTGGATTTCAGAAGCACAGAAGAAGTGCTGGACCTGCCTGCCCTGGGTTAGGCCCTGTGGCTGCAGAGAAAAGTTTCAGTGGAAAACTCAGGAATAAAAATGGAGAAAGAGACATTTCATCCTGAAATTACTAGAAACCTCCAGGAAGTGAAGGAAAAATCAACTCATGAACAAGAGAAGACTTCAGGCCAGTTCATTAATCCTTGGATTGATTGGGAAATCCAGAGTTTCATCCAAGAATGGGAATTCTTTGAACATGTGGTGTATCCTGGGGTGAGGATAAAGGATCATGTGCTATCGAAATCAATTGCTCAGCGGCTCAGGCTGAGGGGCATGAAGAAGAGCTGGCGACAATGTCTCTACATGCTGAAAGGTTTGAAGGACTTATACTGGACCATAAAGGAGGCCAACCAGAGACCAAGGAGTGAACCCCTGCTCTGTCCTTATGGAGAGGCCCTACACAGGATAATTGGCTCTAAGTGGGAGCATGAAGTCTTCTCAGGTCCTCCCTGCACAGGTTCAGCCACCTTCCTACCTCCTGAGTTCCAGCTGCAGGCCTGTCCCATCTTTGCTCCGGTTGAACAGCCTCTGTGGGTCCCCCCACATGTGATCTATGTGGAGTACCCTCAGGAATCAGGATGGGAGCCCTGGACTCTGAGCCCTCCATGGCCATCTCCAAACACATTGCCTGTCTTTTTCTCAGAAGATGCCAACTTCCAGCACCAGTAGCCAACCTCTCCTGATGCTGAAATAACCCTGATCAAGAAGAGAAATTGAACCTGGATCCCAATTCCATGTGAGATAACAGTGTATCACATTTCACATGCTCTGGATTCCTTGCCTTCTCCAAATCTGATGTAATGAAAATAAAATTTGCAACTGAATGAGATGAACCTCATTTCCTTCTACTTGATTGGACTTAGATTGAAACTGGAATTATAAAGGGAGGCCTGGGGGCAAGGGGGAAACCCAAATTCCTGAGTCACCTGAGATCTGTCTTCCTTCTCTCACTGGTCTCCCCATCATTTTTCCTGCATTAAGGCTCCTTTACTATCATGGGTGTGCCAGTTTGAATATATTGTGTCCCCCAAATGCCATTATCTTTGATGTAACCTTGTGTGGGCAGATGTTATCAGTGTTGATTAAATTGTAATTCTTTGAAAAAAAAAAAAAAAAAAAAAAAAAAACCTTACATAAATACCAACGAGGACAGCCCCAATTTTCCAAAGGAAAAGAATGGAAACAAAAGAATGCAAATAGCCAATAAACATATGCAAAGTTGCTCACTCTCACTGGAAACCAAAAATATGCAAATTATGACCCTGAGGTTTGTTGCATTTTTTTAACTGAAATTAAATATTTAAAAGATTGATAAAGGCTATGATTAGCTAGATAGATTGTGGGAAAATCGGGCAAACAATGATCCAACCTTTCTGGGGGGTAATCTGGCAGTATGTATTAAACTTTTAAAAGTAAACTTTATATAACCCAGCAATTCTACTTCTAGAAATATACCATAGAAAAGACTGAGACCAAGGGTCACAGATGCACATCTAGCAAGAAATTAGTTAAATAATGTAACACACCTAAGAACAATGCAGCTGTCAGAAAAAATGAGGTAGTTCTATATGTACTGAGATGGCAAGCTGTCCAAAATTCAACACGAAGTAAAAAGGCAGGTTACAGGACAGTATATTTAGTGTGATCCACTTTATATTTAAATCATATATACACACATGCATACATGTACACAAACATGGTAGGATAAACTGTTCAGTGGCTTCACTGGGGGGTGGGGAAATGTCATTAATTAGAATTAATTTCTCTGCTTAGAATAATCTAAAACAATACGAATTTCTTTAAGATAAACAAGAGAGTTCCATGTAGTGGGGGTGGGGTGAGCAGGGGATTATTTTGGAACGTGGCAAAGCATTTGATGTTTTATATACTCTTCATTTAACAATATATACATTATTAAAGCCATATAAAACATACATTATCACTCTACCTCCCCTTTTATAACACTTAACATACTTAATCTTCCCCTTTTGTAGTTCTTAAAGTACTTAATTGTAACTGATTATTTAATATCTTTCTTCCCTACTAGACACCTCTCTGAGGGCAGAAACCAGACCTGTCTTGTTCATTGCTATATTCCCCCAGTGCTTAGAACAGAGCTTGCCACATGCTAAGTACTCAAATATTTGTGGAATGAGGAGAGTAATGGAATTACGAGTGGATTTTCTGATGGATAACAATAATTTCTCTTTGAAAAATTATTCCAAGAAGCAGAAAAATAAGATTTTAAGAGAGTTATGTCCACCATCATTTCTACTCAAAGCAGCTTTTCCACAAATTTGAAGGAAACTCAAGTAGTTGCCTATACATTTATTTCACAAGGAAGTGCATAGTGGGAAAAAAAAAGAAAAGGTTTTCCCTATCAAAATAGACTCCAGCAAATCCAATCATATTTATCATAGCTATTTTGAAAAGGACATCACACTGCTAATACTGTCCTAATACCACTGACATACTTAAGCACAGTCAATTCTTTGATTATCCACACTATTTCATAGAAAACAATATCAAATTTTATTTGACTCTTTAAATTGCAATAAGACAGACATGCCCTCCCTTCCTGTCTCTGACCACTTCGCAGCTCAGTCCTATCCTTGGTAACCTGGGACTCAGTGTGGGAAAAGGAGAACCCAACTTCATAAGATCCCACAAAGAAAACAATCTACATAAGGATAATTGACTACATCAGCTTTAAAGATAATGTTGACATAACTGGAGCAACAGTTTCTATACTGTACCCAGTTTAAAAGCATCTTCCAGATGGGAGAACATGCCAACTGGATTCTTTTCAAAATTTGAGATTCTTATGGATTTTATGCTACATTATCAGATCTCCACCTACTTCCCTGACCACCCTTCAATGGTCCCACTTCTTCCTCCTGCCCAGTTAATGATGAAGTTTTCACCCTTGACCCTCTGCTCCTCTTTTTATTTCTCCCCTCTAAAAGTCAACATACTCTATGCATAGGATCCCCAATACACATCTGTTCTTATATCTGAACTCTAGTTGTAGAATATCAGTTTAAGATTGAAGTATCTAAGATTCATCTATTTCTCTCCAAAATCAGCTACCATTTAGAAGCAAGACTACTGAATATCACTACTGTATTCTAACTACATACATTCTTCCAATAATTTTTTTGAGAAGCAGAAACAAAGAAAAGAGCATGAATTCTAGGACATCATAAAAGAATGGCTATGTGCTACCAAAATATTAATTATTAACTAATACCTAACTATTGAAAGTTTCAATACAAGACAGATTTTTAATTTACACATGCACATGTATGCATGCATGTATAGTGTATGTTATCTCCTCCTAAATTGCAAAGCTAGGAATTCTGTTTTGAAGCAACCCCCTGCTAGCTCCATGTTGTGCATATCACAAATACACTATAAATGATCACTTTAAAAATCTTTAGGCAAAATGAGGAGTCAAAAGTTAAGACCGTTAAGGAGCTGGAGGGCACCCCTGTACTAAGAGAGAAACGATTCTGCAGAACCTAGGAGCTTGAAAGCACATACTCCTCCTGGAACTCAAAGCAATTCATGAGGATAGGGCTCTAAACACCGTCTACATCTGAGAGTCAACCGGCTCCCCAACCCCATCCCAACCCAGGCCCAAGCACTGGTCCCTGCAGTTCTCAGTTCCAGGGCCATTCAAGACCATGTTGACCCATTAAAGGTTAAACTGGTTTGCTTTCATATCAGTTTGCAAGTAAGTCTAGTGTGTCTCGGGACACACCATAATGCATTCATTCAACAAATATTAAATGCCTACCATATCCTAGGCACTGTTCTAGGTGCTATGGTTAAGGCAATAAACAAGGCAGACAGATATCCTTGCCCTCACTGAGTTTACATTCTAGTGTAAGGAAGACAAACATGTAAGTGTATGTTTTATGATGGTAAGAGTTATGGAGAGAAATAAAGCAGAGTAAGGGAGAGAGAGGATGTGCTGGGAGCAAGGGCGGAAAACCCAGGGAATGAATGCTTCACTGAAAGGGTAGTATTTCAGAAACCCCCCCCCCAAAAAAAAAAACAAGGAACTAAGACAAGCAGAGGGATCAGCAAGTGCAAAGATCCTAAGAACTTACTTGGGCAGGTTACTTGGTATCTAAGCCTTAGTTTTCTCATCTATAAAATGGGTATTAATCCCTACCAGGTAAGAAATAAAGGTAGTGATTTTATCAAGTTTCTAACACATGGAACGGACTCAACAAATGGGAATATTATTATGGTTATCTGCGGGCCTATCATGCTGACAAAACCCTCAGTATACTGTCTGGCACACGCAAAAAAACCTCGGGAAAAAGGTACTGTTCTCTATTTACAATATTAGATATCAGTATTGTTATCTAAATGGGATTATACACATTTTACAGGTAGGAAGTCTGATGATCAGAAATTTGCCCAATTCCTACAAGGGTGAACAAACATACTCCACAATTAAATAGAGGACTTAAAATACACTGTCAGGATGAGGAAACTAGTCACGTAATGTCAATGAATCAGCAGTATGGTAGTACAGCATTAAGAACATGGACTGTGTAGTCAAACTGCCTGGGTTCATATCAATGCCCTACCACTTCCTAGATATATGCCCTTGGGCAAGTTTAAGTTCTCTGTCCCTCTGTTTCCTCACCTGTAAACATGAAATAATAAAGGTACCTACCTCACAGGTTTATTGGGAGAATTAAATGGATGAAATTTTAAAATCACTTCTATTTCACTGCTTTGCACTTAGGGTTATCTAATGTTAGTATTAATAGCATAAAAGTAAAATAAGGAAATCATCATCAAGATATTTCTACATTCTACGGAGAACCTTAGAAATTGTATAGACACTGTAGGTGGAAAGGCAGCAGAAAAGGGATGCCAGAAGAAAATGAAAAAGTAACAGCACCACAAACTGGCATCATAATGTTGCATGGACTTAGACCAGTTTACCTGAACACACTGTTCCTATCAGTATTATTGTCCTTTAGCAGGAACACTACCCCTGAGCCAGTGAGACATAATGCCAACAATGCTTTGGTCAACATTTTGTTCTAAAGTTTATTTTTTTAAAAGGTTAATTTCTTAAAACTAATTCAGATGTTGCTGTACTTGAAGATTAAAACAAGTAGAATTTAACAATCTTTATCATCCCCCAACCCTTTTCTAGATGTTACTTGATGCTTATTATAAAATATGAAACATCACATGTAACTTCAGACTGAGAATAATTTACCCTTTATCAGTTCTCAGCAGAAAATAAGCTTTTCTCTTACTGAATCCCCCAAAGTTTTCTGACTGCTCTGTCCCATTCATTTAGGATTCTTATCTCCTTTTACGCTTTCCCCAAAACATGTATCCCTATGAAACCTATAAATCAACCCACTGAGAGGCAGTGTATCACCGTGTAAAAAACTGTCCTGGAGTTCAGCAGGACTGGATTCAAAAGTAAGCTCTACCACTTACTTACTAGCTGAGTGATCTTGGGCAAGTCACTTAACTACTACAAACCTCAGTAAATGGAAATGCCACCAACTACCATATAAAATTGTTGCAAGAAATAAAAAATTAAATTTTAGGGAGCCTAGTACAACTTGTCATGAGGCAGATATAAATGGTATCCTGTAGATAGAAAACTTTACCATTACTGCAAAGCCAACTAGAGGAAACTAATCTGACTACTTCTCTTGCAACATACAGCTCTTGAAAATGAATACTAATAATGTAATTATAATGCAGGATTACTGTGAGCAGCCACCTTCCGGATTTGGCCTAGTAGACAAGCTGCAGCCTGCCCTTGAGTTCCCCCCGCCCATCGAGTGGTGCCAAGATGGCGCCCACATCCTGCTTCCGGCTTCTGATGTATGTAACCACCCGCTGTATTCACCAATCATGCTTGTGTGCGTGGCGTTAGCCCATTGGATACACGCAAGGTTTATAAGAAAGTTCCCGGGCAAAGCTCGGGGAGACAGCCCACAAGGAGCCGTACCTGACGGCCGCATCGAGGTTGTTCTCCCCCGAGGTGTCTCGCCCCGGGTGGAACCTGTAAAGATGATGATTGCCTAGTCCCATTAAAAGTTTATCTGCTTTACCACCGCGAGTCCTGAGTGATCACAAGTGCTCCGGGTAAGACGTTGTCCGCACCCTCTCTCCCCTTATCTCTCTGGTCCCCATCGCCGGCCGACCGAGGACTCGAGGCGGGGCGGAGAAGCGCCGGACAAGTGGTGGCCCGTACGGGGAACTTCGAACCCGCAACCTCATTTGCGTTCCCCTCGCCCCGACGGAGACGTGCTCCCGGGATCCGTGGTTTGACCTCCGCGACTGATCACCGCGAGAAGGTAAGCACCCCCTTTCCATACGAGGACTAGGGCCCGTGGGCGTTCAGGTAGCCCCGGGGACTCGGAAGAGCTCTCCGAGTGATTACAAGACAGTGCCGGCTGCAAGCATGGGGCAGTCCGGGAGTTCACCCCTACTAACCCCCTTAAAGACCCTTTTGAAACAGTGGGGTATCTCAGTTAAGAAAAGCTCTCTCCAGCGATTTTTTGATGATGTGGCCACTTTTGCCCCCTGGTTTCCTTGTTCTGGCAGCCTTAATCTGCCCTCTTGGATGAAACTTGGTCGTGATATAGACCGAGCGCGCCAAACGGGTGTCTGTTTGGACCCGATTCTAGTCCTTATATGGGAGACCGTTCGTGCAGTACTTGAGTTAGAATCAGCCACAGGCCTAACTACGCCTACCGCCTTGTTGCAGGCGCGACATGCACTCCAAGAGGCTCAGTCTGTTTCATCTGCGGAGGGCTCCCATAAGGGCAAGCCGCCGGAGTCGAGTGCTAGTTCTGATAATTCTGACTCAGAATCTGAAAGTGAGGCAGATGAAGGGCCGGAAGCGCCTCCGCTGATTGACCTAGAGGGGCCTCCTGTCTCACCCACGCGGCCCTCCGCCCCACCAGCAACGGCTGCTGCGCCTCAGAGGATGCACCTGCATCCGGTGGATGGTTTCAGCGGTTCCGTAAAGGGCCCTTATAGAGGGCTCCCTCTGGCGGACATGCCGAGTACATACCCTAACCTTCCCGCGCAATGCCCAGAATCCCCACCCGACTACGCGGACCCTCCGCACCCTTCACCCAATAGGAGGCATTTTTGGAGGTGGAGCCCTTTTACCACATTCAGACCTTTTGGCGTTCTTGGCGGCTACCGACCGCTGCTCAATGAACCCGAACCAGCCTCCGAGATGTTCCCAGTCATTATCAATCAGCAAGCTCGTAATCATGAACCCTATGATTACAAGCTCTTGAAGGAGCTGAGGCAAGCCGTCCATCAGTACGGCCCTAACGCCCCTTACACCCTGAATATGGTTGAAAACCTCTCCGCCCTAAATCATACACCTGCAGATATCCTTCAGCTGGCTCGCTCTTGCTTGCCTCCTGGCAGGTTTATCGATTGGAAGGCGTGGTTTGAGGAGTTAGCTGAGGAACAAGCCGCAAGAAACGCTGTGGCAAGGCACGGCGGGTGGAATGCGGATATGCTTTTAGGGAAAGGTGCTCACGCCCAGAATCAGACAGGATACCCCCAGGAGGTTTATGCCCAAATTTTTCGCTGTTTCATAGGGGCTTGGAAAAAATTGACAGGGGAAGGAGAGGCGCAGGCTTCGCTTAGCGGCATACACCAGGGTCCCACAGAACCTTTTGTAGATTTTGTAGCGAAAATGCAGACTGCGGCTGAGAGGATTTTCTCAGATCCAATGGTTGCAGAAACTGTGGTTAAGCAGATGATTTTTGAGCAATGCAATAAGGAGTGCAAGGTTATCCTGGCACAGAATAAGGGAAAGAGCTTGACAGAGTGGGTTCGGCTTTGCAGGGACGCTGGCAGCCCGTTAACTAATGCGGGGCTGGCTGCTATGTTAGCCAGCTCCTTACAAGTAAACACAAAGGACCCCAGAGCTTTAGAGGTAAAGCCAAAAAGATGCTATGGCTGTGGCCAGTCTGGGCATTTTAAGAGAGACTGCCCCAATAAAGATCAACCGCCTGCCCTACAACATACCACCCCAGGTCCTCCGCATAGAGGCCTGGTCCGTTGGAGGGATGTTCTGTCGGGGCAATGGAAAGGTCCTGACCCAGTGCTCAGCTGGGCCAGAGGCTCTGTTTGTGTCTTTCCCCAGGAACCAGGACGCCAACCAGTGTGGGTACCGGAGAGATTGGTGAGAACCGTGCAGTCGCCTGAGAACACCAAAGAACTGCAGCCTGACGGGTCGTTAAACCCCCAACGTGACTTGTTGGATCCAGTCCTCAACTCGCGTGATGAGCGGTCAAATGATGTCGACGGTGTCGACCACTCCCCAGCAGACCGGGAAGAGGGCCAGGAATATTGACCTTTTTTCCCTCCTGGTTCTCTTGGCCTAATCTGACCAACTGGGTTCTTCTTGCTGTGGGGTTATTAGTAGGTTTGATCATTGTTAAGAGTTTGCTGGAGCGTTTGTTTCAAAGACAACAGCAATTACGTGTTACCGCCATGATGGCCATGTCCTCTGCCTGTAACCCTCCTGATAACTATAGTCCCTCTGCCCAGCACCCATCCCAACCACTCGAAGCTGGGCATTCGGGGGTAAGGTTCGCAGCTAAGTATATGAAAAAATCTCGTATATAAACATTCGGTACCAGTGGCCCTAATTTTTGTCTCAGGTGGACCTCTTACGCAGAGTCCTAGTTGTGGCCAGACGGGACCCTTGGCGTTTGCACAGAGGCTCCTAGTGACGCCCTCGGCACTGGCTACCTTCTCCTAATCCTCCTGTCCCCCAGTTGCGAGACTGAGTACTGCAAGGAGGGCCACGTGGTTTCCGGCTCACGGGTTCTCCGGTCTCTATATGAAGTGAGCATTCTGGTCGGTGCCAGAGGTCCCACCTTGGTATGGCCGGGACCTAGTCCAGACTCCCCAAAGCACCAAAAAATACGTTGTGGGCCATCTTGGTCCACGGGAGCACATTCATCACTGGAGACACTGGGGCATAAAAAACAAAAAAGGGGGAGATGTGAGCAGCCACCTTCCGGATTTGGCCTAGTAGACAAGCTGCAGCCTGCCCTTGAGTTCCCCCCGCCCATCGAGTGGTGCCAAGATGGCGCCCACATCCTGCTTCCGGCTTCTGATGTATGTAACCACCCGCTGTATTCACCAATCATGCTTGTGTGCGTGGCGTTAGCCCATTGGATACACGCAAGGTTTATAAGAAAGTTCCCGGGCAAAGCTCGGGGAGACAGCCCACAAGGAGCCGTACCTGACGGCCGCATCGAGGTTGTTCTCCCCCGAGGTGTCTCGCCCCGGGTGGAACCTGTAAAGATGATGATTGCCTAGTCCCATTAAAAGTTTATCTGCTTTACCACCGCGAGTCCTGAGTGATCACAAGTGCTCCGGGTAAGACGTTGTCCGCACCCTCTCTCCCCTTATCTCTCTGGTCCCCATCGCCGGCCGACCGAGGACTCGAGGCGGGGCGGAGAAGCGCCGGACAGATTACATCACCAAAAAACCTAAAGTTTTAATTCAATTACTGTTTGAGAACCTGTCACTGCAATGAGACAAGGATTCAGAATCAGATAAAAATATAGTTCCTAGTATGAAAAACTTAATATAGTTTGATCAATTTGGATATTTCCCCAACATTGTACATATAAACACTATATATTTTATAACTTCACACACAGAATTACTTCTCATGTTGGGAATGCTATTTTTCTGCAGCAATCTGGATAACTGTTTCAGTCTAACTTCAAAGGATCAGGGACTAAACACCCTACTAAAGGATCTTTTCTAATATAATCTCATATTGTCCAAATAATCCCTCTGAAATTTTTCAAGTGTATTTAGAACACGCAAATATGAATGCAACTACTGAATATTCTTCAATGAACAGTAGCACTTTATGCACTGATATTTAATCAAAACTCAAAAAAATACATATACACAGAGCTGGAAAAATCCATTTGTCATTGACAAGTTTGCTTTTCAAAAACAGACCTCCATGCTTCTGCATCCCTGCCAACCATGGCTACCACCACTTCCTCAATTCTCCTGCCAGGTATAAAGTCTGAGGAATGTCTTTTGGCCTGAATGAGTGGTAGAAAAAGGGAGCATCATATCCCAAAGGAAAAATATTATCGCTTTTCTAATGTTTCCTACATTTTCTCTACTTTTTTAGTGTCAAAGGGAATTCTCATAAGTTCACCTTCCTAACTATCTTTAATATTATTTCATTAGACCAAAAAGCTGCCTTTTTAAATAAGAGGATAATTAAGCTTGTTCTTTGTAATAACATTCTAGTCACCATAAAGTTGGCAAATTAGGTACAAGGCAGTAGACACACTGGTGAGTGGAAAACTACTCCTTGTTTTTGAAAAGATTAAAAGGTTAGAAATCTCAGAAAAGAAATATTAACATAGATCTCAATCCTGAAATGGAAACACTTCAAATACACCAAACCTTAAAAATTATATATAACTTATATATGGAATGAATTTAATGAGTATCATATACGGCTACAAAGATAGTTCAAGCTAACATTCCAACAAAAAATCCAAGGTCAAAAAGTAAAACACAAGCATGTATAAATTTAAATTCCTTTAAAATCAAGCATTTAGAATTTGAAATGAAGAAAGGCATAACAGAGTGATTACTGATTGTCTCTTTTGCTTTTACACAGAACCATAATACCATTTAGAAGGTCTCAACCTTTGGCTAACAGTAACTGGTTATATAGGATGATCATGGGCTCTTTTACTTAATTTATTAACAACCACCAAAGACTGCAGCATTCCAAGGCTACATTAACAGCCCTTCACTGTTATTTTTCCCCTAAAGTTTTTCAGAGCAATCCTTATTTTTAAATACTTGTCACTAATCTCAAACTAAGGACACTGTACCAAAACTACAATGATGGCTATTGGTTTGAGCCTAATGTTCTTTAATATATAGTAATCCCAGTACATAATGTAAAAACCAAAAAAAAAAAAACAAAAAAACAGGGGGGTGGGGCACAGTAACCCTTTTGGAGTAACAGTGCCCAACTGACAATATTCCCTGAAGGCAGAGACTATGTAATCTAGTTTACCATTTTATAGCGAACTTCTCTAGTAGGTACTCTCTAGAAGGCATGTTAAGTACCAGCTGAATTAACAAATGGACACTTTTACGAACTTGATGAAATGCACTTACACATTTTGCTCATCATTTCAGAGGTTTCACACACTTCCACCCATGGGCCTCAGCTTAAGAACCAGCAATACAATTTTTTTTTAAATCAACTGCATCATATAATAAATCAAATACCCCCCTCGCCCAATAACCTTTACTCTACCACAGTAACTATGCTGTCCACAAGTTCCTTCATCTGGTCAGAAATGCAGTCCCCCTTCAAGCTATAACTTCTCCTTACAATGGCTTTAATGCACTAAATAAAAGACTTAATTTAAAAAATTGAATGGACCTACTTAATGACTTCTCAGTTATGTTTGTAAAATAGGGACACCCACAAAACCTCCAAAAGTAAACAAACTGGGGAAAAACCACACACAAATCACTCACTGAAATATTGAAATAACCAGGTATGAAAACAAAACTCAGAATCCTCTTAAGATCAGCTTTCTACCACTCACCCCCTTCAAAGGAAAAGAAGAAAAAAAAAGATCTTCATTTGGAACACAGTAGCTCCACAATTATACTGAAATCACTTTTCCAAATATTTGGATTTGTATTCAGTAATCATTTTGGGTAGTGGGAAGATACCACAAATATAAACAGGCCAAGAACACAAAACTACTACAAAAGTCACCAAAAATACAATTCACATTTCCTCCTAAGAAAATGATAAAGGGAGTCTGAATATTATGTAAGAAAAACAAATTCAGATATAAACAGCAAAAACAGTTTCTTTTAATTAGGAGGACCTCAGGGAAGTTGCTTTTTATCAGTAAGGCATACAATCACCCCAGTCTAAGAGTCACTTAAAAAAAAGGTTAACTGGAGATTCTACTGGGTTTTAAAATAACACTGTAACTGGTCTTTTACTATTAATCCTGTACCAATAAAATCTCTCCCAAAAGAGTAAAAGTAAACAAACTCAGAATTTGGCAGTTTAAAGCAATCTAAATCACTTTCATGCCCACAGAAATCTCCTTGGGGGTTTGAATCTCTTCTTATCACTTACTAATGTGTAACCTTAGGCAAGTTACTTGGTCTCCCTATGCTTCAGATTCCTTTCCTGAAAAAGAGGGTATTATTTAGGGTCATCATACATCTTAAGTTTCTCTGGAACAGTCCTCATTTATGCCTATTATTCCAGTATCACATCCAGATAGTGTCCCCCTTTCACTCTCAAAAATATTCTGATTAAAACAATAAATTATATGGTCATCTTACCTCATAGGGTTATGAGGATTAAAGTGAGCTAATACAGGTAAAGCATTTATAAGGGTCTGGCATACAGTAAGAGTTCAGTTAGTATGGGTTATTTTAATGCTAGTCACTATCGATTTCTTTTTTATTAAAAAGTTTTGGAATGTATAATGAACAATATTCCCACAATATTCTTTTTTACAAATAAAATTAAGCTTTTATCTTCCCACATTTGATTCTTTAAAAAGCTGAATAGCACTAACCACTTGAAATCAACACTAACCAATTTACCCCACAGAGATGGCACTGCTATCAATTGTATTTCTATTTTATCATATGTAAGTTTTAAAGAGGTTATATTAGGGTTACTGGCAGGAGAGTGTCTGTGAAAAGTAAAACTTTCTTTAGGGCCAAACCAAGTCCCTTAATATTCCAGAAGCCTTTCTCAACCAGGGTTCCTCATGTTAACCACAGAACACAGAAAATGATTTGAGTGACAATTTCCTCAATTCTCCCAAGGAAGGTATATAACTAGTATCAGTATCATTCCAGATGTACAAGAGAGAAATTAATTCATTACATACAATGGATGCCTTAGGGCTTAATTCTGTGATAGAAGACCAGTTCTCGGTATTCTTGGAATACAAAAGAAAAAGTACGGATGAAAAGATTCAATATTAAACAAAGAGTCTGGGCAGAAGACTGCTGTCCATCACCTGGAAAAAAAAGTATTTCCTACAGGAAGAAGCTTAAGGTAAAGAGCAGCCTAAATGTACAGACTTGACTCATCGCTATGAAAAGCACTAATATATTCAGTTTTATCTCATCTCCACTAATTTATCTTGGGTCAGATATCCAACATCCAGTGTTTCTTTAGATTAGAAAACGTCTAGATACAGTTTATGAAAACAGAAAAGAAAAAGAGGAAAAGGAAAGAAAATTGAGACCAAAATACTGAGCCCTAATAAACCTAATAATCTGCGGCATTGATAAAAACAAGAACAAGAAATTTAATAAAGTGAAAAGATGAACTAAAATAGAAAGTAGAAGCAAACAGAAGAAATATTAACACTGAAAGGAAAGGGAATATTTTAAAGGTGCCATTAAATAACCAAAAAAATCCCCCTACAAAACCAAACAGAGCAGTGAATTATTAAAAGATTTGCCTAAATTGTTACTTCAAAATCTAACCAACCAAGCTGAATGATTAGGAAACTATTTTCAGACACATTCAACCTCCATTTTGGATTAAAGCATAAATGACATAAAGGAAACAATAAAATCAGTGAAACCATTAGCATGACTCAAAAAAAAAATCAAGAATACCATTTAACATACTATCCCACCTTTTGCATAATAAACAAACTCAAAACCAAACTCAGATTTATTTAGACTATTAGCATAAAACACAATTTAGACCTTTTATCAGACAGCAATTTATCTGACCCTGTCTAAAACTCAGCATTTTCCTTGCCGCATACACGAAAAAAACTTGATTTTGTAAAATTAAAATGATGTATGCTTTCTGGTGATAGATAACCTAAGGCTTAAACCAGATAAGGGAAACAACTGAGTTTAACAGAAAGGCACAAAGGTTTTGAGGCCAGGCTAATCTGGGTATAAATCCAGGCTGTTATTTGCATGTGATTTGGGACAAGTCACTTAATCTCCGAAAGCCTCAATTTCCCCATCTGTAAAATGACAATAACCACCTTTCTTGCAAGGTAATTGAGAAAATTAAACAATACCTGTTAAAACACATAGCACAGCTACTGATATTTAAAAGGAACCTAAATGGCAGCTAAATTAAGTTTCTTAGGATAAATCAATATTCAAAAAATTATAGGTCAAATTCCATTTCAGTAAATGCTATTCATGCAAAAATGTTTGTGGTGGTTAGGTTCATGTGTCAACTTGGCCAGGTGACCCAGCTGTCTGGTCAAGCAAACACTGGCCTAACAATTGCTGTGAGGACGTTTGAGGCTGGTTGATAAACCAACAGGCTGGTTTATTGGATCATCAGTCAATTGACTGCAGCTGTGACTAATGACTCATCAAAGGGTGCGCCTTCCACAATGAGAGAATGCAATTGGCTGGATTTGATCCAATTAATCAGTTGAAGACTTATAAGCAAGACAGATAGAGGACTTCACTTCTTCTTCGGCTGCCCAGTGAAGCATTTCCTGAGGAGTTCGTCGAAGTTGCTGGTTCGTTTCCTGAGGAGTTCATCGAACACGTTCATCGAAGATCCCAGTTCATTGCCTGAGGAGTTCGTCAAAGTTGCCGGTTCGTTTCCTGAGGAATTCATCAGACATCTTCCTTGGAGTTGACGGTTTTTTGACGGCTCTACAGAATTTGGACTCGTGCATACCCACAGTTGCATGAGTCACTTTTACAATTTGATAATCAGAGACACCTCTCATTGATTCTGTTTCCCTAGAGAACCCTAACTAATACAACTTGGTACCAGAGAAATGGGGTGCTTTTGCTGCTGAGTCTGCAAATACCAAACATGTTGGAACAGCTATTCAAATGGATAAGGGGAAGATTCTGGAAGAATTGTGAGGAGCTTGATAGAAAAGGCCAAAACTGCTTTAAAGAGACTGTTTGTGGAAATATGGACTCGAAAGATACTTCTGATGAGGTCTTGAGCAGAAATGATGAATGTGTTGTTGCAAACTGGAAGAAAAGCGAACCTTGTTTTAAAGTGGCAGAGAATTTGGCAAAATTGAGCCCTGGTGTCACATGGAAGGAAGAATTTGCAAGTGACAACCTGGAATACTTAGCTGAGGCAATCTCCAGACTACCTGTGGAGGATGTACCCTGGCTTCTCCTTGCAGCTTATACTAAAATGCAAGCAGAGAGAGATAAGCTGAGAAATGAACTCTCGGTTTCAAAGAAAGCAGAAATTGATGGCCTGAAAAACTCTGGGCTTCCAGGGGGTGGAATTCCAGAAGCTACAGCCCAACGTGTCAATGTAACCAAACATGGAACCCAGACGCCATTTCAGTACAAGCCAAGATTGGAGATGGAATTATCCAGAAAGGATTTGTGGAAACTCCTATTGTCTGATGGCTTTGACCCCTGCATGCTTCATGCGAAGCCAACAGAATTTTTGCAAGATCTTTAGAGACAGAGCCATTGCCATTCTGGACTGGAGAAGACAGACAAGGAACAAACTGAAGGAAAAATTTCTTCAAAGACAGAGCCATGGAGGTTGAGGTCTGGAGTCAAAAGGTCTTGGGCTGGGAGAGCGGAGTGGCCCACACACATGGAAAGGGTGAGTTTGCCCTGGAGGTCGAGGGCGGGCCTTCCACCTCAATGCTCAGGAAATGTCTTGCCACCCCAAGCCCCAAAGAGGGTGGAGCACATTCCCAGGGAATTGGGGAGAGCCTGGCTGCCACCACACTGTTCTGAAGGGGTTGAGCATGTGCCCCAGAGATGGAAGGGAATCCGGGAGCTGCCCCGATATTTGAGGAGGGTGGGGCCAAGAAGGTGGTCTCCCCAATGTGTGGATATGTTGGAGCACTCACCTAAGCATTTGGAGAGGAAAAGGCTGCCACAAAGGCCCTTAGGAAGGGTTAGACTCCTGCTCTCTCAAGCCCCAAGGATGCAACGTCATTCTGTTAATGACTCTCAGACTTTGAAATCTAATGGAGTTTGTCCTGTGGGTTTTAGGAACTGTTTTTGTCCTGTTAACCCTGTTTTCCTTACTCTTTCTCCTTATGGCAATGGGAATGTTTATCCTATGAATGTCCCTCCTTTGTATATTGGAAGCATATAACTTGTTCTAAGTCCACAGATCCAAAGCTAAAGGAGAATTATGCCTTAGGACCCACCACACCTGTAACTGATTTTGATAGGATCTTGTACTTAACTTTTGTTACTGAAATGATTTAAGTTTTTGTGACATTGTGATGGAATGAATGTATTTTATATTTGGAAAGATAATGTCATTTTGGGGTCCAGGGGGTGGAATGTGCCAGTTTGAATGTATTGTGTCCCCCAAACACCATTATCTTTGATGTAGTCTTGTGGGGCAGACGTTTTGATGCTGATTAGATTTGCTTGGAATGTGCCCCACCCAGCTGTGGGTGATGACTCTGATGAGATATTCTCATGGAGGCATGGCCCCATCCATTCAGGGTGGGCCTTGATCAGTGGAGCCATATAAATGAGCTGACTCAAAGAGAAGGAACGCAGTGCAGCTGTGGGTGACGTTTTGAAGAGGAGCAAGCTGGCTAGAGAGGAATGTCCTGGGAGAAAGCCATTGTGAAACCAGAACTTTGGAGCAGACGCCAGCCACGTGCCTTCCCAGCTAACAGAGGTTTTCCGGACACTATTGGCCATCCTCCAGTGAAGGTACCCGATTGCTGATGTGTTACCTCGGACACTTTATGGCCTTAAGACTGTAACTGTGTAACCAAATAAACCCCCTTTTTATAAAAGCCAGTCCATCTCTGGTGTTTTTCATTCCGCAGCATTCACAAACTAGAACAATGTTTTAACTTACTTTTTCCTTCTCTAATAAAACATTCAACAGAATTTAAAATTTAATAAATGAAATTTTACTTTTGAGTTGCACATTAGATTATCCAATTTATAGAAATCTCCCTATTTGTCTCATCAAGCCTAGTTATATATTTTCCAGTATAATTTTTTTTTAAAAAAAAAACAGACCATTGACATTATTTACCCTTTTTTTCTTGGGAAGGAGGTGGTTTAAAACAATTTCAATAATCAATCTCTTGACTAGGTTAACCATATGTAAAGACTTCTTGGTTTCTTCTGATGACTATCAAAGACAGAATTATAGCAAGCATACATTTAAAAAAAACAGTTCTGGTAGCACACTACCACAGCTGCTAAAGAAATGTCAATTTTTAAAATGCACATACCCAAAAATTAAAACTCTACCAAGCAACACTATTTACACTGAAGAAATATAAAATTTGGTTAAATTAAGTACAAAGGGAGCAACTCAGAAGAGTGAAAAATCAATTTTGTTTTCTCACATATCTTCTCCACACAGAATATGCAATAGCCATTGTTTATGATAGCTAGAAATATTATATAGGGACAATATAGAACCACAAGTTAAAAAGTCCTAAGTACATTATATCAAATATAGAAAATTACAAAAGAAAAATGTAAAAAACGTTTTTAATAGCCTCTATCCTTTAAAGCTCTTACTTTACTCTCCAATGATTAGTCGCATTCCATTATATACTGATACCTAGAGCTAACTGGGATTATTCCTTTCCTTTGTTGTGCTCCCCAATTCCCAAAATAGGTATATAACAGTGCTCCACTATACAGTAACTGTCATGCTCAAGTCTTTGAATAATCACCAATGGCAATTTCAAAGTGCTAAAAAAAGTCTAAATTTTTTAATAAGCATTTAAGACGCAAGAAAATTCACAACACTAAAAAATTATGAATGTAATGCCACTGAGATGTAACGGACAGATAAATGCATGCATTTAATGTAAATTTTAAGCTCAAACGTCAACTTGTGGCACTGAAAGCTCAAGTCTTCTATTATAAAGAACCCAAAGCAAAAAGAATATGCCATCCACTGTTTACCTCTTCTCACATATGACTGTGGGAGGTATTAAACATGCAGATAATAAGCACTATTAAACTGTCCAAGGCATATTTTCACATCTAAACCTCTATTTCCAAAGGATAAATTTGAGTCTGTGCCTTAGCCTGTCCCCCACTCCACCCCACCCATTTCAATTCACAGGTCCTCAGGAGACCACAGAAGTCAATAAGGTCAAAAAGGAAAAGAAGGAAAAAGGAATGTGAAATTTAACTTCATTCAAACATTATTTGAGTGTTAAGACTTTTAAAAATCTTAACTAAATAGATTTGAAAGTTACCAAATTCCTAATTATTGTTAGTTTATTAATTTCGCCGTTGCCGCACGGCAATAAACCTGATATCGCAATACTCATCACCTACCTAAAACTATATTTGCATACACATAAAAATTCAAAATACCTAATGTCTTCCCTTAACATCCTTCTAGAGCTGAAATGTTGAATATGAAATATTATGAGATGTCTGTTCCCAGATTGGGATGGAATTTTGCTACAGTATATACAAAATAATATGTATAAAATAAATATAAACATATACAATATAAAAATATGTAAATGCATAAATTATTCAAAATGTATAAAATAATGATTAGGGAACACGCTTTACCAAAATTAAACTTCCTTCAGAAGTTTGACATATATTCAAAAATATATCTCATAGGGAAAAAACCTGACACTGAACAATACAAAATTATAGAAAGACACTTACCTTAAAAGAATTTTGGAGCAGTTCACAAACACACTAATTAAGGAGACGGAGGCCTTTACCTGCAGTGCTCTTTTACTGCTGAAGGGTCATGGTCAGAATTTCCAGAACAGAAAACATTAACATATTTTAATAACAACTTTTAACTAGTTATGGGTTAAAAGGGGAGGGTGAGGTTTAAGTCATTTTAAATGTAAACACTCACTTTCACACCAGTTTAAAAAAAAAAGAACCCACCCACCCCCAATGGCCAATCTCTGATACCTTAAAATACCACTACAGTTATTTCACAGTGGGAAGGAATGGCTAATAAGTACACTTATTTATTTTCCAATCCTCTTCTCTACCCATTCATTAAACACCAAATACGGAAACTGAATTCAGCTCCTACCTCATTTTCCTACCAGGAATGCTACTGACAGCACCCCAATCTCTTCCACTGTCACTTATTCCAACTGCCAAAGCCCCTCCTATTAATAGTAAATCCCTTTCATACTGACTCATTGTAACTCCAACTTGATGAAATAGACACCAAGCAGAATTTATAAAATGTGCAAGTGGAATTTTCCTATTTTCGAAGGATTAAAAAAGGAACTAAAAATAGAGCGCATTCAGACTAAGCTAAAAACATTTAAAGCTCAACCAATTTATAAGCACTTATGTTGCTTATTCTATACAGCTTCAGTTCAAATACTTTGTGAAAGTTTATATGCCAGGCAATGGATAATTTTCTCAGGCAAATAATTTTGATATGAACATATAAACTTAAGTCATTACACCAAGATTGCAAGACTTGAATTTTTTTCTTTAATTTTATTTAATTACGGAAATTTTCAAATGCACACAAAAGTAGAGAGAATAGTACAATGAGGTCTCCTGTAATCATAATCCAGCTATCATCAACTCAAGGCCATTACTGTTTGATCTCTACTTCCAACCCACCCCTCCTCCCATTAGTAATCTTCCATAAAGAAACAAGAGGAAGACACTGTGCTCAATAAGTACACTGAGCAAACCTAAAGATAGCTAAAGTATCAAAAACTAGCAAGTTAATAAAGTCAAGAATCCAACAATGTAACTGTACCGCCACCCTACACAACTCCTCGTTAGGTGATAAATTTAAGAATTCATTTAAAAATTTTTCATTAAGTCCATAAAATCCAAAGGACATTTAAAATTCTATCTAATAGTATAAATACGAATACGTGATTAAATGAACTTAAACATCTGCAATTAGCTTGCATTCGCAACACCTTAGCTCAAAACGAAAAAAAAAAAAACAGACCATTTAACAAAATGTGTCATAATATTACAATTCAACCACTTGAAAAACCGCTGAACACTTACGCCTTAACTGGTCCTTCTAATCCCTAATTACAGATTGATATCAATGTAGAAAGGAAACCAGGCATTTTAACTAAGTGGCTTAAAATGTTCAAAATTAGCCCCACTGTTCATTGGAAAATATATGAAAGCAAGTCTAAACTACCTGAATTGTATGTCATTAAAGAGAAATGTATCCACTTTCCAGGCCTTTTTTTTTTTTTAATAAGTTCACATATACCCTTAAACGCAACGCGCTAGGCTCCAGATAGAATTAGGAGACCGCCTCCTGCTTTTCCTCCCAACCAATACGCAGAGAGAGAAGGTTGGCAGGAAAGTGCTGCGAGGACAGTAACAAACACCAGCAGCTCCCGAGCAGGCCCTGTTAGAGCCAGGAATGACGCACTTCGGTAACCCGACTCTTTCTCCCCACTACCCCCGCCCCCAGCAGCGGTGCTGACACCGTGAACAGCCCGGAGTAGGAAAAAAGACAACAGAAAGAAAGGCAGAGGTTGGACCACACCAGGTTTCATCAAGAAACCTCGATTATTCCTCTTTCGACACTACTAGTACTAAACAGGAAAAGAAGCTTCGTGCTTAAGCAAGTCCCATCATGGTGGTTAAAGAGTCACTAAATTAAGCTGATAATGAGTCCAATCCACAGAGACAAATGCAGGGTGTGGCTGCTGTGAAATACCGCGGTCCACGGGAGAAAAGGGGTATGGAATTTACACTCCAGTGTGAAGGGAAGATGGGGCTTTACCGGAGTGGGGGGGGGAGGGGGGTTGGCGGCCCGCGCATTTTAAGGAACCATTGCAAATCAACACAAGCTTTTCGTTTACTTAAACCTAACCCTACAGATCAAAAGTTTCTAATACATATTATATGAATCATGTAAACTATAAATAACTACTTAACCAAACACCACGACCCCCAATTTAAAAACTATATCCAAGAGAAAGGAGGGAGAGAGAAGGGGGGGGTTGGTCAACAACATAAAAACATTTCTAGGCCACGGAGGAGAAAGTCTCAACAAACCAGAGGAAACTACTAATGCAATATTAAAAATTAAAGCTGAACACCGCAGCCCGAAAAATCACCCGATAAACCATTACAATTTAGCATTAAAAATATAATGACATACACACCAAGTGGGAGGAGAAAATAAACGTCGAAAGTATAGCAGCTTATAAAAACTAAAGGCAAAACAAGACATTCTCGCGACGGCAAAAAAAAAAAGCAGAAATCAACAATACGTTTACGAATCTAGGCCAGAAGAAAATGGGAACGGGGCTCAAAGTTTTGCGGAACTACTTGATGCTGTTTCCCACACCTTCTCTCCCGTGGCCCATCCGACCCTTTCAGTCCTACAATCATCGTCTACATTATAGAAGGGGTGAGAAAGTCAACCCCAAACAAGAATAAAAGTGTGGAGGGAAAAAGCAGATGCTGCCTACCTGGGGCAAGGATCAGTTCAGTTCGTGCCTTGAGAAAGACAGTGCGGATGGGGGTGGGAACGAAAAGCAGCACTAAAACTAAAACAAAAGTGGCGCCAAAACCCCCCAACAAACAGCCTTCCACTCCCGCCCTTCCCCCCTCCTCCTATGCCAAGTAGGCAGGGCCCCCTTAGGGGCACGGTCTACACGCGGTGGGGGGGGGGGGCAACGCCGCAAGACCCCAATCTATTTATAAAATTGTTGCCCTAAGAAAACTGACCGAAGTCGGGCCTCGGAAGGGATGGAGAGATCGATGCCAATCGCTTTCCCAAGCAGTTCCCCCACCACGCGCTGGAGATGATGGGGCGGGGGAGAAGCAGAGGGGCCCGTCACATGAATGTTGTTCCCTCTCTAGGAAGGGAGGGAGAGGAGGGAGGGCGAAAAGGAAGGAGGGGAAGGGAGAGGGAGGGGGCACGAGGGAGGGGTGTGATCAGAGTAGATTTTCCCTCGCCTCCCTCGGTCCGAGGCCCAAATATACACAGCTGAGCCTCCTCTTTCTCCCCTCCCCCCTTGGTTCCCAGCACCACCATTTTGCTCTCTTCCTTCCCCTACCACGATACCGCGCTCTCCCCAACCCCAACCACAGCCTCCCGGCTGTCCTCCCCTGGGCTTGCACCCCACCCCACCTCCAGTTTCGGCTCTCCTAGGCTTAAGAGCCTTCCGGAGAAAAGGAGCCTAAATCTAATGCTACACAGAAAAGCGGAGCCTCCATCTTGCGCTGCTCTGCGTTCTCCATTTTGGGCCACCCATGGTGGGGGGGGGTCTCCGTAGAGGCCCCGAGGAAGAGTTGGGTGAGGGAAGGAAGAGAAATCTTCAGCGAAGGTAGTAGAAAAGAAGAGTCCTGCAGTAGAAAGCCACTCTAGAAGTAGGAGGTAGGCAGGAAGGGGGGCTGAAGTTCCTTGGTAGTGTTCGCGTAGCGACTGGGGGGAAAAGGGAGAAAGGAGGGTTGGGGGTTACGCGGGAGCGAGGGAGAATTCTCTCAGACTTGACTTGACCACCCGCTCCATGGAAAAGGAAGAAGAGGGGAAATTAAACAGCAATAGAGTGCCCAGCCTCTTTCCCTCCCAACACCTCTCTCCTGCCCTATTTAACCATACACACCTCACGGTGGGCCCCGCGCCCTCCGGGTGCCCCTCCAAACTTCTAGAAGCTTCGCCTCCGCCATTTTATAACTTACCTCCCCCCTCAGCGTACACAGAGGCAGCAACGAGACTGTTCGCCTCCCCCACTCCTCCTTCCTTCTTTCTCAGGCCGGGGGCTTCTTCACCCCTGGGCTGGTACAAGGTTTTTCCCCTTCCTCTTCTTTACACCCTCCAATTCTACTCAGGGACGGAAGCTCCCGCGGTTCTAGAGCGGTGGGGGGTTTTGAAAGTGGCGGTCGGATCCGGCGGGTTTTTTTTTTTTTGTTTTTTTTTTTTTTGTTTTTTTTTTTGGTGGCGCTTCGGGATTGTTTGGGGTGTTCGCTCTTCGGCGACTTGGAGGCGAATGGAACGCGCAGGCGCCATCTGTCGGCCACGAGCCCGCGCCTGGCTACCGTTAGGAGGGAGCGGCATCTAGCGGCAGAGAGTTAGCACTGCAGTGCCTGGCTCTCAGCCCTCCCACCAAGCGTCCTCCTCCCAATCACTAACCAATGGCGGCCGACTGACTTCCAGGTTCTTGGTCTCCGACACCGCCTCCAAACCGCGCTGCCGCCGAGTGGGATAAACAAGGTGCCGTGCCCGCGCCTGACTTACTCATTCGTTTAGCTGTGCTTCTGCCGCGGACTCCGTCAGTCGGCAGTTCCTCTTTCTTTACTCCGGGGGCAAGGCGGCAGGAATGTCTGGCGGAGTCCCAGGCCGTGGGAATTCAGGAGGTGGGCTCACTCGGGGAGTTGTCCCGCGCAGCCCCGAGAAGGCTACCCGGTCGGGCATCACTTTTCGACGTCCCCAACTCTGACACGCTCCAACGAGGGCCCTTCGGCTCTGGTTCCAGGGTCCTCATTTCACCCCTGCCCCTATCCCTTTCCACCAAAAGAACTTAAGTCGCGTTAACTCTGGCGCCTGATCCTAGGTGATTTGAGGGAATTGGGGAGTTTTGTTTTTGTTATGTTTTGTTTTGTTTGCTTTTTGCTTCTGGTGCGGAGAGAAAACGAACTGATTCTCCAGAAAAGACCTGAAACTGGGGAAAAAAAAAAGTTTTTCATTTTATTTTTTTTTCTTTGCAATCCAGTGTTCCAGTCTCCAAGAAAACGTGTTCTCTGCCTCCAAGGACTAGGAGACTTGGGGAATTGGGCTACTAGGCTAGGCCGGCGCTGGGCCAATTTATTCTCCCCCGCAGTGTAAGGGAAAGGAGGGAGCGAAGTGCAGGGAGATCGAAATTTGGGCAGAAGTCGAGGGAGACCTACCCGGTCTTCCCCGCCTCCCCCGCGCTTACCGACTGCTTTCCTGTGCGGAGGCGGCCTCTGGACTTTGTTAGGAATTTAGGTCCCTTCTTATCCTGCCTCGCCACCACTCCCCCAAGATGTTTGAAGTACGAATGAACCCCTTCTACTCCTTGGAGCCCTCTTAACTCGTCTTTATCGCCCTTTTTAATTGTTTTGTTTGTTTGGAATCCAATGTACTGAACCGCTAAGGGCTCTCTAAATGGGGGAGAAAAACTCCCGGAGGGCCTATCCCCTCTGAAGCGCCGCTCTTCCTAGGACAAGTGACCTATTACAGTGTCTCCATTGCTGATAGAGAAGTTCCCATATTCATACGATGGTGTTCACTTAAGAGCTCTTTCTGTTTGTTTTATTTTTAATTTAGTAAAAAATTCTTTAACATTAAATTATTTTTCAGTTAGAAAAGGATAAAATGTTCCAAATGAGAAATAGTGCAAGCCCGGTATAAATCGCGATTTCACACAATATCCCTTCTAAAGCATTCCTAATGCAGTATAATGATTATTTTCGGCCCCTAAAAGATATTCATTCCTTCCACGTCTGTGTCTTAGTTTTTCCCATCCTCTGTGCTTATTCTTTTTTCCTGTAACTTTAAAAAAAGAGTTATGGTATATTTAATCAACTGAACAATAAAAGTTAAACAGAATCATCTAAATATCAATAAAATGAAATAAAGTCTGAGACATTTTTACTTACCTCTAAAGCTTCAGGGAGAAGAATACTATTCAAAATAAATTTCCATTTCTTTTATAGACTATCTTTGGTAGAATGATAAACAGTTTTTAATAGATTTGAGTTACAAAATGATGCATCCAGAACATTAAATAGGGATAGTGGAAAATGCAAAATTCCACTTGAAGTAATAAACAGGGCTCCATATCAAATCATTTTATATTAATTTAGTTCAGTTATGCCACTTTAATGTCAATTGATATTAAATGATTTCCTGTTTCAGTATTAGCTGAAAACTACTGATTTTCTGCTCCAAACACATTTATACTACATGTTGCAGTTTTTCATCTATTGTATAATTTTATGTCCTTAGTTAATTGTGTAGTGATTGAGATTTTAAACAATTTTATACTTTGAAAAAAATTGAAAACTTCCTCCGTTTAGTAAACTTACTTTCATTTTGAGAAAAATACCACTAAAGAAGATTAATAATGCTAACTGGTATAACATCAGAAATAAATTTTGTAGCACATTTATACTGTCATTTGAGAATGTTTCACAATATCCCCTCTACCATAACTTTTTTACCCCCTTTTTTTTTTGCTAGAGCTCATTCAAAAATAGTTTATTTATTGAGCCTTCAATATGTGCAGGGCACAATGCTGTGTGCCCCAGTCCTATACTAAGAAGTGACATTTATTTCATAGGATACTAAAAGACCAAAAAAGAGTTCACCCTTTGGAATTTAAGGGCAGAATGAGAAAATACCATCAAATTAAATACATAACCAGTATAAAACAAGCTTTAATCTCAATTTTTCTAACATATCCTTCATGAGGTAATATTGTAATGGTAGAAGCTTTTGGTGCCTGATAAGAAATATTCAAAATAAAGAGTTGAACGGTTAGAAGTTCTGAACATTTGATAATGTGTAGACAAGACACAATTTGATGCAAAAATATTCCCATCACTAGAAATGTGTCCCACAGTGTAGCAGAGATAATCCTCCATGTTTACCGTAATCTGAACAAAACATCCCACAATTCTCTTTGCTCTGGCTCCATGCAAATAGGGCACCCATCTGATTATAAATTAGGCAGACTAGATAGTCACCTACTCTGGACTCTATATATATAGTATTTTCTAACACTGTTCTAAACGTGACCTAAAACCCACAAACCTAAAGATGGATAAATTTGAGTTCACAGAAATTTAAAATTATGTCTGTAAAAAATATAAAATCAAAAGATGAACTATAAGCTGTGAGAAAATATTTGCTATATGAATGAAAAAGGCTAATTTCCTTAACATATAAAGAACTCACAAATCAGTAAGATAAAAATCAATCCTCCAATAGAAAAATTTGCAAAATATGTAAACAGTTGGCTTAGAGAATAAATACAAATGGCTAATAAATGTATAAATCAGTGCTCAACTTCCTTCACCTTTAAAAAATCCAGTTTAAATACCATTTTTTCTCCTACCAGATTAGCAGAGCTTTAAAATTTTGATAATATTCAGTGTTGGTGAGATTACAGGAAACTAAAAGCTTTTGTGTGAATTACACCAAGATATATGTACAAAGATTTTCATTATAGCTTTGTAATAGAAAGAAACTGGCAACAGTAGAAAAGGCTATCATTAGGGGACTGGTTAAAGAATTTATGATACATCCATACCATGGTGTCCTGTGTCCACCAGTAAAACAAATTAGGTGTATCTTTATCTACTTATCTACTCACATGGAAATATGTCCAATATAAATTAAGTGAAAAAAAATCAAGTTGCAGATAACTTGTGTAGTTTAATCCCATTTGTGAAAAATATATACATACACACGTAAGTGCTTGCATACATACAAAACATCCTTGAAGAATCTACAGGGAACCTAACAGTTACCTCTCAGGAGAGAGGCAGTACAGCGTCCCAGGGCTTGAAATTTTACTTGTTATGTTATATATTATTATTATTACCTTATTTTAATTTTTTTCAGTGAACATGTATTACTTATTTAATTTTTAAGATGTTATACTGGTTACAGCCACCCTGGAAAACAGTTTGGCAGCTTTTAACATAGAATTACCATCTGACCCAGCAGTCTTAGTCCTGAGCATTTATCCTAGAGAAATTAAAATGAAAATTAATGTTCACACAAAAACTTGTACATGAATGCTTATAGCACTTTATTTGTAATAGGCCCAAACAAGAAACAACCCAAATGTCCATCAACTGATTGTTAAACTGTGGTACATTCATGCAATGGAATACTATTGAGCAATATAAAGGCACAAACTATTGATGCACACAAAACTTGGATGTATCTCAAGGGCATTGTGCTAAGTAAATTAAAAAGCCAACCCCAAAGGGTTACTCAGTGCATGATTCCATTTATATAATATTTTCAAAATGAGAAAATTACAGTAATGGAGAAAAGATCAGTGGTTGCCAAGGGTTAAGTTTGGGGAAAAAGTTTGACTATTAAGGGGTAACATGAGGGAGTTGCTTTGTGATAATGGAACAGTTCTGTATCCTGATGTGGTGGTTACTCAAATCTACATGTGATAAAATTGCCTAGAAATGTACCCATCCAACGTACACACAAATGAGTGCATGCAAAAACTGTTGATATCCAAATAAGATCTCTCCTTGAGTTAATAGTATTGTACCAATGTCGATTTCCTGGGTTTGACAATGCACTATGGTTATGTAAGATACTTTCGTTGGGCAAAGCTGCGTGAGGGGTACATGGGAATGCTACTATTTTTGAAACTTCTTGTGAGTCCTAAGCTATTTCAAAATAAAAGTTATAATAAAAAATCTAATCCTGGTAATAAAAGAGAAAAATCTCTAGTTAGTGGAAAGGTAAATTCTCCATTGTAATTTAATAAATTGAATTTCTAGTTTATAAATCAGATTTTTTTATGAATTTGGATATAATGACAATTTCAGAGATCTTTATCATCGCCCTTGTATGAATTTATATGCTTAAGGACCTGATACTGCAATATTCAGGAAGAGACCATGGACCTGTGGTATCAATAAGAATTAGATATACCAAAAAGCCTTGTCTAGAACATATAGCTACCACCTTCTGTGACATCTTAAACACCATATTACTGAATTTGCTGATTTTTTTCCCTTTGAATAACATGCACTATTTCTAGTATGAGTTAATGGGACTGAAGCTATAGCTATACACAAAAGGTACTATCTCTCATATCCAAGTCCTCCCACTTCTCATCTGAGCTACGGTTAATAGTCCTGTCTCCAGTTTCTTTTGCATCTAACCCAATGCAAATTAGATTCTCCCTTATACTTATACTTTTATGCTTACTGGCTCCCGTACTGTTTTTGGCTTAGCATAGTCTACAACAATGCTTCTCAAACTTTAATGTGCATAAGAATCACCTGGAGATCTTGCTAAAATGCTAATTCTGATTTAGCAAAGTTGGAGCTGGACCTGAGATTCTGCATTTCTGATGCACTCCCAAGTTATGCCCATGCTGCTGCTCTAAAGTCCACTCTTTGGGTAGTCAGAGCCTGAAGAACAAAGTACAAACTCTTTAGGGTGGTTTTCAGTGCCTTCCACAGTCTTATCTAAATCTCATCACTCATAATTGTGAACTCTACTGAGGTAATGCCTGTACAGTTAACTATTTTACCCCCAGTGCCTGGAGCCTGAAACAGGAAAAGTGTTCAAAAGCTATTTGTTGAATGACCGAAGGAGTTAATGAATAAACTAATCAACTATGCCCTGCTCATATATCATGCTTTTTTTTACATTTTTATTTTGAAATATAACATATATACAGAACAGTGATAACTTTCAAAGTATGCTTGAACACATAGTTAGGGAGAAAATTTCTGAGAATATTATGGGTTACAGTTCCACAATTTCAGTTATTTCCTTATTGTGAAATATAACATATATACAGAAAGTGATAATTTTCAAAGTACAATTTAATGAGTGGCTATAGAGCAAATTTCAAAGAATGTTATCATATGCCATACATTTTAAGCTAACTAAATTCCTTACTATTTTCCAAGTACTTTACTGCCTCTGTACGTTTGCTCACATTATTTTCTCTCCTTTCTCAAGATCCCCCCATTCAGATTGTCTCCATCCTTAAACACCTAGTTTAGATGAAAATCTTTCCATAAAGCCTTCCCCTACTCTCAAGTCTTTTCCCCATCAGATTTTGACTGCCTTGTAAATAATCATGAGTTATCATGTTTTGTTCACATTTACTATAACCACAGTCCTAGCACAAATGTAGTATATAGTAGCCAATCAATAAATATTTGTTAAATTGAAAATGGGGGAAGAATTACTTATTTGGTTCAGCACTGTCAATCAGAACTTTCTATGATGATGGCAATTTCTATTATCTGTGCATCTGGCATGGTAGCTCCTAGCCACGTGTGGCTATTGAACACTTGAAATGTGGCTGAGGAACCGAATTTTTCATTTTATTTAGTTTTAATTAATTAAAATGCAAATGTAAATAGCCATATATGGCTAGTGGTTGCGTACTGGACAGTGGCAATCTAGATCATTCTGGTTGCAATTGTTCTTCATTCAACAGTATTTATTGAGTGTTTCTTATGTGCCAGACACACAATATTATAGGGACTGGTAATATAAAGATGAATAATTCATGGTCCCTGACCTCAAAGTGCTTGCAACCTATTAAGATAGTCAGGATCAAATAAATACAATCAAGTATTATAGGTGCTATTATAGAAGACTGACAGAGTAAAATGTGTGTGCAAAGAAGAGTATGGACAAGAGTCAGAAAAGGATTTATAGGGAAGATAAGAGTTTAAATGACATAGTATTCATTAAGCAAACAAAAGATAAAGAGCTTTGCTAAGGGAGGAGTATGAGCAAGAGATGAAAAGTTAAAACAGAGAGCCCCTCTCTTCCTGGGACTACAAGTAGCCCATTTGGCTAATGCCTAGGAAGTGGAGGACAGACAGTGCTAATAAAAGGAGAGCTGGAAAAGCTTATGCTTCATAGGCAGGAGCCCAATCACCGAGGGCCCTTGTATGCCATAGCAAGGAAGAAGCTTGTTATCCTGTATACAATGGAGAGCCATAGAAGCGACATGCTCAGATTGACATTTTAGAAATGGAAAGAGAAATTGGAAAGGGATAGACAGACAGAGAGATTATGGGGCTTGAACTAAATAGTGGCAGTGAAAATGTAGTCAGTGTTCAGATAGGATATATGCTCTTTTTAGCCTGAAATAGCTAGATAATTAGAGTGGACACCTTTGTTTTGTCTTTATCTGATTATCCGTTCAGTTTTCCTTTTCTTTTTGCTTATAGAGGCACAGATGTCACTGAATGACTAGGTCTTCACAAAAGCAAAGTCAAAACTTGGTACAAATATCTAGAGATTTCAAGGAAAGAACTGCTTTCTGTCTAAATCATTTGAAAAATACTAGCCAAAATCATTCATTTCTATCAGCAGCTAATTCTTTCAACACTTAATGATGGCACTGGTCCTAGCTTTTTGTATTAAGTAGTTAAACATGTCATAGGGTTTGTTTGTGTAAACACATGACTTTTGCATTTTCTTCAGTCAACCTTTAATAAACAACAACAAAATAGACTTATCAAGGCATAAGCAGACCTATCAATTCAGACTTATGGATTACTTTAAAGGTTCTATTGTGATGCAGGATTTTTCAATATATTCAGGAGACATTTATCATTTTAAACCCCCACACACTTAATGATTACAATAATGTTTATTTTGTTTGCTTCTTTTATGGAACTGTTGCTGGGTGTTAAGTTTTTTACAAATAGCAGTAGTCTTTGGTAGCAGAAGCATTGTTCCTCAGCAGAAATAATAGACCCCTTCCTCCCCTTCAAAAACACCCACTCTTTGGTGATTTCCCTATATTGCTGCAAATGCTTTGGTTAAAATTAACACTGAGCAGAATCTCCAAATAAGACTCTTTTTTTATTGGTGCGTGTGCCAGTTTGTATATATTATGTCCCCCAGAAAAAGCCATATTCTTTGATGCAATCTTGTGGGGGCAGATTTATTAGTGTTGATTAGGTTGGAACGTATTAGTTCAGTGTTTCCATAGAGATGTGACTCAATCAACTGTGGGTGAGACCTTTCATTGGATTAGTTCCATGGTGTTGCCCCACCCATTCAGGGTGTGTCTTTATTGGATCACTGGAGTACTTTAAAAAGAGCCACACAAGTCCAGGCACAGAGCAGCTTCAGCTAAGAGAGGACAAAACACCCCAAGAGCAACACTTTGGAGAACGCCATTTTGAAACGCAATCTGGGAGCAAGCAGATGCCAGCTACATGCCTTGCCAGCTAACAGAGGTTTTCAGGATGCCAATGGCCTTTCTCCAGTGAAGGTACCCTTTGTTGATGCCTTACCTTGGACACTTTATGGCCTTAAGACTGTAACTTTGTAACCAAATAAACCCCCTTTATAAAAGCCAATCAATTTCTGTTGTTTTGCAAAAGGGCAGCATTAACAAACAGGAACAGTGCGCATGCAAGCTTATAAAGCCAAGGTCATATTAATAGCTAATAAAAACACTAATGTGATTAATAACAATTGCAATAAGTATTTGTTACTTGTAACTGCCAGCATTAAGTAAAATGCAAACACTGAAACCACTGTCAGCATTTGATTATCATTGGTAGCAAGTTTACTGTTATATGCTGATAGCACTTATAATGTTAGGCACTAGAAATTAATGCTAGCAGTGCTTGTGGAAAGATTATGAGGTGTGAAGGCAGGATATGTGGAGATTTGCAAATGGAAGAGGGCTAGAGATAGAAACTTCTGAGAAAGTACTTTTTATCTTAAATAATATAGACACTATTGTATTAGATTCTGGACCAAATCTTTTTTTAAAAAAGATATAAAAGACGTTATTGGGACAACTGGCAACATTTGAATAAAGTCTAGTAGATTATATAATAATATTGAATCAGTGTTAATTTCCTGATTTTGATAATTGTATTGCAATTATGTAGAAGGATGTCTTTTTTCTTAAAGAATACACAATGAAGTATTTAGAGATAAAATGGGCATTCTGACTGCAACTTATGCTGTAATGGTTCAGAAAGAAAGGTGATGTAAATATATTTCTTACATATACCTTATATATAGTGGTGGTTTGCTGGAGCCTGCTAGCAATGGCTCATGAGAGCTGATTGTCACATCTCTTCCCAACTTCAGTTCAGTGACTTCCAGTTAGTAGCTGGAAATAAGCCATGGTATCAGCATTTACTCTAGAAATCAGCAAACACTACATATCAGGGTTATTATTTTTCCCCATAGAGAGCCAGTTGTCATAAGTATTTGTCATGGGTCAAAATCAAAGATAATGTCCAGATTCATCAAATTATTTGTTGTTATAATTGATGGGTTATTCTATTTTGCTTTTAATTGAGGTTTATGCATTCAAAAGAATCTAGTACTGTTAAATACTCAGTAATAACATATTTTAATATGTAGTCTTCTAATCACCTGAAAGTATCTTTCAAACTTATCTTTTCAAGGAAGTAGATAGATGTATACATTATCCTAGTTTTATAGTTATTTATTGTACACTGTAAAATAAAAGCAATCACATATCTAGCAGTAGGAACCAATTTAGCCATGCCCAAACTCACTGCTTGCCTCCCAAGCATCCGAACCCTTCTTTCTTGAATACCCCATTACACATTGGTCCCTTCCTTTCAGTTCATAGAATTGTGTGGCAGATACAGAGGAAAGCATCCAGACCAACTCTCTCATTTTTTTCAGAGGAAAAACTGAAGAGACAAGAGATTAAGTAATTTCCCTAGTAAAACATGATGTCCAGTGAAAGAGTTAGGAGCAGCACCCATACCTCTCATCCCCTCCTCCTATTTCCTTGACCCCTCCAGAGGACACGCTTTTTAAACTGGATTTAGGTATAGGATCACATTCTTCTGCTTCCTGACATACTTAGTATGCTTATTCATTTAGAGAGTAGAAACATCCATCTAGCACAGTAGGTGCTCAATAAATAAAACAGTGCTCAATAAATACTTACTATAGCCACTAGTTTGGAATGACTTTCATGTAGTTTTTGTTTTTCAAAGATGCTTTTTGTTGCTGCCTAGACATCCCTGAAGTTCAGAAAAGTGATTAAACTAGGGAGGGATAGCAACAGACAGGATGGAATTTAACAAAGGATTATGAATATTGAATCTCTATATACTTTTCTTTTTCTTAGTTGCTAGGGTATTAAAATAGCTAGAAGGAAAGAATTGAAATGGTAGAACTGTAACCCATAGCATCCTTTGAAATTTGTTCTATAGCTACTTGTTAAATTGTAATTTAAAAGTTATCACCTTTTTGTATATATGTTATGTTTCACATAAAGGAAATAACTGAAACTATGGTGCTGTAATTTTTGGAAATTTCCTATATAACTAGTTGCTAAATCATACTTTGAAAGACATTATCTGTTTGTATGTATATTTCACAATAAGGAAGTAACTGAAACTGAAATTGTAACCCATAACATTCTTTGAAATTTGCCCTCTAACTACTTGTTTAATTGCACTTGAAAAGTTATCACCTCTATGTGTTTATGTTATATTCTACAATAAAAAATATAACTAAAATGATGCTTTTTTGTTTATTTACAAATCTGTAAAATCTGACATGTATTTTCTTAGAGATATAAATAAGAGCTGGCTACTGCTACTCTTGTTTCACAGAGGGTTGGGCATCCAAATGTCTAGGTGCCAAAGTTATAAAATGAGACCAGCTTTGGAGTCTTTACTGTGTTTTTATTCTTTTGCAATTTAAGTATGGCTTAGAGAACACTTTGAGATTCAATTTAAAGTCACTTTACAAGGCTAAACATTATAGACATTTAGATATTCTTAAAAAGGGTTTCACATTTGCACACCAATGTTCATCATGGCATTGTTCACAATTGCCAAGAGGTGGAAACAATCCAAGTGTCCTTCAAAAGACTAGTGGATAAACAAAATGTGGTATATACATATGATAGAATACTATGCAGCAGTAAGAAGGAATGAGGTCCTGAAACATATAACAACATGGATGAATCTTGAAGACAAAATGCTGAGTGAAATAAGCCAGACACAAAAGGAGAGATAATCTATGGTACCACTAATGAACTCCCTGAACAATGTAAAATCAGTGTCTTATAATGTAGAATATAGGGGACCTACTAGATTGTAAGCTCCTACAGCAGTCATAACTATTCCTGAGTTGTAATGGTTATCTCTAAATTCTGAGATGCTGAGCTCTTTGTGTATAACCTGGTTAGTCCCTGGAACTTTGAGTATCTGTGTGACACCTGAGACTTAAGAGTTAGAGTTTGGCAGCTATGAATGTCAGTATTACTTCATACAGCAACTGTTTAAAAAAAGTTGAAAAAGAGGTCAGACTTCAGTTAGAGATATGAATGAAATGGACTTGGTTAGGACTAAGGCAAATCAGACTAAACGGTAAAGGATGATATTGACTGCGTTTTAAAACTTCAACTTCTGTGTGAGGCCAGGGAAGAGATGTTTGATGCAAAATCTGTATTTTCTGTAGCAGACTAAATAATTTAACTTGTACAGTTAGTTTATTCAAACACCATAATTACATGGAACTTTGAATAGGGAGTGAAATCTGGTTGCTTTGTACAGGTTAGTGTGAAACCCCGATATATCCCAAAGTAATTTGGGCAGATAATAAAAATGTATTTGCAAAGCCCCACTGAGGGACTGGGGGAAAATGTGGAAATATTAAACTTCCCCACCTGGGGAATTACTGATTTCCTCACAAGCATTTGGAACTAACAATTTAGAAGGCCGAGCCCTCAGTCTTGGAGCTTGCCCTTATGAAGCTTGTTACTGCAAAGAAGAGACTAAGCCTACTTATAATTGTGCCTACGAGTCTCCTCCAGAGAACCTCTTTGTTGCTCAGATGTGCCCTCTCTCTCTAAGTCAACATGGCAGATAAACTCACTGCCCTCCCCCCTACATGGGACATGACTCCCAGGGGTGTAAATCACCCTGGCAATGTGTAACATGACTCGTGGGGATGAGCCTGAACCCAGCATCATGGGATTGAGAAAGTCTTTTTGACCAAAATGGGGAAGAGAAATGAAACAAAATAAAGTTTCAGTGGCTGAGAGATTTCAAATGGACTTGAGAGGTCATTCTGGAGGTTATTCTTATTTGTTATACAAATACCACTTTTTAGTGTATTGGAATAGCTAGAAGGAAATACCTGAAACTGTTGAACTGCAGACAAGTAGCCTTGATTTTTGAAGACGTTTGTATTACTGTGTACCTTTACATGGTGTGACTCTGTGATTGTGAAAACCTTGTGGCTCACACTCCCTTTATCCAGTGTTTGGACAGATGGGTAGAAAAGTGGGAACAAAAATTAAATGAATAATACAGAGGATGGGGGCATAGGATGTTTTGGGTGTTCTTCTTTACTTGTATTTTTATTCTTATTTTTATTTTTTGTTTTTTAGAGTAATGAAAATGTTCAAAAATTGATTTGAGTGATGAATGCACATCTATATGATGGTACTGTGAACAATTGATTGTACACTGTGGATTATTGTATGGTATGTGAATATATCTCAATAAAACTGAATTGAAGAAAAAAGCATATAGGGGACCTAGAGATAGAAGCTAGTGAAGGGGGGAATTAAAACATAATATGTACAGACAGGATTATGAGGGTGAACTTAAAGGTATGGGAATGGAAAGGGGTGGTGATAGTTCGTTAATGGGATTATAAGTATCAGTGTCACATTGAAGGTGAAAATGATCAAAAGTGGTTGTTAAAGGCATGTAACCAAACAATGAAAAAATATGCAGAGACCCCTTGAAGAGCTGGTGGAGAATGCAGGGGTGTTGGTCTCCCCCACCTCGATGGTTGCTGATGTGCTCACAGACATAGGGGACTGGTGGTTTGATGGGCTGAGCCCTCTACCACAGGACTTGTCCTTGGGAAGACTGTTGCTGCAAGGGAGACGCTAGGCCTCCCTATAATTGAGCCTAAGAACCTCCTCCTGAATGCCTCTTTGTTGCTCAGATGTGGCCTTCTCTCTCTAGCTAAGTCAACTTGGCAGGTGAAATCACTGCCCTCCCCCCTACATGGGATCTGACACCCAGGGGAGTGAATCTCCCTGGCAACATGGAATATGACTCCTGGGGAGGAATCTAGACCCAGCATCGTGGGATGGAGAACATCTTCTTGACCAAAAGGGGGATGTGAAAGGAAATGAAATAAGCTTCAGTGGCAGAGAGATTCCAAAAGGAGCCGAGAGGTCACTCTGGTGGGCACTCTTATGCACAATATAGACAACACATTATAGATTCTAATGAATTGGGGTAGCTGGTGATAGATACCTGAAACTATCAAACTACAACCCAGAACCCATGAATCTTTTATAAAAATGTAGCTTATGAGGGGTGACAATGTGATTGGGAAAGCCATAAGGACCACACTCCCCTTTGTCTAGTTTATGGATGGATGAGTAGAAAAATGGGGAGGGGGAAGGCACCCAGTGTTCTTTTTTAGTTTAATTGTTCTTTTCACTTTAATTTTTATTCTTATTATTTTTGTGTGTATGGTAATGAAAATGTCAAAAATTAATTTTGATGATGAATGTACAACTATATAATGGTACTGTCAACAATTGAATGTACACTTTGTTTTGTATGACTGCATGGTATATGAATATATCTCAATAAAAATGAATTTTTTTAAAAAATAAAGGCATGTAACCCACAGAGTAGCACTACAAATATAAATAAGTGTCTGCATGATAAACTTCTAAAGTATGACAGTGATACAAAAAGTTAGCAACAGAGTGTTATATGGAAAAACTACCTGTTCTAGTTTGCTAATGCTGCTGTTTTGCAAAACACCAGAAATGGATTGGCTTTTATAAAAGGGTGTTTATTTGGTTACACAGTTACAGTCTTAAGGCCATAAAGTGTCCAAGGTAACACATCAGTGATCAGGTACCTTCACTGGAGGATGGCCAATGGTGTCTGGAAAACCTCTGTTAGCTGGGAAGGCACGTGGCTGGTGTCTGCTCCAAGTTCTGGTTTCAAAATGGCTTCCTCCCAGGACGTTCCTCCCTAGGCTTCAGCTCCTCAAAAATGTCACTCTTAGTTGCTCTTGGGGCATTTGTCTTCTCTTAGCTTCTCCAGAGCAAAAGTTTGCTTTCAAAGACCATCTCCAAAATGTCTCTGTAAGCTGAAGCTCCTCTCTCAGTTCCAGTGTGTTCTTCAAAATGTCCCCCTTGGCTGTGGCTCCTCTTCAGAATGTCACTCACAGCTGCACTGAGTTCCCTCTGTTTGTCAGCCCGTTTATATGGCTCCACTGATCAAGGCCCACCCTGAATGGGTGGGGCCACACCTCCATGGAAATTATCTCATCAGAGTTATCACACACAGTTGGGTGGGGCACATTCCATGGAAACACTCAAAGAATTACAATCTAATCAACACTGATAGGTCTGCCCACACAAGATTACATTAAAGAATATGGCTTTTTCTGGGGGACATAATACATTCAAACCAGCACACTACCCATTACATATTATAGATTATATTTACTAGGAATACCTTACCAGAACTAAACTAATACTAGAGATGAATAATTAGTGGCCGATAAGAGCTCTGGGATGTTTTGTGTTATGATGATTGTTTAAAATTGAGAGTAATCACTAAGTTTATTAGTCAGAAACTTAAATCCTTCAGAGTGCTCCTATGCCAGCTAAGTCCTGAAACCCAGAGGCAATAGCCTCTTCAAGAACATCAACTAGATGTGTCCCCTTTTCCTCATAAAGTTGGCACCCCTTTTCAACATGAACAGGTTAGAGTGGTCACTGCCTAGACATCCCTGAAGATCAGGAAAGTGATTAAACTAGAGGAAGAGGTAGCAGACAAGATGGAATTTAACAAAGGTTTATGAATACTGAATCTCTATATAATTTTCTTTTTCTTAGTTGCTAGGGTATTAGAATAGTTAGAAAGAAAGAATTGAAATGGTGGAAATGTAACCCATAGCATCCTTTGAAATTTGTTCTATAGCTACTTGTTAAATCATAATCTGAAAGCTATACCTTTTTGTATATATGATAGAATTCACAATAAGGAAATAACTGAAACTATGGTTCTGTAACTCATAATAACTTTGGAAATTTCCTATATATCTGCTTGTTAAATTATACTTTGAAAGATATTACCTTTTTGTATATATGTTATATTTCATAATAAGGAAGTAACTGAGACTGTGGAATTGTAACCTATAATATTCTTCAAAATTTGCTCTCTAACTACTTGTTAAATTGCACTTGGAAAGTTCTTACTTTTATGTATATGTGTTATATTCTACAATAAAAATATAAAAAATTGAGAGTGATGATGATTGTACATCTAAGTGAAGATAATGTGAGACACTGATTATTTATCTTGGACAGAATATATGCAATGTGAAATTAGGAACCCCCTACTTAGTCAAGCCCTCAATCTTGAGGCTTGATCTTGTAAAACTTAGAGCTGTAATGGGAGGCTAAGGCTTCCTATAATTATGCCAAAGAGGCACCTCCAGGGAACTTCTTTTGTTGCTCAGATGTGGCTTTTCTCTCTCTAAGCCCAATTTGACAAATAAATTAATTAACTTCCCCTCTATGTGGGTCATTACTCCCAGGGGAATGAATCTCCCTGGCAATGTGGGACACAACTCCCAGAAGTGAGTCTGACCCTAGCATTGAGGGATTAAAATGCCTTCTTGACCAAACAGGTGGAAAGAAAGGTAACAAAATAAGGCTACAGTGGCTAAGAGATTTCAAATAGAGTCAAGAGGCTATCCTGGAAGTTACCCTTATGAAAGTTCCAGCTAGATATCCCAAATGGCCACAGTATGCTAAGGCCTAACCAACAGTAGTCTCGAAATACCTAGGTACCTATCTGAGATTGTATAAAATTTCAATCACTAAGTTTATCTCTCAGAAATTTAAATTCACTAGTGTGTTCTTATGCCAGACAAGGCCTGAAACCCAGAGGCAACAGCCTCTTTAAGAACATCAACCAGATGCAGCCCCCTTCCCCATAATGTTGACACCCCTTTTCAACATGAACAAGTTAGGGTGGTCACTGCTTAGACACCCCTGAAAATCAAGAAAGTGATTAAACAAGAGGAAGACGTAGCAACAGACAAGATAGGATTTAACAAGGGGTTACGAATACTGAATCTTTTTAAAATATTTTTTTAGATGCTAGGGTATTAGAATAGCTAGAAAGAAATAACTGAAATGGTGTATCTGTAACCCATAACATTCTTTGAAATTTGCTCTATAGCTACTCATTAAATTGTACTTTGAAAGTTAACACCTTTCTTTAAATATCATATTTAACAATAAGGAAATAACTGAAACTGTGGAACTGTAACCTAAAACATTCTTTGGAATTACATATATAAGTACTTGTTAAATTGTACTTTTAAAGTTATCAACTTTCTGTATGTATGTTTTATTTAACAATAAGGAAATAACTGAAATTGTGGAACTGTAACCTATAACACTCTTTGAAATTTACTCTCTAACTACTTGTTAAATCATAAATTGAAAGTTATCACTGTTTCATATATATATAATTTCTCAATAAATAATGTAATTTTTTTCATTTTCTGTTTGTTTTTTTTTAATCTTCATTTTATTGAGATATATTCATATACCACGCAGTCATACAAAACAAATTGTACTTTCGATTGTTCACAGTACCATTACATAGTTGTACATTCATCACCCAAATCAATCCCCGACACCTTCATTAGCACACGCACAAGAATAACAAGAATAATAATTAGAGTGAAAAAGAGCAATTGAAGTAAAAAAGAACACTGGGTACCTTTGTCTGTTTGTTTCCTTCCCCTATTTTTCTACTCATCCATCCATAAACTAGACAAAGTGGAGTGTGGTCCTTATGGCTTTCCCAATCCCCTTGTCACCCCTCATAAGCTACATTCTTATACAACTGTCTTCGAGATTCATGGGTTCTGGGCTGCAGTTTGACAGTTCCAGGCATCCACCACCAGCTACCCCAATTCTTTAGAACCCAAAAAGGGCCGTCTAAAGTGTGCGTAAGAGTGCCCACCAAAGTGACCTCTCGGCTCCTTTTGGATTCTCTCTGCCACTGAAGCTTATTTCATTTCCTTTCACATCCCCCTTTTGGTCAAGAAGATGTTCTCCGTCCCACGATGCCAGGTCCACATTCCTCCCCGGGAGTCATATTCCACGTTGCCAGGGAAATTCACTCCCCTGGGTGTCCGATCCCACGTAGGGGGGAGGGCAGTGATTCCACCTTTCAAGTTGGCCTAGCTAGAGAGACAGGGCCACATCTGAGCAACAAAGAGGCATTCGGGAGGAGGCTCTTAGGCACAACCATAGGGAGGCCCAGCCTCTCCTTTGCAGCAACCGTCTTCCCAAGGGTAAAACCTGTGGTAGAGGGCTCAACCCATCAAACCACCAGTCCCCTATGTCTGTGGTCATGTTAGCAACCATGGAGGTGGGGTAGGCGAATACCCCTGCATTCTCCACAGGCTCCTCAAGGGAGCACTACATCTTTTTTTTTCCTTGTTTTTCTTTTTTTTTTTTTTTTTAACTTTCCCTTCTTTTTTAAATCAACTGTATGAAAAAAAAAGTTAAAAAGAAAACAAACATACAATAAAAGAACATTTCAAAGAGACCATAACAAGGGAGTAAGAAAAAGACAACTAACCTAAGATAACTACTTTACTTCCAACATGTTCCTACTTTACCCCAAGAAAGTTACCTAATATAGCAACATTTCTGTGAACTTGCTCCTACTATATCCATCAGAAATTAACAGACCATAGTCATTCCTGGGCATCCCCAGAACGTTAAATAGCTTATCTGTTCTTCTTGGATTATTGTTCCCCCTTCCTTAATTGCTCTCTATTGCTAGTTCCCCTACATTCTACATTATAAGCCATTTGTTTTACATTTTTCAAAGTTCACATTAGTAGTAGCATATAATATTTCTCTTTTTGTGCCTGGCTTATTTCGCTCAGCATTATGTCTTCAAGGTTCATCCATGTTGTCATACGTTTCACGAGATCGTTCCTTCTTACTGCCGTGTAGTATTCCATCGTGTGTATATACCACATTTTATTTATCCACTCATCTGTTGAAGGACATTTGGGTTGTTTCCATCTTTTGGCAATTGTGAATAATGCTGCTATGAACATTGGCGTGCAGATATCTGTTCGTGTCACTGCTTTCCGATCTTCCGGGTATATACCGAGAAGTGCAATCGCTGGATCGAATGGTAACTCTATATCTAGTTTTCTAAGGAACTGCCAGACTGACTTCCAGAGTGGCTGAACCATTATACAGTCCCACCAACAGTGAATAAGAGTTCCAATTTCTCCACATCCCCTCCAGCATTTGTAGTTTCCTGTTTGTTTAATGGCAGCCATTCTGATTGGTGTTAGATGGTATCTCATTGTGGTCTTGATTTGCATCTCTCTAATAGCTAGTGAAGCTGAACATATTTCATGTGTTTCTTGGCCATTTGTATTTCCTCTTCAGAGAACTGTCTTTTCATATCTTTTGCCCATTTTATAATTGGGCCGACTGTACTATTGTCATTGAGTTGTAGGATTTCTTTATATATGCAAGATATCAGTCTTTTGTCAGATACATGGTTTCCAAAAATTTTTTCCCATTGAGTTGGCTGCCTCTTTACCTTTTTGAGAAATTCCTTTGAGGTGCAGAAACTTCTAAGCTTGAGGAGTTCCCATTTATCTATTTTCTCTTTTGTTGCTTGTGCTTTGGGTGTAAAGTCTAGGAAGTGGCCGCCTAATACAAGGTCTTGAAGATGTTTTCCTACATTATCTTCTAGGAGTTTTATGGTACTTTCTTTTATATTGAGATCTTTGGTCCATTTTGAGTTAATTTTTGTGTAGGGGGTGAGGTAGGGGTCCTCTTTCATTCTTTTGGATGTGGATATCCAACTCTCCCAGCCCCATTTGTTGAAAAGACCATTATGACTCAGTTCAGTGACTTTGGGGGCCTTATCAAAGATCAGTCGGCCATAGATCTGAGGGTCTATCTCCGAATTCTCAATTCGATTCCATTGATCTATATGTCTATCTTTGTGCCAGTACCATGCTGTTTTGGCAACTGTGGCTTTATAATAAGCTTCAAAGTCAGGGAGTGTAAGTCCTCCCACTGCGTTTTTCTTTTTTAGAGTGTCTTTAGCAATTCGAGGCATCTTCCCTTTCCAAATAAATTTGATAACTAGCTTTTCCAAGTCTGCAAAGTAGGTTGTTGGAATTTTGATTGGGATTGCATTGAATCTGTAGATGAGTTTGGGTAGAATTGACATCTTAATGACATTTAGTCTTCCTATCCATGAACATGGAATATTTTTCCATCTTTTAAGGTTCCCTTCTATTTCTTTTAGTAGAGTTATGTAGTTTTCTTTGTATAGGTCTTTTACATCTTTGGTTAAGTTGATTCGTAGGTACTTGATTTTTTTAGTTGCTATTGAAAATGGTATCTTTTTCTTGAGTGTCTCTTCAGTTTGTTCATTTCTAGTATATAGAAACATTACTGACTTATGTGCATTAATCTTGTATCCCGCTACTTTGCTAAATTTGTTTATTAGCTCTAGTAGCTGTATCGTCGATTTCTCAGGGTTTTCTAGATATAAGATCATATCATCTGCAAACAATGACAGTTTTACTTCTTCTTTTCCAATTTGGATGCCTTTTATTTCTTTGTCTTGCCGGATTGCCCTGGCTAGCACTTCCAGCACAATGTTGAATAACAGTGGTGACAGCGGGCATCCTTGTCTTGTTCCTGATCTTAGAGGGAAGGCTTTCAGTCTCTCACCATTGAGTACTATGCTGGCTGTGGGTTTTTCATATATGCTCTTTATCATGTTGAGGAAGTTTCCTTCAATTCCTACCTTTTGAAGTGTTTTTATCAAGAAGGGATGTTGGATTTTGTCAAATGCTTTTTCAGCATCTATTGAGATGATCAATTGATTTTTCCCTTTTGACTTGTTAATGTGTTGTAATACATTGATTGATTTTCTTATGTTGAACCATCCTTGCATGCCTGGAATAAACCCCACTTGGTCATGGTGTATGATTTTTTTAATGTGTCTTTGAATTCGATTTGCAAGTATTTTGTTGAGGATTTTTGCATCTATATTCATTAGGGAGATTGGCCGGTAGTTTTCCTTTTTTGTAGCATCTTTGCCTGGTTTTGGTATTAGATTGATGTTAGCTTCATAAAATGAGTTAGGTAGTGTTCCATTTTCTTCAATGTTTTGAAAGAGTTTGAGTAAGATTGGTGTCAGTTCTTTCTGGAAAGTTTGGTAGAATTCCCCTGTGAAGCCATCTGGCCCTGGGCATTTATTTGTGGGAAGATTCTTGATGACTGATTGGATCGCTTTGCTTGTGATGGGTTGGTTGAGGTCTTCTATTTCTTCTCTCTTCAGTCTAGGTTGTTCATATGTTTCCAGGAAATTGTCCATTTCCTCTACATTATCCAGTTTGTTGCCATACAGTTGTTCATAGTATCCTCTTATAATTTTTTTAATTTCTTCAGGATCTGCAGTTATGTCACCTTTTTCATTCATTATTTTGTTTATATGGGTCTTCTCTCTTTTTGATTTTGTCAGTCTAGCTAGGGGCTTGTCAATCTTGTTGATCTTCTCAAAGAACCAACTTTTGGTGATATTTATCCTCTCTATTGTTTTTTTGTTCTCTATGTCATTTATTTCTGCTTTAATCCTTGTTATTTCTTTTCTTGTATTTGGTTTAGGATTGGTTTGCTGTTCATTTTCTAGCTTCTTCAGTTGATCCATTAGTTCTTTGATTTTGGCTCTTTCTTCCTTTTTAATATATGCGTTTAGTGCTATAACTTTCCCCCTTAGCACTGCTTTTGCTGCATCCCATAGGTTTTGGTATGTTGTGTTCTCATTTTCATTCGTCTCTATATATTTAGCAATTTCTCTTGCTATTTCTTCTTTAACCCACTGATTGTTTAGGAGTGTGTTGTTTAACCTCCAGGTATTTGTGAATTTTCTAAGTCTCTGATGGTTATTGACTTCTAATTGTATTCCATTGTGGTCAGAGAATGTGCTTTGAATAATTTCAATCTTTTTAAATTTATTGAGGCTTGTTTTATGTCCCAGCATATGATCTATTCTGGAGAAAGTTCCATGAGCACTAGAAAAGTATGTGTATCCTGGTGATTTGGGATGTAATGTCCTGTAGATGTCTGTTAAATCTAATTCATTTATCAGATTGTTTAGGTTTTCAATTTCCTTATTGGTCTTCTGTCTGGTTGATCTATCTATAGGAGAGAGTGATGTGTTGAAGTCTCCCACAATTATTGTGGAAACATCAATTGCTTCCTTTAGTTTTGCCAGTGTTTCTCTCATGTATTTTGTGGCACCTTGGTTGGGTGCATAGACATTTACGATTGTTATTTCTTCTTGCTGAATTGCCCCTTTTATTAGTACGTAGTGGCCTTCTTTGTCTCTCAAAACATCCCTGCATTTGAAGTCTATTTTATCTGAGATTAATATTGCTACACCTGCTTTCTTTAGGCTGTAGCTTGCATGAAATATTTTTTTCCATCCTTTCACTTTCAGTTTCTTTGTGTCCCTGTGTCTAAGATGAGTCTCTTGTATGCAACATATTGATGGTTCATTTTTTTTGATCCATTCTGTGAATCTATATCTTTTAATTGGGGAGTTTAATCCATTTACATTCAACGTTATAACCGTGAAGGCATTTCTTGAATCAGCGATCTTATCCTTTGGTTTATGTTTGTCATATTTTTCCCCTCTGTCTATTAATATCCTTTATTGTACCCATACCGAATCTCTTTAGTACTGAAACTTTCTCCAAGTCTCTCTGTCCTTTCTTTGTTTCTCTGTCTGTAGGGCTCCCTTGAGTATCTCCAGTAGGGCAGGTCTCTTGTTAGCAAATTCTCTCAGCATTTGTTTGTCTGTGAAAAATTTAAGCTCTCCCTCAAATTTGAAGGAGAGCTTTGCTGGATAAAGTATTCTTGGCTGGAAATTTTTCTCACTCAGAATTTTAAATATATCGTGCCACTGCTTCTTGCCTCCATGGTGGCTGCTGAGTAGTCACTACTTAGTCTTATGCTGTTTCCTTTGTATGTGGTGAATTGCTTTTCTCTTGCTGCTTTCAGAACTTGCTCCTTCTCTTCTGTGTTTGATAGTGTGATCAGTATATGTCTCGGAGTGGGTTTATTTGGATTTATTCTATTTGGAGTTCGCTGAGAATTTATGATTTGTGTATTTATGGTGTTTAGAAGATTTGGGAAGTTTTCCCCAACAATTTCTTTGAATACTCTTCCTAGACCTTTACCCTTTTCTTCCCCTTCTGGGACACCAATGAGTCTTATATTTGGACGTTTCATATTATCTATCATATCCCTGAGGTCCATTTCGATTTTTTCAATTTTTTTCCCCATTCTTTCTTTTATGCTTTCATTTTCCATTGTGTCATCTTCGAGGTCACTGATTCGTTGTTCAACTTCCTCTAGTCTTGTACTATGAGTGTCCAGAGTCTTTTTAATTTGGTCAACAGTTTCTTTAATTTCCATAAGATCATCCATTTTTTTATTTAGTCTTGCAATGTCTTCTTTATGCTCTTCTAGGGTCTTCTTGATTTCCTTTGTCTCCCGTACTATGGTCTCATTGTTCATCTTTAGTTCTTTGAGTAGCTGCTCTAGGTGCTGTGTCTCTTCTGGTCTTTTGATTTGGGTGCTTGGGCTTGGGTTATCCATATCGTCTGGTTTTTTCATATGCTTTATAATTTTCTGTTGTTTTTGGCCTCGTGGCATTTGCTGAACTTGATAGGGTTCTTTTAGGGTTTGTAGACCTATTGAAGTCCTTATCTCTAATTTATCAGATCTACAGCTTCGTGGAGTACACTTTCTCTAACTAACCAGCAGGTGGCGTCCACGAGCCACCTGTTCTCCACAAGCCAGTTCTCCCCTGCTTAGCCTTTTTGGTGAGTGGGGGAGTGAGTCTTGTGGGGTCCAATTGGTGTACCAAGCTTGCGTGTGTAGTTGGTGTTGCCTGCCCTGTATATGGGGCGTGTTTCTGGGCAGTCAGGGAGGGGGGGGTGGCTCTAACAATCAAATCTCCCTGGTGATCCTAGAGTTTTAAAGCTGCTGCAATAGTCTAATCCTTCAGTTCAGTCCTGCCACAGTTTGTCTCTGCCGCTGACCCACAAGTCCTTGGTATTGGCGTATGGCTCCTGAGACTTGCAAGTGGGCCCCTCTTCCAGGCCATGCACCCCGTGTCCTCTGTTGAGGGATGACTGTGCTATGTCACAGGTGAGTGCCGTCCCCCCAGGGCAGTTCTGGGCTGCTGGGCTGTGTAGGGAGGCTCCCAGTCTGCTGAAATGATGGCTGAATGGGGCTTTGTTAATTCACACTGCTCTACCTTCCCAACTCTGGGACAATGAGCTGAGGTTGCAGGGAAGGCTAATGTCCACGCCCAGTTTTGTGGTGTGTGCCTGTTATTTGAAGCACTTCCGTCACACTGGGTTGTCTGGGGCAGTTCTGGGCTATGGGGCTGGCGATGGGCAGGAGTGTTTCCTGTCCACCAGGATGATGGCTGTGAGTGGACACCCCCCTTTTCTTGGGAAGTTGTGGTGTTTAGTGAATTTTCTCAGCCACTGGATTATTGCGTTTTGTCTCAGAGCTCTCCTAGTTCTGCTCTTGAGTTGACCTGCCCAAATAGTAAGTCTTTGAAGCTTTCTGTATTGGGCTTCTTAGAGTAATTGTTTTAGAAAAAGAAAAAAGGATTAAAAAAAAAAAAAAAAAACGGGCCCTCCTCAGAGATCTAATGGGTTATTGAAATGCTAAGAGACAAAGCAACCAGGGCCATTAAGGAAAGTTCCACAGGGCAGAGAGATCAGCTTTTCTTCGGGATTTGCATATGCGCCTCAGGGCCCTTCCCCTTTCTATGTTCACCAGAACTCCAAAAATCCTCCGCTTTTATTTTGGAGTTTTTCGTGTTGTTTTTTTTCTATGTCTGTCTCCTCTCTGCTGGGCTGGCTGGTCTCAGATTCTCTGGTGTCTGGTCTCAGTCTATCTATGGTTGGAGTTTGGATCAGTAGAATGAGTTTCCGATAAGGGCTGCCACTGCAGTTCTCCCTTCTCCTTCCCGGAGCTGACAGCCCCTCCTCCCACGGGACTGAGCCTGGCAGGGAGGGGCGCGGGTCCCCTGGCCGCAAAAACTTACAGATTTCGCTGATCTCAGCAGTTCCACGTTTTCATGAGTGTTGTATGAAGTATGCCCAAAGTCAGATTACTCTGTGGTGTCCAGTCCACGCAGTTCCTGGCTTTCTACCTACTTTCCTGGAGGAGTAACTAAAACATACAGCTCACCAGTCTGCCATCTTGCCCCGCCTCCAATAATGTATTTTTTTTAATCATCATTTTATTGAGATATATTCACATACCACGCAGTCATACAAAACAAATTGTACTTTCGATTGTTTACAGTACCATTACATAGTTGTACATTCATCACCTAAATCAATCCCTGACACCTTCATTAGCACACACAAAAATAACAAGAATAATAATTAGAGTGAAAAAGAGCAATTGAAGTAAAAAAGAACACTGGGTACCTTTGTCTGTTTGTTTCCTTCCCCTACTTTTCTACACATCCATCCATAAACTAGACAAAGTGGAGTTTGGTCCTTATGGCATTCCCAATCCCATTGTCACCCCTCATAAGCTACATTTTTATACAACTGTCTTCGAGATTCATGGGTTTTGGGTTGTAGTTTAATAGTTTCAGGTATCCACCACCAGCTACCCCAATTCTTTAGAACTTAAAAAGGTTGTCTAAAGTGTGCGTAAGAGTGCCCACCAGAGTGATCTCTCGGCTCATTTTGGAATCTCTCTGCCAATGAAGCTTATTTCATTTCCTTTCACATCCCCCTTTTGGTCAAGAAGACGTTCTGCATCCCACGATGCCGGGTCTACATTCCTCCCCGGGAGTCATATTCCACGTTGCCAGGGAGATTCACTTCCCTGGGTGTCTGATCCCACGTAGGGGGGAGGGCAGTGATTTCACCTTTCAAGTTGGCTTAGCCAGAGAGAGAGGGCCACATCTGAGCAACAAAGAGGCATTCAGGAGGAGACTCTTAGGCACAAATAAAGGGAGGCCTAGCCTCTCCTTTGCAGCAACCATCTTCCCAAGGGTAAAACTTATGGTAGAGGGCTCAACCCATCAAACCACCAGTCCCCTATGTCTGTGGTCATGTTAGCAACCATGGAGGTGGGGTAGGCGAATACCCCTGCATTCTCCACAGGCTCCTCAAGGGGGCACTACATCTTTTTTTTTTTTCCCTTGTTTGTCTTTTTTCTTTTTTTGTTTTTTTTTAACTTTCCCTTCTTTTTTAAATCAACTGTATGAAAAAAAAAGTTAAAAAGAAAACAAACATACAAAAAAAAACATTTCAAAGAGACCATAACAAGGGAGTAAGAAAAAGACAACTAACCTAAGATAACTGCTTAACTTCCAACATGTTCCTACTTTACCCCAAGAAAGTTACATAATATAGCAACATTTCAGTGAACTTGTTCCTACTACATCCATCAGAAATTAACAGACCATAGTCATTTCTGGGCATCCCCAGAACGTTAAATAGCTTATCTGTTCTTCTTGGATTATTGTTCCCCCTTCCTTAATTGCTCTATACTGCTAGTTCCCCTACATTCTACATTATAAACCATTTGTTTTACATTTTTCAAAGTTCACATTAGTGGTAGCATATAATATTTCTCTTTTTGTGCCTGGCTTATTTCGCTCAGCATTATGTCTTCAAGGTTCATCCATGTTGTCATATGTTTCACCAGATCGTTCCTTCTTACTGCCGCGTAGTATTCCATCGTGTGTATATACCACATTTTATTTATCCACTCATCTGTTGAAGGACATTTGGGTTGTTTCCATCTCTTGGCAATTGTGAATAATGCTGCTATGAACATTGGCGTGCAGATATCTGTTCGTGTCACTGCTTTCCGATCTTCCGGGTATATACCGAGAAGTGCAATCGCTGGATCGAATGGTAGCTCTATATCTAGTTTTCTAAGGAACTGCCAGACTGACTTCCAGAGTGGCTGAACCATTATACAGTCCCACCAACAATGAATAAGAGTTCCAATTTCTCCACATCCCCTCCAGCATTTGTAGTTTCCTGTTTGTTTAATGGCAGCCATTCTAACCGGTGTTAGATGGTATCTCATTGTGGTCTTAATTTGCATCTCTCTAATAGCTAGTGAAGCTGAACATTTTTTCATGTGTTTCTTGGCCATTTGTATTTCCTCTTCAGAGAACTGTCTTTTCATATCTTTTGCCCATTTTATAATTGGGCTGTCTGTACTATTGTCATTGAGTTGTAGGATTTCTTTGTATATGCAAGATATCAGTCTTTTGTCAGATACATGGTTTCCAAAAATTTTTTCCCATTGAGTTGGCTGCCTCTTTACCTTTTTGAGAAATTCCTTTGAGGTGCAGAAGCTTCTAAGCTTGAGGAGTTCCCATTTATCTATTTTCTCTTTTGTTGCTTGTGCTTTGGGTGTAAAGTCTAGGAAGTGGCCGCCTAATACAAGGTCTTGAAGATGTTTTCCTACATTATCTTCTAGGAGTTTTATGGTACTTTCTTTTATATTGAGATCTTTGGTCCATTTTGAGTTAATTTTTGTGTAGGGGGTGAGGTAGGGGTCCTCTTTCATTCTTTTGGATATGGCTATCCAACTCTCCCAGCCCCATTTGTTGAAAAGACCGTTATGGCTCAGTTCGGTGACTTTGGGGGCCTTATCAAAGATCAGTCGGCCATAGATCTGAGGGTCTATCTCTGAATTCTCAATTCGATTCCATTGATCTATATGTCTATCTTTGTGCCAGTACCATGCTGTTTTGGCAACTGTGGCTTTATAATAAGCTTCAAAGTCAGGGAGTGTAAGTCCTCCCACTTCGTTTTTCTTTTTTAGAGTGTCTTTAGCAATTCGAGGCATCTTCCCTTTCCAAATAAATTTGATAACTAGCTTTTCCAAGTCTGCAAAGTAGGTTGTTGGAATTTTGATTGGGATTGCATTGAATCTGTAGATGAGTTTGGGTAGAATTGACATCTTAATGACATTTAGCCTTCCTATCCATGAACATGGAATATTTTTCCATCTTTTAAGGTCCCCTTCTATTTCTTTTAGTAGAGTTATGTAGTTTTCTTTGTATAGGTCTTTTACATCTTTGGTTAAGTTTATTCCTAGGTACTTGATTTTTTTAGTTGCTATTGAAAATGGTATCTTTTTCTGAGTGTCTCTTCAGTTTGTTCATTTCTAGCATATAGAAACATTACTGACTTATGTGCATTAATCTTGTATCCCGCTACTTTGCTAAATTTGTTTATTAGCTCTAGTAGGTGTATCGTTGATTTCTCAGGGTTTTCTAGATATAAGATCATATCATCTGCAAACAATGACAGTTTTACTTCTTCTTTTCCAATTTGGATGCCTTTTATTTCTTTGTCTTGCCGGATTGCCCTGGCTAGCACTTCCAGCACAATGTTGAATAACAGTGGTGACAGCGGGCATCCTTGTCTTGTTCCTGATCTTAGAGGGAAGGCTTTCAGTCTCTCACCATTGAGTACTATGCTGGCTGTGGGTTTTTCATATATGCTCTTTATCATGTTGAGGAAGTTTCCTTCAATTCCTACCTTTTGAAGTGTTTTTATCAAAAAGGGATGTTGGATTTTGTCAAATGCTTTTTCAGCATCTATTGAGATGATCAATTGATTTTTCCCTTTCGAGTTTTTAATGTGTTGTAATACATTGATTGTTTTTCTTATGTTGAACCATCCTTGCATGCCTGGAATGAACCCCACTTGGTCATGTTGTATGATTTTTTTAATGTGTCTTTGGATTCGATTTGCAAGTATTTTGTTGAGGATTTTTGCATCTATATTCATCAGGGAGATTGGCCGGTAGTTTTCCTTTTTTGTAGCATCTTTGCCTGGTTTTGGTATTAGATTGATGTTAGCTTCATAAAATGAGTTAGGTAGTGTTCCATTTTTTTCAATGTTTTGAAAGAGTTTGAGTAAGATTGGTGTCAGTTCTTTCTGGAAAGTTTGGTAGAATTCCCCTGTGAAGCCATCTGGCCCTGGGCATTTATTTGTGGGAAGATTTTTGATGACTGATTGGATCTCTTTGCTTGTGATGGGTTGGTTGAGGTCTTCTATTTCTTCTCTGGTCAGTCTAGGTTGTTCATATGTTTCCAGGAAATTGTCCATTTCTTCTACATTATCCAGTTTGTTGCCATACAGTTGTTCATAATATCCTCTTATAATTTTTTTAATTTATTCAGGATCTGCAGTTATGTCACCTTTTTCATTCATTATTTTGTTTATATGGGTCTTCTCTCTTTTTGATTTTGTCAGTCTAGCTAGGGGCTTGTCAATCTTGTTGATCTTCTCAAAGAACCAACTTTTGGTGATATTTATCCTCTCTATTGTTTTTTTGTTCTCTATGTCATTTATTTCTGTTTTAATCCTTGTTATTTCTTTCCTTGTACTTGGTTTAGGATTGGTTTGCTGTTCATTTTCTAGCTTCTTCAGTTGATCCATTAGTTCTTTGATTTTGGCTCTTTCTTCCTTTTTTATATATGCGTTTAGTGCTATAACTTTCCCCCTTAGCACTGCTTTTGCTGCATCCCATAGGTTTTGGTATGTTGTGTTCTCATTTTCATTCGTCTCTATATATTTAGCAATTTCTCTTGCTATTTCTTCTTTAACCCACTGATTGTTTAGGAGTGTGTTGTTTAACCTCCAGGTATTTGTGAATTTTCTAAGTCTCTGATGGTTATTGACTTCTAATTGTATTCCATTGTGGTCAGAGAATGTGCTTTGAATAATTTCAATCTTTTTAAATTTATTGAGGCTTGTTTTATGTCCCAGCATATGATCTATTCTGGAGAAAGTTCCGTGAGCACTAGAAAAGTATGTGTATCCTGGTGATTTGGGATGTAATGTCCTGTAGATGTCTGTTAAATCTAATTCATTTATCAGATTGTTTAGGTTTTCAATTTCCTTATTGGTCTTCTGTCTGGTTGATCTATCTATAGGAGAGAGTGATGTGTTGAAGTCTCCCACAATTATTGTGGAAACATCAATTGCTTCCTTTAGTTTTGCCAGTGTTTCTCTCATGTATTTTGTGGCACCTTGATTGGGTGCATAGACATTTACGATTGTTATTTCTTCTTGCTGAATTGCCCCTTTTATTAGTATGTAGTGGCCTTCTTTGTCTCTCAAAACATCCCTGCATTTGAAGTCTATTTTATCTGAGATTAATATTGCTACACCTTCTTTCTTTTGGCTGTAGCTTGCATGAAATATTTTTTTCCATCCTTTCACTTTCAGTTTCTTTGTGTCCCTGTGTCTAAGATGAGTCTCTTGTATGCAACATATTGATGGTTCATTTTTTTTGATCCATTCTGCGAATCTATATCTTTTAATTGGGGAGTTTAATCCATTTACATTCAACGTTAAAACCGTGAAGGCATTTCTTGAATCGGCCATCTTATCCTTTGGTTTATGTTTGCCATATTTTTCCCTCTCTCTATTAATATCCTTTATTGTACCCATACCGAATCTCTTTAGTACTGAACCTTTCTCCAAGTCTCTCTGTCCTGTCTTTGTTTCTCTGTCTGTAGGGCTCCCTTGAGTATCTCCAGTAGGGCAGGTCTCTTGTTAGCAAATTCTCTCAGCATTTGTTTGTCTGTGAAAAATTTAAGCTCTCCCTCAAATTTGAAGGAGAGCTTTGCTGGATAAAGTATTCTTGGCTGGAAATTCCTCTCACTCAGAATTTTAAATATATCGTGCCACTGCCTTCTCGCCTCCATGGTGGCTGCTGAGTAGTCACTACTTAGTCTTATGCTGTTTCCTTTGTATGTGGTGAATTGCTTTTCTCTTGCTGCTTTCAGAACTTGCTCCTTCTCTTCTATGTTTGACAGTGTGATCAGTATATGTCTCGGAGTGGGTTTTTTTTGGATTTATTCTATTTGGAGTTCGCTGAGCATTTATGATTTGTGTATTTATGTTGTTTAGAAGATTTGGGAAGTTTTCCCCAACAATTTCTTTGAATACTCTTCCTAGACCTTTACCCTTTTCTTCCCCTTCTGGGACACCAATGAGTCTTATATTCGGACGTTTCATATTATCTATCATATCCCTGAGGTCCATTTCGATTTTTTCAATTTTTTTCCCCATTCTTTCTTTTATGCTTTCATTTTCCATTCTGTCATCTTCCAGGTCACTGATTCGTTGTTCAACTTCCTCTAGTCTTGTACTATGAGTGTCCAGAATCTTTTTAATTTGGTCAACAGTTTCTTTAATTTCCATAAGATCATCCATTTCTTTATTTAGTCTTGCAATGTATTCTTTATGCTCTTCTAGGGTCTTCTTGATTTCCTTCATATCCCGTACTATGGTCTCATTGTTCATCTTTAGTTCTTTGAGTAGCTGCTCTAGGTGCTGTGTCTCTTCTGGTCTTTTGATTTGGGTGCTTGGGCTTGGGTTATCCATATCGTCTGGTTTTTTCATATGCTTTATAATTTTCTGTTGTTTTTGGCCTCGTGGCATTTGCTGAACTTGATAGGGTTCTTTTAGGGTTTGTAGACCAATTGAAGTCCTTTTCTCTAATTTATCAGATCTACAGCTTCGTGGAGTACACTTTCTCTAACTAACCAGCAGGTGGCGTCCACGAGCCACCTGTTCTCCACAAGCCAGTTCTCCCCTGCTTAGCCTTTTTGGTGAGTGGGGGAGTGAGTCTTGTGGGGCCCAATTGGTGTACCAAGCTTGCGTGTGTAGTTGGTGTTGCCTGCCCTGTATGTGGGGCGTGTTTCTGGGCAGTCGGGGAGGGGGGGTGGCCCTAACAATCAAATCTCCCTGATGATCCTAGAGTTTTAAAGCTGCTGCAATAGTCTAATCCTTCAGTTCAGTCCTGCCACAGTTTGTCTCTGCCACTGACCCACAAGTCTTTGGTATTGGCGTATGGCTCCTGAGACTTGCAAGTGGGTCCCTCTTCCAGGCTGTGCACCCCGGGTCCTCTGTTGAGGGATGACTGTGCTATGTCACAGGTGAGTGCCGTCCCCACAGGGCAGTTCTGGGCTGCTGGGCTGTGTAGGGAGGCTCCCAGTCTGCTCAAATGATGGCTGAATGGGGCTTTGTTAATTCACACTGCTCCACCTTCCCAGTTCTGGGACATTCAGCTGAGGTTGCAGGGAAGGCTAATGTCCACGCCCAGTTTTGTGGTGTGTGCCTGTTATTTGAAGCACTTCCGTCACACTGGGTTGTCTGGGGCAGCTCTGGGCTATGGGGCTGGCGATGGGCAGGAGTGTTTCCTGTCCACCAGGATGGTGGCTGTGGGCGGACACCCCCCTTTTCTTGGGAAGTTGTGTTGTTTAGTGAATTTTCTCAGCCACTGGATTATTGCCTTTTGTCTCAGAGTTCTCTTAGTTCTGCTCTTGACTTGACATGCCCAAATTGCAATTCTTTGAAGCTTTCTGTATTGGGCTTCTTAGAGTAATTGTTTTAGAAAAAGAAAAAAGGATTTAAAAAAAAAAAAACGGCCCTCCTCAGAGATCTAATGGGTTATTGAAATGCTAATAGACAAAGCAACCAGAGCCATTAAGGAAAGGTCCACAGGGCAGAGAGATCAGCTTTGCTTGGGGATTTGCATATGCGCCTCAAGGCCTGAGCTCCGCCCTTCCCCTTTCTGTGTTCACCAGAACTCCAAAAATCCTCTGCTTTTATTTTGGAGTTTTTCGTGTTGTTTTTTTTCTATGCCTGTCTCCTCTCTGCTGGGCTGGCTGCTCTCAGAGTCTCTGGTGTCTGGTCTCAGTCTATCTATGGTTGGAGTTTGAATCAGTAGAATGAGTTTCCGATAAGAGCAGCCACTGCAGTTCTCCCTTCTCCTTCCCGGAGCTGACAGCCCCTCCTCCCCCGGGACTGAGCCTGGCAGGGAGGGGCGCGGTTCCCCTGGCCGCAAAAACTTACAGATTTCGCTGATCTCAGCAGTTCCACGTTTTCATGAGTGTTGTATGAAGTATGCCCAAAGACAGATTGCTCTGTGGTGTCCAGTCCACCCAGTTCCTGGCTTTTTACCTACTTTCCTGGAGGAGTAACTAAAACTTACAGCTCACCAGTCTGCCATCTTGCCCCGCCTCCCAATAATGTATTTTTAAAAGTGTATCACTTAGCAAGAGAAAAACAAAAGCAAAAAACTATGGCTACTAGAAATTTTCCATTTAAAAAAAAATGTTTTTCTACAATATTTAGAATAAGGAAGTGATAAAATTTGAATGATATAAGCTTTCAAAAGGACTATCATATGAAACTTAGTTTAGGAGTTATTTAAAATCCCAATCAGGGGTGGGGCAAGATGGCAGAGTTGTGAGGTGTGGAATTTAGTTACTTCTCTAGGGCAGCTGGTAAATAGCCAGGAACTGAATGGAACAACCATTTCAGGGTCTCTTGTGACCAGTCATGCATTGTACAGTCTGGAATGAGTGGATCAGCTGAGATCACAGGAACAAACTATAAGTTTCTCTGGCCAGGGTTCTGGTGCCCCCTACCCCACCCCCCCAGCATGGCAGACTGACTTGGAGATGATTCCCTGAGGGAAAAAGAAACAATCTGTGCTGGAAGCAAGGAGGGGGTCTTAACCCAGCCCCAATTGCAGAATTAATTAACAAATTCAGACTGCTGAATAAAAGTTCCAAGCACAGATAAACCAGCAGCAGATAGGAAAGGAACCCAGATGATTCTGCCCAGCAGAGAGGAGGCAGGGCTAACAACAACAGCAAAAAACACACACACACACACAAAAACAAAAAATGAAAAACAAAAAAGCACACAGACTTTTGGAGTTGGAGTTTGTGCCAGTTTGAATGTATTATGTCTCCCAGAAAAAGCCAAATTATTTGATGCAATCTTGTGGGGCAGACATATTACTGGGGATTAAGTTGGGATGTTTGGATTAGGTTATTTCCATGGAAATGTACCCCACCCAACTGTAGGTGATAACTCTGATTAGATAATTTCTATGGAGGTGTGGCCCCACCCATTCAGCATGGGCCTTGATTCATTTACTGGAGCTCTATAAAAGCTCAGACAGAAGGAGCGAGATTGCTACAGCCAAGAGGGACACTTTGAAGAATGCACAGGAGCTGACAGAGGAACTGCAGTTTACAGACATTTTGGAAATGGCCTTTGAAAGCAGACTTTTGCTCTGGAGAAGCTAAGAGAGGACAAATGCCCCAAGAGCAACTGAGAGTGACATTTTGGAGAGAAGCTGAAGCCTAGAGAGGAACATCCTGGGAGAAAGCCATTTTGAAACCAGAAATCTGGAGCAGATGCCAGCCACATGCCTTCCCAGCTAACAGAGGTTTTCCAGACACCATTGGCAATCCTCCAGTGAAGGTACCTGACTGTTGATGACTTACCTTGGACACTTTATGGCCTTAAGACTGGGTAACCAAATAAATACCCTTTTACAAAAGCCAATCCATTTCTGGTGTTTTGCATTCCAGCAGCATTAGCAAACTAGAGTAGAGTTGTTCAGGATATTGGAAAAGGGCTGGGCTCCAAGAAAAAGGGGCACAGAAACAGGGCACCAATTTGGTCTCTCATTTGCAAATCCAGGGAGCTGGGATCAAGCTCTGAAAAGGGATTTTTTTTTTCTTTTCATTTCTTGCTCTCCAATTTGTTATATTTGTACTCTTCAATAGCCCATCAGAGCTCTTGCTTCAGCAATGCCACAGGCAAGGGAAGAATTAAAGCTGTCTGAGAGTAACTATTCAGGTGAAAGAGATAATAGCCTAAAGGGTGTATCTTTAAATAGTCTGTACTGGGACTGACAAAACTTGGGGGCTGGAGAAAGGCCTTGAAAAGGGATATCTTTTTTTTTTTTAAAAACAACTATTCTAAGTAGCTCTTTACGGAAAGCCTCAGATATTTGCAATTGACCACTGGACCCAGGCAAGTGTGGAGCAAAGATTGGTCTGAGAGATAAAACAATGAGTCTAGTGGGGGAGACAATTTCCTAAAGGGCATAATTTCCCCCAAGAAAAGGGGAAGTGGGGCCCAGCTCAAGTGGCTGCCCTTCTTCAAAGAATTTAGTGCCCAGGGGCTGAAGAACAGAATCCAGCTTGAGTCAGTCATGCCCCCAACAGGGACAGAGTCTGTGGAGAACTAAAGGCACCACACCTCTTTACACTTGTGGGGAGCTGTGGGCTGACAAGCACCACCTGCTGGACAGGATAGGAAAATCACAGAATCTAGAGGCTTCACAGGAGGGTCTGACAAGCTTCAAGGTCTCATTCTCAGGAAAATTTCATGCCCTCTTCCTGAGACCTGGGCCTGTCTGGAATAGGAAAATCTGATTGGGGTCAATCATATCTGGGGAGACCCTCTCACAAAAAGGTTATATGGAGGCAGGGCAAGAACCAGAAAAACAAGAGATGAGAAATTCTGATCAACTAAACAGAAGCTAGGTTAGAGGTCTAGAATAAGTTGAACTGAATGCCAAAGAACAGATAGAGAATAAAGCCAAACAAAAAGAAAACCCTATGGAAAAGAGTGAAAATGAGCTCCAGAGTAAAATAATCAAGAAAATCAGATGCCTAACCAGCTAAAAATAATGAGCCATACTAGGAAACACGAAAATATGGACCAGCCAAAGAGACAAATTAACACTTCAACTGAGATACAGGAATTGAAACAACTAATTAAAGATGTTCAAATAAATCTCCTAAATTAAATCAATGAGGTGAAGGAAACTGTGGCAAAAGAGAAGAAGGATATAAAGAAGACACTGGATGACCATAAAGAAGAAGTTCTAAGCTTGACAAAACAAATGGCAGAGCTTATGGGAATAAAAGGCACAATAGAACAGATGAAAAACACAATGGAGACATATAACAGTAGATTTGAAGAGGCAGAAGAAAGGATCAGTGAGCTGGAAGACAGGACATTGGAAATCATACACACAAAAGAACAGATAGGGAAAAGAATGGAAAAATATGCACAGGGTCTTAGGGAGCTGAATGACAACATGAAATGCACAAATATACATGTTGTGGGTGTCCCAGAAGAAGAGAAAGGAAAAGGTGCAGAAAGAATAATAGAAGAAAGAATCACTGAAAATTTCCCAAGTCTTATGAAAGACATAAAATTACAGATTCAAGAAGGACAGCATACCCCAAACAGAATAGATGCCAGTACACCTACTCGAGGACACTGATCAGATTATCTAATATCAAAGACAAAGAGAGAATTCTGAAAGCAGCAAGAGAATACCAATCCATCACATACAAGGGAAGCTCAATAAGACTATGCACAGATTTCTCTGCAGGAACCATGGAGGTGAGAAGACAGTGGTATGATATGTTTAACATACTGAGAGAGAAGAACTGCCAACTAAGAATTCTACATCCAGCAAAACTGTCCTTCAAAAATGAGGGACAGATTAAAATATTTTCAGACAAACAGACACTGAGAGAGTGTGTGAACAAGAAACCTGCACTTCATGAAATACTAAAAGGAATGCTACAGGCTGATAGGAAAAGAGAGGAGAGAGAGGCATAGAGAAGAGTGTAGAAATGAAGACTATCAGGAAAGGTAAAAGGAGAGAGAGAAAAAATATGGCATATAAACTCCAAAAGACAGAATGGTAGAAGAAATTACTGCCCTTACAGTAATAAAATTAAATGTTAATGGATTAAACTCCCCAATAAAAAAACATAGACTGGCAGGATAGATTTAAAAACAGGACCCATCTATATACTGTCTGCAAGAAACTCACTTTAGACACAGGGACAAAACTAGGCTGAAATTGAAAGGTTGGAAAAAATATTTCACACAAACAACAACTAGAAAAAGAGGGAGTAGCTATATTAATATCAGGCAAATTAGACTTCAATTGTAAAACAAAAGAGACAAATAAGGACACTACATATTAATAAAATAGTTCTAGTTTCAAAATGGCTTTCCCCCAGGATGTTCCTCTCTCAGATCCTGTGTGTTCTTCAAAGTGTCCCTCTTGGCTGTAGCAAGTTTACTCCTTCTGTCTGAGCTTATATAGTGCTCTAGTAAACTAATCAAGGCCCAGGCTGAATGGGTGGGGCCACATGTCCATGGAAATTATACAGAGTTATTACCTACAGTTGGGTGGGTCATATCTCCATAGAAATGCTTAATCAAAGAATTCCAATCTAATCAACACTAAATACCTCTGCCCACACAAGACTACATCACCCCCTGGACCACAAAATGACATGATCTTTCCATATACAAAATACATACATCGTATCACAATATCACAGAAACTTAAATCATTTCAGTAACAATAGTTAAGTACAGGATCCCATCAAAATCACTTATAGGCGTGGTCTGTCCAAAAGCAAAATTCCCCTCAGGCTCTGTACCTGTGAAACTTAAAACAAGTTATCTTCTTCCTATATAAAAAGGAGGGACAGTCATAGGATAAACATTCCCATTGCCATAAGGAGAAACAGTAAGGAAAGCAGGGTTTAAGGGACCAAAACAGTTCCTAAAACCTGCAGGGCAAACTCCATTAGATTTCAAAGTCTGAGAGTCATTTACAGAATGATGTCGCATCCTTAGGGCTTGAGAGAGTGGGAGTCTAACTCTTCCTAAGGGCCTTTGTGGCAGCCCTTTTCTCTCCAAATGCTGGGATGAGTGCTCCAACTTATCCACACATTGGGGAGATCACCTTCTCAGCCCCACCTTCCTCAAACATCAGGGCAGCACCCAGATTCCTTTCGATCTCCAGGGCACATGCTCAACCCCTTCAGAACAGTGGGTTGGTGGCCAGGCACTCCCTAGTTCCCTGGGAATGTGCTCCACCCTCTTTAGGCCTGGGGCGGCAGAACTCTTCCTGAGCATCAAGGCAGAAGGCCCACCCTTGGCCTCTGGAGCAAACTCACCCTTTCCATGCGTGTGGGCCACTCCACTCTCCCAGCCCGAAATCTCTTGACTCCAGACCTCAACCTCCATGGCTCTGTCTTTGAAGAAATTTTTCCTTCAATTTGTTCCTTGTCTGTCCCCTCCAGTCCAGACTGGCAGCAGCTCTGTCTATAAAGATCTCACAAAAATTCTGTTGGCTTTGCATGAAGCACACAGGGGTCAAAGCCGTCAGACAACAGAACTTTCCACAAATCCTTTCTGGATAATTTCATCTCCAATCTTGGCTTGTACTGAAATGGTGGCTGGGTTCCATGTTTGGTTAAATCCTCACATTGGGCTGTAGCTTCTGGGGTCTTACTTTTTGGAAGCCCAGAATTCTCCAAATTATCAGTTTCTGGTTTCTTTGTACCCAAGAATTCAGTTCTAAGTTTATCTCTGTCCTGTTGCATTTTACTATAAGCTGCAAGTAGAAGCCAGGCTACTACTTCTATATTTTGCTTGGAGATCTCATCAGCTAAATATTCCAGGTTGTTGCTTTCAAATTCTGCCTTCCATCCAACACCAGGACTCAATTTTGCCAAATTCTGTGCCACTTTAAAACAAGGATTGCCTTTCTTCCAGTTCACAACACATTCATCATTTCTGCTCAAGTCCTCATCAGAAGTATCTTTAGAGTCCATATTTCCACAAACAGTCTCTTTAAAGCAGTTTTGGCCTTTTCTATCAAGCTCCTCACAACTCTTCCAGAAACTTCCCCTTATCCATTTAAAAAGCCGTTCCAACATGTTTGGTATTTGCAACTCAGCAGCACCCCACTTCTCTGGTACCAAAATCTGTTCCAGTTTGCTAATGCTGCTGGAATGCAAAACACCAAAAATGGATTGGCTTTTTTAAAAGGGGGTTTATTTGGTTACACAGTTACAGTCTCAAGGCCATAAACTGTCCAAGGTAACACATCAGCAATTGGGTACCTTCACTGGAGGATGGCCAGTGGTGTCCAGAAAACCTCTGTTTGCTGGGAAGGCACATGGCTGGCATCTGCTCTGGAGTTCTGGTTTCAAAATGGCTTTCTCCCAGGATGTTCCTCTCTAGGCTTCAGCTTCTCTTCAAAACATCACTCTCAGTTGCTCTTGGGGTGTTTGTCCTCTCTTAGCTTCTCTGGAGCAAAAGTCTGCTTTCAAAGACCGTCTCCAAAATTTCTCTGTAAACTACAGTTCCTTTCTCAGCTCCTGTGCATTCTTTAAAGTGTCCCTCTTGGCTGTAGCAACTTTGCTCCTTCTGTCTGAGCTTATATAGTGCTCTAGTAAACTAATCAAGGCTGATGCTGAATGGGCAGGGCCACATGTCCATGGAAGTTATCCAATCAGAGTTATCACCAACAGTTGGGTGGGTCACATCTCCAGGGAAACACTCAATCAAGGAATTACAATCTAATCAACAATAAATACATCTGCCCATACAAGATTACATGAAAGATAATGGTGTTTTGGGGGACATAATACATTCAAACCAGCAAAAGCAGGATACACATTTTTCTCAAGTGCTTATTGATCATTCTCTAGGAGAGACCACATGTTGGGTCACAAAGCAAGTCTCAACAAATTAAAAAATATAGATAATATACAAAACACTTTCTTGGATCATAATGGAATGTAGTTGGAAATCAATAACAGGCAGAAGGTTGGAAAATTCATAAATACATGGAGGCTAAACAACACACTCTTAGACAACCACTGGGTAAAGGAAGAAACTACAGGAGAAATGGGTAAATACCTCAAGGAAAATGACAATGAAAACACAACATATCAAAACTTATGGGATGCAGCAAAGGCAGTGCTGAGAGGGAAATTTATTGCCCTAAATGCCTATGTTAAAAGAGAAAAAGAGCAAAAATTGAGGAATTAACTGTTCACCTAGAGGAGCTAGAAAAAGGACAGCTAACTTACCCCAAAGCAAGCAGACAGAAGGAAATAACAAAGATTAGAGCAGAAATAAATGCAATTGAGAACAGGAAAACAATAGCGAGAATCAACAAAACCAGAAGTTGGTTCTTTGAGAAAATCAATAAAATTGATGGACACTTAGCTGGGCTAACAGAGAGAGAGAGAGAGAGAGAGAGAGAGAGAGAATGCAAATAAATACAATCAGAAATTGGAAAGGGGATGTTCCGGTTTGTTAATGCTGCCATTTGCAAAACACCAGAGATGGATTGGCTTTTATAAAGGGGGTTTATTTGGTTACACAGTTACAGTCTTAAGGCCATAAAATGTCCAAGTTAAGGCATTAGCAATAGGGTACCTTCACTGGAGAAAGACCATTGGTGTCTGGAAAACCTCTGTTAGCTGGGAAGGCATATGGCTGGCATCTGCTTGCTCCCAGGTTGCATTTCAAAATGGTGTCCTCAAAAATGACAGTGTCAGCTTCCAACAGCTGTCTTCAAATGTGTCTCTCAGCTGCAGCTGCTCCAAAATGTCACTCTTAGTTTCTCTGAATTCCCTCTGTCTGTCAGCTCATTTATATGGCTCCAGTGATTTAATTAACACCCACCCTGAATGAGCGGGGTAAAACCTCCATGGAAATTATCCAATCAAAGTCTTGCCTACAGTTGATTGAGTCACATCTCCATGGAAACTCTCAATCAATAGGTTCCAACCTAATCAACACTAATATGTCTGCCCCCACAACATTGCATCAAAAAGCACGGCATTTTGGGGGACACAACACATCCAAACCAGCACATTACTGACCCCACAGAAATAAATGAGATAATGAGAGGATACTACAAGCAACTATATGCTAATAAGGCAGACAACTTTGGCAAAATGGACAGCTTCCTAGAAAAGCATGAACAACCAACATTGACTTGAGAAGAAAACCAATCACAAGTAAAAAACCAATCACAAGTAAAGATATTGAGTCAGACATCAAAAAGCTCCCAAAAAAGAAAAGTCCAGGATGAGATGGCTTCACATGTTAATTCTACCAAACATCCAAGAAAGAATTAGTACCAATCCTGCTCAAACTCTTCAAAAAGAATTGAAGTGGAAGGAAAGCTACCTAACTCATTCTATGAAGCCAACATCACCCTAATACCAAAGTCACACAAAGATACTACCAAAAGGAGAATTATAGACCAATCTCTTTAATGAATATAGATGCAAAAATCCTCAACAAAATACTCGCAAATCAAATCCAGCAGCACATTAAAAGAATTATACAACATGACCAGGTGGGATTTATTTCAGGTTTGCAAGGCAGATTCAACACAAGAAAATCAATTAATGTAATGCACCACATCATTAAATCAAAGTGGAAGAACCACATGATCATCTCGATCAATGCAGAAAAGTCATTTAACAAAATTCAACATCCTTTCTTGATGAAAACATTTCAAAGGATTGGAATAGAAGGGAACTTTCTCAATATGATAAAGGCAATATATGAAAAACCCACAACTAACATCATACTCAATGGGGAAAGACTGAAAATTTCCCTCTAAGATCAGGAACAAGACAGGGATGCCCACTGTCACCATTGTTATTCAACACTGTGCTGGAAGTTCTAGCTAGAGCAATTAGGCGAGAAAAAGAAATAAAAGGCATCCGAATTGGAGAGGAAGAAGTAAAACTTTCACTGTTTGTGGATGACATGATCATATATGTAGAAAATCCAGAAAAACCTACAGCAAAGCTACTAGAGCTAATCAATGAATACAGCAAAGTGGCAGGCTACAAGATCAACACACAAAAATCAGTAGTGTTCCTATACACAAGTAGTGAGCAACTGGAGGAGGAAGTCAAGAAGAAAATTCCATTTACAATAGCAATTAAAAGAATCAAGTATTTAGGAATAAACTTAACCAAGGCCACAAAAGACCTATATAGAGAAAACTACAAGAAACTGCTAAAAGAAATCAAACAGGACCTCAAAAAATGGAAGAACATACTGTGTTCATGGATTTGAAGACTAAATATGTTAAGATGTCAATTCTACCTAAACTGATTTATAGATTCACTGCAATACCAATTAAAATCCCAACAACTTACTTTGCAGAAATAGAAAAACAAATAACCGAATTTATTTGGAAGGTCAGCGTTCCCTGAATAGCCAAAAATATCTTGAGAAAGAGGAACAAAGTGGGAAGTTTCACACTACCTGACCTTAAAGCATGCTACAAACCTACAGTGGTCAAAATAGCATGGTACTGGCATAAAGATAGATATACCAACCAATGGAGTAGAATTGAGTGTTCAGAAATAGACACTCTCACCTACAGACAAGTGATCTTGACAGGGCAGTCAAGCCAAAGCCACTGGGACAGAGCAGCCTCTTCAATAAATGGTGTTTGGAGAACTAGATATCCATATCCAAAAGAATGAAAGAGGACTCCTATCTCACACCTTATATAATAATTCACTCAAAATGGATCAAAGACCTGTACATTAGCACTAAGACCATAAGACTTTTAGAAGAAAATGTAGGGAAATATCGTAAAGGTCTTGTGATAGGAGGTGGTTTCCTAGACCTTACACCCAAAGTGTGAGCAATCAAAGAAGAAATAGATAAATGGGATCTCCTTGAAATTAAACATTTTTTTATCAAAGGAATTTTTCATAAAGTAAAAAGGCATCCTATGCAATGGGAGATGATATTTGGAAACCACATATCAGTTAAGGGTTTAATATACAGAATACATGAAGAGATCCTACAACTCAACAAGAGAAAGACAAACAACCCAATTAAAAACTGGGCGGAAGGGGCGGGGCGGGATGGCGGACTGATAGACTGAGACAAGACACCAGAGAGTCTGGAAGCGGCCGGCCCAGCAGAGAGGAGACAGACATAGAAAAGAACAGCGCGAACAACTCCGGAATAAAGGCGGAGGATTTTTGGAGTTCTGGTGAGCATAGAGGACGGAAGGGCAGAGCTCAGGCCCTCAGGCTCATGTGCAGGTCCCGAGGAGGGGTTGGTCTCTCTGCCCTGTGGACCTTTCCTTAATGGCCCTAATTGCTTTGTCTCTTAGCATTTCAATAACCCATTAGATCTGTGAGGAGGGCCCTTTTTTTTTTTTTTAATCCTTTCTTCTTTTTCTAAAACAATTACTCTAAGAAGCCCAATACAGAAAACTTCAAAGACTTGCAATTTGGGCAGGTCAAGACAAGAGCAGAACTAAGAGAGCTCTGAGACAAAAGGCAATAATCCAGTGGCTGAGAAAATTCACTAAACACCACAACTTCCCAAGGAAAGGGGGGTGTCCGCTCACAGCCATCATCCTGGTGGACAGGAAACACTCCTGCCCATCGCCAGCCCCATAGCCCAGAGCTGCCCCACACAACCCAGTGTGACTGAAGTGCTTCAAATAACAGGCATACTCCACAAAACTGGGCGTGGACATTAGCCTTCCCTGCAACCTCAGCTGATTGTCCCAGAGTTGGGAAGGTGGAGCAGTGTGAATTAACAAAGCCCCATTCAGCCATCATTTCAGCAGACTGGGAGCCTCCCTACACAGCCCAGCAGCCCAGAACTGCCCTGGGGGGACAGCACTCACCTGTGACATAGCACAGTCATCCCTCAACAGAGGACCAGGGGGTGCACAGCCTGGAAGAGGGACCCACTTGCAAGTCTCAGGAGCCATACGCCAATACCAAGGACTTGTGGGTCAGTGGCAGAGACAAACTGTGGCAGGACTGAACTGAAGGATTAGACTATTGCAGCAGCTTTAAAACTCCAGGATCACCAGGGAGATTTGATTGTTAGAGCCACCCCCCCTCCCTGACTGCCCAGAAACACGCCCCATATACAGGGCAGGCAACACCAACTACACACGCAAGCTTGGTACACCAATTGGACCCCACAAGACTCACTCCCCCACTCACCACAAAGGCAAACCAGGGGAGAACTGGCTTGTGGAGAACAGGTGGCTCGTGGACGCCACCTGCTGGTTAGTTACAGAAAGTGTACTCCACGAAGCTGTAGATCTGATAAATTAGAGATAAGGACTTCAATTGGTCTACAAATCCTAAAAGAACCCTATCAAGTTCAGCAAATGCCAAGAGGCCAAAAACAACAGAAAATTCTAAAGCATATGAAAAAACCAGACGATATGGATAACCCAAGCCCAAGCACCCAAATCAAAAGACCAGAAGAGACACAGCACCTAGAGCAGCTACTCAAAGAACTAAAGATGAACAATGAGACCATAGTACAGGATACAAAGGAAATCAAGAAGACCCTAGAAGAGCATAAAGAAGACATTGCAAGACTAAATAAAAAATGGATGATCTTATGGAAATTAAAGAAACTGTTGACCAAATTAAAAAGATTCTGGACACTCATAGTTCAAGACTAGAGGAAGTTGAACAACGAATCAGTGACCTGGAAGATGACAGAATGGAAAATGAAAGCATAAAAGAAAGAATGGGGAAAAAAATTGAAAAAATTGAAACGGACCTCAGGGAAATGATAGATAATATAAAACGTCCTAATATAAGACTCATTGGTGTCCCAGAAGGGGAAGAAAAGGGTAAAGGTCTAGGAAGAGTATTCAAAGAAATTGTTGGGGAAAACTTCCCAAATCTTCTAAACACCATAAATACACAAATCATAAATGCTCAGCGAACTCCAAATAGAATAAATCCAAATAAACCCACTCGGAGACATATACTGATCACACTGTCAAACATGGAAGAGAAGGAGCAAGTTCTGAAAGCAGCAAGAGAAAAGCAATTCACCACATACAAAGGAAACAGCATAAGACTAAGTAGTGACTACTCAGCAGCCACCATGGAGGCAAGAAGGCAGTGGCATGATATATTTAAAATTTTGAGTGAGAAAAATTTCCAACCAAGAATACTTTATCCAGCAAAGCTCTCCTTCAAATATGAGGGAGAGCTTAAATTTTTCACAGACAAACAAATGCTGAGAGAATTTGCTAACAAGAGACCTGCCCTACTGGAGATACTAAAGGGAGCCCTGCAGACAGAGAAACAAAGACAGGACTGAGAGACTTGGAGAAAGGTTCAGTACTAAAGAGATTCAGTATGGGTACAATAAAGGATATTAATACAGAGAGGGGAAAAATACATATGACAAACATACACCAAAGGATAAGATGGCTGATTCAAGAAATGCCTTCAGGTTATAACGTTGAATGTAAATGGATTAAACTCCCCAATTAAAAGATATAGATTCGCAGAATGGATCAAAAAAAAATGAACCATCAATATGTTGCATACAAGAGACTCAGACACAGGGACACAAAGAAATTGAAAGTGAAAGGATGGAAAAAATTATTTCATGCTAGCTACAGCCAAAAGAAAGCAGGAGTGGCAATATTAATCTCAGATAAAATAGACTTCAAATGCAGGGATGTTTTGAGAGACAAAGAAGGCCACTACATACTAATAAAAGGGGCAATTTAACAAGAAGAAATAACAATCATAAATGTCTATGCACCCAATCAAGGTGCCACAAAATACATGAGAGAAACACTGGCAAAACTAAAGGAAGCAATTGATGTTTCCACAATAATTGTGGGAGACTTCAACACATCACTCTCTCCTATAGATAGATCAACCAGACAGAGGACCAATAAGGAAATTGAAAACCTAAACAATCTGATAAATGAATTAGATTTAACATACATATACAGAACATTACATCCAAATCACCAGGATACACATACTTTTCTAGTGCTCATGGAACTTTCTCCAGAATAGATCATATGCTGGGACATAAAAGAACCCTCAATAAATTCAAAAAGATTGAAATTATTCAAAGCTCATTCTCTGAACACAATGCAATACAATTAGGAGTCAATAACCATCAGAGACTTAGAAAATTCACAAATACCTGGAGGTTAAACAACACACTCCTAAACAATCAGTGGATTAAAGAAGAAATAGCAAGAGAAATTCATAAATATATAGAGACAAATGAAAATGAGAACACAACATACCAAAACCTATGGGATGCAGCAAAAGCAGTGCTGAGGGGGAAATTTATAGCACTAAACGCATATATTAAAAAGGAAGAAAGAGCCAAAATCAAAGAACTAATGGATCAACTGAAGAAGCTAGAAAATGAACAGCAAACCAATCCTAAACCAAGTAGAAGAAAAGAAATAACAAGGATTAAAGCAGAAATAAATGACATAGAGAACAAAAAAACAATAGAGAGGATAAATATCACCAAAAGTTGGTTCTTTGAGAAGATCAACAAGATTGACAAGCCCCTAGCTAGACTGACAAAATCAAAAAGAGAGAAGACCCATATAAACAAAATAATGAATGAAAAAGGTGACATAACTGCAGATCCTGAAGAAATTAAAAAAATTATAAGAGGATACTATGAACAACTGTATGGCAACAAACTGGATAATGTAGAGGAAATGGACAATTTCCTGGAAACATATGAACAACCTAGACTGACCAGAGAAGAAATAGAAGACCTCAACCAACCCGTCACAAGCAAAGAGATCCAATCAGTCATCAAAAATCTTCCCACAAATAAATGCCCAGGGCCAGATGGCTTCACAGGGGAATTCTACCAAACTTTCCAGAAAGAACTGTGTCCTAGTTTGCTAATGCTGCAGAATGCAAAACACCAGAGATGGATAGGCTTTTATAAAACGGGGGTTTATTTCACTACACAATTACAGTCTTAAGGCCACAAAGCGTCCAAGGTAACACATCAGCAATCAGGTACCCTCACCGGAGGATGGCCAATGGCCTCCGGAAAACCTCTGTTAGCTAAGAAGGCAGCTGGCATCTGCTCCAAAGCTCCGGCCTCAAAACGGCTTTCTCCCAGGACGTTCCTCTCTAGCAAGCTTGCTCCTCTTCAAAACATCACTCCCAGCTGCACTCTCTTTCCTTTTTGAGTCAGCTCATTTATATAGCTCCACCGATCAAGGCCCACCCCGAATGGGTGGGGCCATGCCTCCATGGGAACATCTCATCAAAATTATCACCGACAGCTGGGTGGGGCACACTCCAAGCAAATCCAACCAGCACCCAAGGGTCTGCCCCACACAAGACCACAAAGATAATGGCATTTGGGGGACACAATACATTCAAACCGGCACAAACTGACACCAATCTTACTCAAACTCTTTCAAAACATTGAAGAAAATGGAACACTACCTAACTCATTTTATGAAGCTAACATCAATCTAATACCAAAACCAGGCAAAGATGTTACAAAAAAGGAAAACTACCGGCCAATCTCCCTAATGAATATAGATGCAAAAATCCTCAACAAAATACTTGCAAATCGAATCCAAAGACACATTTAAAAAATCATACACCATGACCAAGTGGGGTTTATTCCAGGCATGCAAGGATGGTTCAACATAAGAAAATCAATCAATGTATTACAACACATTAACAAGTCAAATGGGAAAAATCAAATGATCATCTCAATAGATGCTGAAAAAGCATTTGACAAAATCCAACATCCGTTTTTGATAAAAACACTTCAAAAGGTAGGAATTGAAGGAAACTTCCTCAACATGATAAAGAGCATATATGAAAAACCCACAGCCAGCATAGTACTCAATGGTGAGAGACTGAAAGCCTTCCCTCTAAGATCAGGAACAAGACAAGGATGCCCGCTGTCACCACTGTTATTCAACATTGTGCTGGAAGTGCTAGCCAGGGCAATCTGGCAAGACAAAGAAATAAAAGGCATCCAAATTGGAAAAGAAGAAGTAAAACTGTCATTGTTTGCAGATGATATGATCTTTTTTTTTTTTTTAAACAAAATTCACATTTTATTTAGATTGAAATAAACTGTACAAAATTGATTTTCTTCACCAAAAATAATAGCAATATTTTCTGTATTATTCCTAGATAAACCACAAAACACTTATTTTTGTAGGCTTTCCAGGTTCTGCTGATAATCAAGATGAGGCAGTAGACATAGTCATGGAAATAGACAGAAGAAATCAGACAAATCAGTGGTCAGTATCCATGGCCTCTGATTCTATCTTGACCATGAAACAGAAATGTTCAACACATACCTGCTAAACAGCTTATGAAAGCATGGGCTCAATAAAGGAATGTAAACAGCAATAACCAGATGTAGAAAAAGGCATTCGAACTGTAACTTGTTCCTTTAGGTTCATTTGATAAAGACAAAATCTACGCTGAAATCCTTGCTTGGCGAGCTCAGTTTCTCTCACTCTCTGGTAATTCCCTTAACTGTCCAACATAAATTTTAACAACATACTTTAAAGTCTTTCTAGTTAAAGGTCAATAGTGAACCTCATTGTAACACTTTACAAAATGCATTCCTTCCTTCCATACCTCGTCAAAATTTATTTCTTCAAAGTACTGATAACTGGACTGGTAACTTGACAATTGGAGCCACAGTGATGATTAATGTCGTGTCTAAAATGACTTAACTAAAATAATTCCAGAGTGCCACTAATGGAGAGCACACAGAAATGAAACGTGGCACTTTCAATGCTACCTTCTGCAAGAACAGACAGGTCTTCAAAGCATGAGAGTTCAAATGGGGGCCCTTTAAATAGGTAGATTATTAATAACAAATGTATTCAATGGGAGACCTATAGGCAAAGATAGTCAGTGATTAAGCAGCCTACATACACCTCACAGCTCTTCCTCCAAATATAAGAGAAAACCTATTTTAAAAGTCTCAAGTATTTTCAATGGTTTCTGAATTACCTGTGGGAAGCTCTGACTTAGTTGTATAGAGTTTGATATATGTGTCCACCATCAAATCCAGATCATGTTTTATATCAAAATTTATGTTAAGCAAAGCCAAGTTACTTGACCTTTGGTCTGTCAAAGTGTTCCTCAGGTATGCTTTGAGACGCTTTCGTCCATTTTCATAGCGTTCATTCTCAACCTTCATCACAGGAAGAATGCATAAGACCTTCAACAAAGCATAAACATTAGGAAAAAACTTGATGTCAGGCAGATGGAGGGCTTCATAAATGGTGGATGGAAGCTCTATATCTTTCCCTCTGTGTTTCCACTTGATTCTCCAACAATGAAGCTCGGCTGAGAGTGTGTCAGGATTGGGTAAGTCACTTCTGTACATGTCAGCATGGTGTTCCTCCGACGTATTGAATTTGAGCTGTCCCATGACAGAGGGTACCAGAGATAAGCATTTAAGAGCTTTGAGGTGCTGTTCTGAGAATATATCTTTAAGTTCCTGAATAATGTGCTCCACTGTTGGAACACTTAGGGTTTCTTTATAGTAACTCTCAGAGGTTAACTGAGACTCCAGGTTACCTTGCTGAGCTCTGCGGAATTTGCCAGGGAGTTTCATGTGAATATCAAGTTTGGTTGCCAAATTTGTGGCTTCCTCAAACCAAAATTCATGATAAACTTCAATGTTTTCCATCACTTCATTTAGTGAATGTAGCACTGCAGTCAAGCTGCTGGCTGCAAAGAAGACATCAGAGGTTTGCCCCTGGAGATTTTTCCCAAAGGCTCTTGTAAAAGATAGGACATTCTTAAGAACAACAATGGTAACAATGAAATCAAAATCTGTTACTGCACTACAGAGTACAAATGCTCGGCCAGCTATGCAGTTATTCCATCTAATATTTGTGTCACTATTTATACCATCTAAACATAAAACAAGTGCTTGCAGGAGTTCCACTAAAATTTCAAAAGCATCATGCCTTCCTGTCCATTGAGAATGGCAAATTTCCTTCAGTTCATTACCCCTTTCTTCATTACTCTGAAAAAGGACTGAAATTACACGGTCAAGTTCTAAAAGTAGTTGTGGTGATCGATGGAAAAAAGAAGAAACTTCCTCAATCGTTCCCAATGCAACAGATACTCCCGTAACAGGCACCGATTTTGCTAACCACATATTTAAGGCACAGGAAGAGCAGAGTGTATAGATAGCTTGGGGATATTTCTCTAGAAGTCTCGAAGCAACAACTTTCATCTTGGAAGAAAATCCACTGGACACAATGTAAGCCTGTCCACGACAGTACTCCATGTTCAGCCCCCACTTCTCAGTTATTGTAGTGTGAAATTTCACAGCCAAAATTTCTGCATCAGCTTCATAAGGCAGGAAGCCCACAAATTCCTCTCTCAGGTTATGTGATTCATCCACAAACCTCACCAACACTGGCAGGTGCTCTTCCCCTGCTATGTCCACCACATCATCAGTGATAATGGAAAAGAAGTGTGAGTCTCTCACTTCCCTGAGAGTTTCCTCCCGAATGCAGCTCTCACATATCTCTAGCATCTGTTTCTGCTGTGTTTTCGAACAGAACAACGTGTTAACTGCTGTTGTCTCAAAGCGCTTTCTCAGAACCTCTTCACCAGAATTTATTCGGCACTCCAGCAATGCTTGAAAGTTATCAGGCGTAAAGAGACCTTCTGGGAGTTCATCAGCCTCATGCCCATCCAAAGGTATGTTTTGTTTTCCCATAAGAATCAAAATTTCAAATAAAGATTTTAGGTATTCTTTGTTTTCCTTTTCTTCAAGGGTTAAAGGTAAAATATCTTCATCCTGTTCTTCACCCCCTTCTTCTATATTTGGGTTCTGAGCACTGCTGTTGTTTGTTTCTTTATGTTTTTGTTCCTGTTCAGAAGTTTCATCAATTTTTTTCTGTTTCAATGTCCTGATTTCATCTTCACTCAATTCTTTTATTCGTTTTCTGTGTCTACTATGTGGATTGTTCAAATGACTGGTAAGATCAAATATTGTTGGTATAGCATTATCTCGAAGAACTGTCCTATAAGGACTAGTTCTACAGATCATAGAGGTCTCAAAGTGTTTGGCACATAACCGATAATGTTTATTTAGCTGATCAGGTGTTTTATCTTCTAAGTCTGCTCTCCTACAATTCTCCACCCACTTCTGGCATCTGGCCGGGTCCCGCGGAAACCTGAAGAAGGCCAGGTCGGACTGCGTGCTCTTCCGCGTGCAGTTGGGGGCAGCGCAGAAGTTCGGCGTCATCGCCCACCCGCCGGCCGGCCCAGTCCTCCCCTCCCCACCTCCTCAGGGCAGCCCGCCAGCCCGTCGGGGCCGGGGAGGGGAGCCAGGCCGGCCGGCCGGCTCGGCAAGGCCGACGACGCCTGATATGATCTTATATCCGGAAAACCATGAGAAATTGATGATACAGCTACTAGAGCTAATAAACAAATTTAGCAAAGTAGCGGGATACAAGATTAATGCACATAAGTCAGTAATGCTTCTATATGCTAGAAATGAACAAACTGAAGAGACACTCAAGAAAAAGATACCATTTTCAATAGCAACTAAAAAAATCAAGTACCTAGGAATAAACTTAACCAAAGATGTAAAAGACCTATACAAAGAAAACTATGTAACTCTACTAAAAGAAATAGAAGGGGACCTTAAAAGATGGAAAAATATTCCATGTTCATGGATAGGAAGGCTAAATGTCATTAAGATGTCAATTCTACCCAAACTCATCTACAGATTCAATGCAATCCCAATCAAAATTCCAACAACCTACTTTGCAGACTTGGAAAAGCTAGTTATCAAATTTATTTGGAAAGGGAAGATGCCTCAAATTGCTAAAGACACTCTAAAAAAGAAAAGCGAAGTGGGAGGACTTACACTACCTGACTTTGAAGCTTATTATAAAGCCACAGTTGTCAAAACAGCATGGTACTGGCACAAAGATAGACATATAGATCAATGGAATCGAATTGAGAATTCAGAGATAGACCGTCAGATCTATGGCCGACTGATCTTTGATAAGGCCCCCAAAGTCACTGAACTGAGTCATAATGGTCTGTTCAACAAATGGGGCTGGGAGAGTTGGATATCCATATCCAAAAGAATGAAAGAGGACCCCTACCTCACACCCTACACAAAAATTAACTCAAAATGGACCAAAGATCTCAATGTAAAAGAAAGTACCATAAAACTCCTAGAAGATAATGTAGGAAAACATCTTCAAGACCTTGTATTAGGCGGCCACTTCCTAGACTTTATACCCAAAGCACAAGCAACAAAAGAGAAAATAGATAAATGGGAACTCCTCAAGCTTAGAAGTTTCTGTACCTCAAAGGAATTTCTCAAAAAGGTAAAGAGGCAGCCAACTCAATGGGAAAAAATTTTTGGAAACCATGTATCTGACAAAAGACTGATATCTTGCATATATAAAGAAATCCTACAACTCAATGACAATAGTACAGACAGCCCAATTATAAAATGGGCAAAAGATATGAAAAGACAGTTCTCTGAAGAGGAAATACAAATGGCCAAGAAACACATGAAAAAATGTTCAGCTTCACTAGCTATTAGAGAGATGCAAATTAAGACCACAATGAGATACCATCTAACACCGGTTAGAATGGCTGCCATTAAACAAACAGGAAACTACAAATGCTGGAGGGGATGTGGAGAAATTGGAACTCTTATTCATTGTTGGTGGGACTGTATAATGGTTCAGCCACTCTGGAAGTCAGTCTGGCAGTTCCTTAGAAAACTAGATATAGAGCTACCATTCGATCCAGCGATTGCACTTCTCGGTATATACCCGGAAGATAGGAAAGCAGTGACACGAACAGATATCTGCACGCCAATGTTCATAGCAGCATTATTCACAATTGCCAAGAGATGGAAACAACCCAAATGTCCTTCAACAGATGAGTGGATAAATAAAATGTGGTATATACACACGATGGAATACTACACGGCAGTAAGAAGGAACGATCTCATGAAACATATGACAACATGGATGAACCTTGAAGACATAATGCTGAGCGAAATAAGCCAGTCACAAAAAGAGAAATATTATATGCTACCACTAATGTGAACTTTGAAAAATGTAAAATGAATGGTTTATAATGTAGAATGTAGGGGAACTAGCAATAGAGAGCAATTAAGGAAGGGGGAACAGTAATCCAAGAAGAACAGATAAGCTATTTAACGTTCTGGGGATGCCCAGGAATGACTATGGTCTGTTAATTTCTGATGGATATAGTAGGAACAAGTTCACAGAAATGTTGCTATATTAGGTAACTTTCTTGGGGTAAAGTAGGAACAGGTTGGAAGTAAAGCAGTTATCTTAGGTTAGTTGTCTTTTTCTTACTCCCTTGTTATGTTCCCTTTGAAATGCTCTTTTATTGTATGTTTTTCTTTTTTGTTTTTTTTTTAATTTTTTTCCATACAGTTGATTTAAAAAGGAAAAAAAGGTTAAAAAAAAAAAAAAAGGAAAAAAAGATGTAGTGCCCCCTTGAGGAGCCTGTGGAGAATGCAGGGGTATTGGCCTACCCCACCTGAATGGTTGCTAACATGACCACAGACATAGGGGACTGGTGGTTTGATGGGTTGAGCCCTCTACAGTAGGTTTTACCCTTGGGAAGACGGTTGCTGCAAAGGAGAGGCTAGGCCTCCCTATAATTGTGCCTAGGAGCCTCCTCCCGAATGCCTCTTTGTTGCTCAGATGTGGCCCTCTCTCTCTAGCTAAGCCAACTTGAAAGGTGAAATCACTGCCCTCCCCTCTACGTGGGATCAGACACCCAGGGGAGTGAATCTCCCTGGCAACGTGGAATACGACTCCCGGGGAGGAATGTAGACCTGGCATCGTGGGACGGAGAACATCTTCTTGACCAAAAGGGGGTTGTGAAAGGAAATGAAATAAGCTTCAGTAGCAGAGAGATTCCAAAAGGAGCCGAGAGGTCACTCTGGTGGGCACTCTTACACACACTTTAGACAACCCTTTTTAGGTTCTAAAGAATTGGGGTAGCTGGTGGTGGATACCTGAAACTATCAAACTACAACCCAGAACCCATGAATCTCGAAGACAATTGTATAAAAATGTAGCTTATGAGGGGTGACAATGGGATTGGGAAAGCCATAAGGACCACACTCCACTTTGTCTAGTTTATGGATGGATGAGTAGAAAAATAGGGGAAGGAAACAGACAAACAGGCAAAGGTACCCAGTGTTCTTTTTTACTTCAATTGCTCTTTTTCACTTTAATTATTATTCTTGTTATTTTTGTGTGTGTGCTAATGAATGTGTCAGAGATTGATTTAGGTGATGAATGTACAACTATGTAATGGTACTGTGAACAATCGAATGTACGATTTGTATGACTGCGTGGTATGTGAATATATCTCAATAAAATGAAGGTAAAAAAAAAAACTGGGCAAATGACCTGGATAGACACTTTTCTAAAGAGGAAATGCAAATGGCTCAAAAACATATGAAAAGATGCTCAACTTCACTGGTTATTAGGGAAACGCAAATCAAAACCACAATGAGATATCATCTCACACCTAACAGAATGGCCATTATCCTAAAAACATAAAATTACAAGTGCTGGAGAGGGTGTGGAGAAAGTAGCAAACTTATTCAATGTTGGTGGGAATGTACATTGTTGCAGCCACCCTGGAAGTCAGTGTGGTGGTTCCTCAGGAAGCTAAGTATATATTTGCCATATGATCCAGCAATTCCATTACTCAGAGGAACTGGAAGTTAAGACACAAACAGACATTTGTAAGCCAATGTTTATAGAGGCATTATTCACAATTGCCAAGAGATGGAAACAGGCCAAATGTCTATCAATGGATGAGTGGATAAACAAACTGTGGAAAATCACACAGCTGTAAGACAGAACAAAGTCATGGAACATGTTATAATGTGGATGAACCTTGAGGATGTTATGTTGAACAAAGTTAGCCAGAAACGAAAGGACAAATACTTTATGGTGTCACTAATATGAACTAACATATTAATGAGCAAACTTTGAGAGTTAAAGCTGAGAACAGGTTATCAGGAGATAGAAAGAGGGTAGAGATTGGGCATTTGATGCTAAAGGAGTACAGAATGTTCAACAGGATTGATTGTATAGATCCAGAAATGGATAGCATAATATTGCATGATGGTAGCACAATATTGTAAGTACAATGAACAAAGATGTCTATGAGTAAAGCTGAAAGAGTTGGGCTAGGGGCAGGTATAACACCAGAAGGAAAGATAGATGACAAAGATTGATACTGTATAACTTGGTAAAACCTAGAGTGGTCAATGAAGGAGACTAAATGTACAAATATAAAAATGTTTTTACATATGAGAGAACAAATGAATGTCAACCTTGCAAGGTGTTGAAAAATATAATCAAAGCAAACTGGAGTCTATGGCTAATAGTAACATTGTAATATGCTTCCATTAAATGTAACAAAGGCAATATACCAAAGCTAAATGTCTATGAGAGGGGGATATAAGGAGGGGGTATGGGATTCTTGGTAGTGGTATTGTTGTCTGACATTATTATTATATTGTGTTGTATGGTATTTTAATTTTTTTATCTTTTTTATTATTCTTTTTAAAAATTTTTTAAATTTAATATAATAAATATATATAATATATAAATATATAATAAATATAATAAAACTATATTATGATACTGTGAACAATTGATTGTACACTGTGGATGATTGTATGGTATCTGAATATTTATCTATAAAATTGCAGGGGAAAAATATAAACAAAGGGATACAAGTGCTGGAGAAAACATGGAGAGAAGGATGTACCTATTTCCTGTTGGTGGGGAAGTAGAATGGTGTAGCCTATCTGGAGGATAGTGTGGTGGCTCCACAAGAAGCTAAATATGTGGGTGCGATAAGGTCGTGCAGCCTCACTATGTGGTATATACTTGGAAGATCTGAGAGCAGGGACACGGTTGGACAATTGGACACTGGTTTTTATGACAGCAGTATTCATGATTTGCAATGGACGGAGGTGGCCTAAGGGTACATTGGCTGATGAACAGAATGGTGGACTGTGGTGTATGCGTACAATGGAATATTGAGATACTACGAGGAGTAAAGCTGTGAGGCATGCAACAAAGTGAATGGATCCTGTAGACAGCATTTTGGGTGAAATATGCCAGACATGAAAAGACAAACATTACAATGCCTCACCAATATGGACCAACTACAATGTGTAAACTCAGAATTGAATCTTACAGCACAGCTTATCAGGGAAATGCTTATTGTAACGGTTCCTAGATTGCAAGCTCTTACAGCAGTCACATCTATTCCTGAATTGTAATGGCTATCTCCAAATTCTGAGATGCTGATCCCTTTGTGTATAACCTGGTCAGTCTCTGGAGCTTTGGGTATCTATGTGACACCTGAAACTCAGAGCTAGAGGTCAGCAGATAAGAATGTCAGTATTGGTGCATACAGCAATTGTTAAAAAAAAAGCTGAAAAAGAGTCCAGACTTCAATTAGAGATATGAATGAAGCAGATCTGGTTAGGACTAGGGCAAATCAGGCCAAAGGTAAAGGGTGATACTGACTGTGTTTTGAAACTTCAAATTCTGTGTGAGACTAAGGGAAGAGATGTTTATTTGGTGCAGGATCTATATTTTTTGCAGCACACTAAATAATTTAACTTGTACAGTCAGTTTATTCAAACACCATAATTATATGGAACTTTGAATGGAGGTGAGATCTGGTAGGTTTGTACAGGTTAGTGTGACATCCCAATACATCCCAAAGTAATTTGGGCAGAGAACAAATGTATATTTGCAGCCCCCCTGCCACCCCCCTGCAAAACTGGGAAAAAGGGCAGAAATGTTGGACTTCCTCACCTGGGTTGTTACCGGTGTTCTCACAAACCTTGAGTACTGACATGTTGGTAGGACGAGCCCTCGATCTTGGGGCTTGCCCTTCTGAAGCTTGTTGCTGCAAAGAAGAGGCTAAGCTACTTATAATTGTGCCTAAGTTTCTCCCCCAGAGAATCTCTTTGTTGCTCAGATGTGGCCCTCTCTCTCTCGCTAAGTCAACTTGGCAGGTGAACTCACTGCCCTCCCCTCTATGTGGGACATGACTCCCAGGGGTGTAACTCTTCCTGGCAATGTGGGACATGGTTCCCAGAGATGAGCCTGGACCTGGCACTGTGGATTGAGAAAGTCTTCTGGACCAAAAAGGGGAAGTGAAATGAAACAAAGTAAAGTTTCAGTGGCTGAGAGATTTCAAATGGAGATGAGAGGTCACTCTGGAGGTTATTCTTATGCACTATATAGATATCCCTTTTTAGGTTTTAGTGTATTGAATAGCTAGAAGAAAATACCTGAAAATGTCGAACTGCAACCCTGTAGCCTTAACTCTTGAAGACGATTGTATAACAATGTAGCTTACAAGGGGTGACAGTGTGATTGTGAAAACCCCGTGGATCGCACTCCCTTTATCCAGTGTATGGACAGATGAGTGGAAAAATGGGGACAAAACCTAAATGAAAAATAGGGTGGGATAGGGGGGTGATTTGGGTGCTCTTTTTTTATTTTTATTTTTTATTCTTATTCTGATTCTTTCTGGTGTAAGGAAAATGTTCAAAAATAGATGGGGGTGATGAATGCACAACTATATGATGGTGCTGTGAACAGTTGATTGTACACCATGGATGACTGTATGGTGTGTGAATATATCTCAATAAAACTGAATTTGAAAAAAAGATCCAAACATCAGAGACTTTTTAACTGGGGTCTTTATTCCTTTATGAGTTGTTGAAATATTCTGAATGTTTATAGCCTATCTGTCAGCAAGTTAAGACCAATAAAACACCCACTTGACCAAATCAGTCTTATTTCCCAAGAAGAAATAACAAAACAGAATTTGAAAATCCATTCATTAATTACAACTGTTGTGACAGGGAGCTCAAAAATCTTAGAAGTATAATGATCGATCAGATTTTTTATTCATGGTAGGAAAGAGATGCTGTTTTATTGGAGGTCAGGTTTCATCCTTCAATCTGCAGGTAGCAGTGTGTGAAAATTATAAGGCAATAAAAAATTAATTAATAAGACCAATATTTTCTTAACTGACATCATTACTTCAACCAAATTGTGATTTCTATACTCAAGAGATAGACGCAAATGTTTATTTAGAAAGTCACAAACACTTGATTTTTTTTTTTTTTTGCTGTTTGTCCATATAGCTTTTTTTTTTTTTTTTTAATTCAGTTTTATTGAAATATATTCACAAACCATACAGTCATCCATGGTATACAATCAACTGTTCACAGTATGATCATATAGTTATGCGTTCATCACCACAATCTATTTCTGAACATTTTCCTTACATCAGAAAGAATCAGAATAAGAATAAAAAATAAAAGTGAAAAGAGAATACCCAAACCATCCCCCATCCCACCCTATTTGTCATTTAGTTTTTACTCCCATTTTTCTACTGATTTTTTTTCAATTTTTTAACTTTGTTTATCAAAAAATTAAAAACAAACAGGCAAACAACAACCAAAAAAACCCCACAACATTTCAAACAAAGCAATGGATTAAGGAAAACAAATAACCTAAAATAACTACTTTGCTTCCAATATGTTCCTACCATACCCCAAGAAAATTAATAAACCATGTCCAAACAGAGGAGTAAGAAAAACAAATAATCTAAAATAACTACATTGCTTCCAACATGTTCCTACCATACCCCAAGAAAATTAACAACCCCTAAGAAAACAAAGGAATAAGAGAAAAAAAACACCTAAAATAACTCTATTGCTTCCAACATGATCTTACTATATCCAAGAAAGTTTACAAACCATAATCATTCCTGAGCATTCCCATAACATTGAGATTACCCTCCATAGTTTATCTGTTCTTATTAGATTATCATTCCCCCTCCACTAATTGGTATCTCTAGGTCCTGTACATTCTACAGTATAAAACATTGTACATTTTTCACAGAATTCACATTAGTGGTAACATACAATATCTCTCTTTTTGTGCCTGGCTTATTTTGCTCAGCATTATGTCTTTTTTTTTTTTTTTTTTTTTAATCTTCATTTTATTGAGATATATTCATATACCACGCAGTCATACAAAACAAATCGTACTTTCGATTGTTCACAGTACCATTACATAGTTGTACATTCATCACCCAAATCAATCCCTGACACCTTCATTAGCACACACACAAGAATAACAAGAATAATAATTAGAGTGAAAAAGAGCAATTGAAGTAAAAAAGAACACTGGGTACCTTTGTCTGTTTGTTTCCTTCCCCTATTTTTCTACTCATCCATCCATAAACTAGACAAAGTGGAGTGTGGTCCTTATGGCTTTCCCAATCCCATTGTCACCCCTCATAAGCTACATTTTTATACAACTGTCTTCGAGATTCATGGGTTCTGGGTTGTAGTTTGATAGTTTCAGGTATCCACCACCAGCTACCCCAATTCTTTAGAACCTAAAAAGGGTTGTCTAAAGTGTGCGTAAGAGTGCCCACCAGAGTGACCTCTCGGCTCCTTTTGGATTCTCTCTGCCACTGAAGCTTATTTCATTTCCTTTCACATCCCCCTTTTGGTCAAGAAGATGTTCTCCGTCCCACGATGCCAGGTCTACATTCCTCCCCGGGAGTCATATTCCACGTTGCCAGGGAGATTCACTCCCCTGGGTGTCTGATCCCACGTAGGGGGGAGGGCAGCACAAACACTTGATTTTAAAGATATTGGAAGAAAGGAGACACATGGTTCCTTTGCCTGTGAAAAAGATATCAGAGCCATATTTTTTAAAAAATGATCCTTCTAGAAATATTTAATTAAAGATAAAGAACTCTAGAGAAATTCTCTCATATATATATATATGCAAAAGGAGACATGTACAAGGAAATTAATTGCAGCACTTTTGTAATTGAAACAACCTAAATGTTCATCACAGAAGACTGGATAAATATGTCGTGGTATGTTCATACAATGGGACCCTATACAGTAGTACAAATTAATTAATGCTACCTGTATCAACATGGATAAATCTCAAAAATATTAAGTGAAATAGCAAGGTGCAGAAGGAGAGCTAACACATAGTGCTTAGTTTATTATGTTCTAACTGCTCTATATGTACAACTCATTTAAACCTTACAATATGAGATAGGTACTATTATGAATTCTTATTTTATAGCTGAGAAAAATGAAGCATAGAAAGATTAAATAGTTTGCCCAAGGTCAAATAGCTAATAAAATGTACAGCAGATATTCCAGCCCCGCTCTGGCCCAATGTTTGTGCTGTTATTCACTAAGCCTCTAATACTCATTGTAAGGCATCATTTATATAAAGCTTAGAATATGCAAAACTGTGTTATATACAATTTGTTAATAGATACATATGTGGTAAAAAGTATTAATGCATGATGGAAATAAGAGGCATCAACTCATGATTGTGGTTACTTCTGAAAACGGATACGGGAAATGAATGAGGGTAGGAAGCTTCAACTGTATCTGTAAAGTCTTATTTCTTTACAAAAAAGATTTTCAGCAATTCTGGGAAACCTTTAAGATTTGACAATGCTGGATGGTGGTTACATGGAGGTTATTATATTATTCTCTATATTTTACTGTATACTTAAGGCATTTCATAATTTTAAGAGCAGAATTTTTTTAAAAGAAGAAAGGAAAAGTTATAATATTTTATAAAAACTTTTTATAAAAATTATAAAATCAAGAATATTTGTCTTGGATCTCAAATGTAATAAACAATTCTAATTCTAATTTTAATTTTTTATACAAATAATGCAAAATAAAGCTTCTATGAAATTTGGAAACTTTTCCATTTCAGTTGCAATGCATATTTAATAATTATTAAATATTTAATAAAAGCTCAATGAAGCAGTCTTAAAAAATTTAGGTTCTGTAGATAAGTAATAAAAACCTCACAAAAAATATTATTAATACACATGCATATAAGTACTACATATAAGGTCTCTTGAGAGATCATGTCCAATTCAACCCACACGTACACATAACCATTTTGGAATTCCTTAAATGCAATACTGTTGTCTTATACATTTAAATTAAATTATATTGTTTAAAGAAAGTCATCTTAAATCAGGGAAAAGGAAGAATTGCGAAAACATTTTTCAGAAGTACGCTGAAAAACTACCAGGTTTGATAAGATGCATAATTCTATTTGAATAATAGGCCATTTTATTTGTGTAATGACTGATACAATGTTTTTAATTTAAAGGTCAAACAATTGATTTGGAGCTGGGGATACAAGGGGAAGGGAGTCTTTTCTATCTCCCTGTTTACAGACATTTAAGTAGGTTACACAAGACCTCCCAGGATCTAAAATGCGGTAGCTTTTTCTTAATTTGGTGGAAAGAGGGTTTTAAAACACTGTCGACAACAAAAAGATACACCTTTATTCTTTTTTCCCCTTTTAAGTAAAACAGAAAACCTCTAAATAGATTCCATATCAATATAACTTCCCCAGAAATTTAGTCAAGAGGGCTCAGGATTTTTATAAATATTCACCTGAAGTTTTTCCCCCCTTTTAATTTTTTCTGCCTTCCTCTTACATGTTTCAAAGCACATTTTTCCTTTCCAGAATTGTCTCCATCTTTTAACCTGGGAGTTGGTGGAATTTTCCACTGCAAAAGTTGCTGTCTCACTACTGTGCCCATAAATTATATTTCTGAAGCATTTATTCTCAGTGATTTCCAAAGCTGTATTCACTCCACACTCTGGGGTTCACAGACAATTTTTGGCACATCCTTCAATCTTGAAAGTAGCATGGAGTTAATTACCATGTTTATGAGACATTTGTTGCCTTCTCTCTTTTCCTCAATGTGTGTGAGCTCACCTCTTTGTTGTAGAAGATCTGAGAAAAGAAGGTGAAAAGGGTAAAATCAAGAAATTATAATACCTTTAATTTATATGTCCTAACAAGAAGCTCCAAGTAATTTTATTTTATAATGCTGCTTTTGTCTTTACAGCTTCCCTGTGAACCATGTATGTGAGAGCTAAGAGGAAGGACTGGGACAGTCGTTTAATCTCTGTTTCATTTTCTGTTAAGTGGGAATAACAATACAGGCTTGTTATACTTTGGTTCTTTGAAGATAAAGTTAACAATAAATATGATACACAAATTCATTCTCTTTTTTAAAATTCAGAACATTGAAAAGATAAAGCTGAAATCTCTTTGGCGACCACCCCAATGGACCCCTCTCCTTTTTCCCATAGATAACCAATTTTAAGTTTGAGTGAATCCTACTGTATATCTCTTATAAATACTTTCACCTAAATAACTATACACATAAAAAAATACATGGTACTGTAATGTGGTATTTAGCATAAATGGTATCATGCCATACATACCCTTTTTTTTTTAATTTTTAATACAGTTTTATTGAGATATATTCACATACACTGTAATCATCCACAATATACAATCAGTTGTTCACAGTACCATCATATAGTTGTGCATTCATCACTACAATCACTTTTTTTTTTTTAATCTTCATTTTATTGAGATATATTCACATACCACGCAGTCATACAAAACAAATCGTACTTTCGATTGTTTACAGTACCATTACATGGTGGTACATTCATCACCCAAATCAATCCCTGGCACCTTCATTAGCACACACACAAAAATAACAAGAATAATAATTAGAGTGAAAAAGAGCAATTGAAGTAAAAAAGAACACTGGGTACCTTTGTCTGTTTGTTTCCTTCCCCTATTTTTCTACTCATCCATCCATAAACTAGACAAAGTGGAGTGTGGTCTTTATGGCTTTCCCAATCCCATTGTCACCCCTCATAAGCTACATTTTTATACAACTGTCTTCGAGATTCATGGGTTCTGGGTTGTAGTTTGATAGTTTCAGGTATCCACCACCAGCTACCCCAATTCTTTAGAACCTAAAAAGGGTTGTCTAAAGTGTGCATAAGAGTGCCCACCAGAGTGACCTCTCGGCTCCTTTTGGAATCTCTCTGCCACTGAAGCTTATTTCATTTCCTTTCACATCCCCCTTTTGGTCAAGAAGATGTTCTCCGTCCCACAATGCCAGGTCTACATTCCTCCCCGGGAGTCATATTCCACGTTGCCAGGGAGATTCACTCCCCTGGGTGTCTGATCCCACGTAGGGGGGAGGGCAGTGATTTCACCTTTCAAGTTGGCTTAGCTAGAGAGACAGGGCCACATCTGAGCAACAAAGAGGCATTCGGGAGGAGGCTCTTAGGCACAACCATAGGGAGGCCTAGCCTCTCCTTTGCAGCAACCGTCTTCCCAAGGGTAAAACCTGTGGTAGAGGGCTCAACCCATCAAACCACCAGTCCCCTATGTCTGTGGTCACATACATACCCTTTTATGACTTGTGATTTTCATTCAATATTATGTTTCTGGGATTTATCCCTGTTGATGCATATACTAGTTCATGAATTTTAATTACTGTATTGTGTTCTGTTGTATGAATAAGCTACATTTTATTTAGTCATTCCTCTATTGGTATACATTGAGTTTGTTTCTTATCTGTCACTATTAAGAACAGCAATAAGCATCCTTGTGTACATGTGGGCATGTTTATCTAGAAGCACAATGTATGTAATTATTTGCATGGGAGAGAACTACCTTTATGAAAACTGGATGTAAAGTTTTATGCTAGTTTTTTAATTTGTGCATAAACTTGTGAATTGCTACCTTCCGATAGAGAGCCCTAAGATAGAGATACAATGGCAAGAGGCCAGCTGTCCACCAACACAGGGCTTGGTGGAGTGGCCGTATTTTGGAGGGAATTAACATAATTTAAGGTTCAGAACTCATTTCTAGTATCCAGGTACTGCAGAAGCCAACTTAGGTATAAAAAAGGTATATTTTTCTTATTTTGTATTTCCCATAGTACTTCATATTCTTTTGAGGAAAATCTCTTCTCAAAGACTCTGGCTTCACACAAGATTGAGTTTTTTGTTTTTTGTTTTTTGTTTTTTGCCTGTGATTTCTAAATTTGGTTATCATTTTATCATTCATAAGTACAAGCTTTGATTTCAGTGCCCACAAACTAAAATGCTAGTTTACTTTATTGTGTTTATGGTCTGTGTATAAGTGAAAAAAAATCCCTCTTTCAGTGTCTATATATTATCCTTATTTTACAGATGTGGAAACTGAGGCTCAGAGAAATTAAGTTAATTTGCCCCAGATTACACAGCAAGGAACTAGCAAAGCCAGGATTCAATCCCAGATCTGTCTTATTTCAAGTACAGTGATTTTTCCACAGTATACTGCAGCCCTGCATGGATTATATTCTTTCTCCATCCTTAACTGTGACAATATGTCTGAAAGTGTTTTGAAACATTTAAAGTATCAAATAAATAACAGCTACCATTTATTGACCACCTACTCTGTAGACACATTACCTTATCTCTAAACCTCACAATACCTCTCTATGGTAGATATTAGTATCCCCACATTACAGATGAGGAAACTGATGTTCAGAGAATTTAAGGGACTTGCACACCTAAAGTGTCAGAGCCAGGAGTGTCAGAGCCTGGATTCAAACTCAGGGCCCTTAGGATGCAAAATCTATGTGCTTTTCACTACAACCAAGCTACTGTTCAGTGCATTATTTCATTGTATTTCAATGTATTATTAATATCTTCATTCTGCTCTTGTCAAGCTTATGATTTTAAGACATCCTTCATGTCCCTCTCTAATTTTCCATAATAGTGGGTTTTTTTTTTCATTTCTTACCTTGATAGGGAGGAGTTGAAGGAAAGATTAAACACTTGCTGTTGTCTTCATTCCACTGCTATATATTTTCTCTTAATAAAATGATTTTTCTTGCATTTTTTTCAACTGCTGATAGGAACATTAGTAAACAGAAAATGTATCACCTGTGAGTAGTCCTCTGTTCTTTTCCTTCATATGACTTAGATCTTTATTGGAGTATGTGAATCTAGTTCTATAGGTATTTTTACCTTTGAAAAAAGGGTTAAAACACAGAGCAAGAGGAATTATCCATAACCTTCAGGGGTCATTCATTCATTCGTTTGTCCATCCATTAACTCAACACACATTTATGGATGCCTATTATGTGACAGGTACTATGTTAGGTTCTGGTGATAATCAAAGATGCATGTAGCATAAAATTTCTATTCTCAGGAAGCTCACAATAAAGTGGGTGAGATCTACAGGTAAATAGAGTATTACAACACAGTATTTGAGAACTGTTCCTGAGTGGGAGAGTAGTGTAGTAGTTTCGAGGACAGCTTCTTGGGCCAGGTACATGGGTTCAGATCCCAGCATTGTCACTTACTAGCTGACACTCTAAGAATCTGCTTCATGTAGTTGGTTTGAAAATTCAGTTATTCATGTGAGTGATCAATAAGTATTATAATTAAGAAATCAAAAAGAACTAGGTACTATGGCAGCTCAGAAGGATACCTGAGGCAGATTGTGTAGCAGGTATGGATCTGGAAAGGAGTCATAGAGATTAAGTCTTAATTGATTGTAATGGTGTGGAAATAAAACTGTTTAAGGAAAAAGAAAGGTAACTGGGAGCCACCAAGGCAGAGAAAGAGTCAATCAGTATTCCAAGCATAGAGTATAGCATGGGTAAAAGCACAAAGAGCTAAGAAAGCATGGTGTGTTTGAGGAGCTACAAGAATTTTGGTATTGCTGAAGTATAAAGAGCAAGAGAAGGGGGGCAGTGGAGAGAGATTAGGCAGGGGCCAAATCATGAAAGGCTCTTGTAATCATTCCCTGCCTTAAGAATTGTGAGTGCTTGCAAAATAAAATCTAAATTCCTTAGCATGGCATTCAAGGTACTCTATGACTTGCCCTAAATTACATTTCCAGCTTCATCTCCCCAGTACAGCTTTACCCACATCAGATTACTGAAAGTTGTCCTTTCAGACCCTGTCCCTATTTTCCTAAACCCCTGCCTTCAGTTGGTTGTTAGAATCATGCCAGAGTAGCAGGAGAAACAAACAAGTGAACAAGTAATGAGATAATGTGATGAATGTGAGTGTGCATATAATCACAAATGAAGAAGTGACCTTTCAGCTGTAGGTTACAATGTCAAAAGTGGCTCCCGATTTCTCCATTTGCAGAAGAAAGAAGAACCCCTATCTCACACCATATACAAAAATTAACTCAAAATGGATCAAAGAGCTAAATATAAGTACCAGGACTATAATCTCCTAGAATAGAACATAGGGAATCATCTTCAGGACCTTGTGTTAGGCAATGACTTATTAGACTTGACATGCAAAGCATGAGCAAAAAAAAAAAAAAAAAAAGAAAAAGGACCTCATCAACATTAAAAACTTGTGCATCCTCTAATTATTATTCTTGTTATTCTTGTGTGTGTGCTAATGAAGGTGTCAGGGATTGATTTGGGTGATGAATGTACAACTATGTAATGGTACTGTGAACAATCGAAAGTACGATTTGTTTTGTATGACTGCGTGGTATATGAATATATCTCAATAAAATGAAGATTAAAAAAAAAAAAAAAAAAAAAAAAAAAGACATAATGCTGAGCAAAATAAGCCAGGCACAAAAAGAGAGATATTGTATGTTACCACTAATGTGAATTCTGTGAAAAATGTACAATGTTTTATACTGTAGAATGTAGGGGACCTAGAGATACCAATTAGTGGAGGGGGAATGATAATCTAATAAGAACAGATAAACTATGGAGGGTAATCTCAATGTTATGGGAATGCTCAGGAATGATTATGGTTTGTAAACTTTCTTGGATATAGTAAGATCATGTTGGAAGCAATAGAGTTATTTTAGGTTTTTTTTTTTCTCTTATTCCTTTGTTTTCTTAGGGGTTGTTAATTTTCTTGGGGTATGGTAGGAACATGTTGGAAGCAATGCAGTTATTTTAGATTATTTGTTTTTCTTACTCCTCTGTTTGGACATGGTTTATTAATTTTCTTGGGGTATGGTAGGAACATATTGGAAGCAAAGTAGTTGTTTTAGGTTATTTGTTTTCCTTAATCCATTGCTTTGTTTGAAATGTTGTGGGGTTTTTTTGGTTGTTGTTTGCCTGTTTGTTTTTAATTTTTTGATAAACAAAGTTAAAAAATTGAAAAAAAATCAGTAGAAAAATGGGAGTAAAAACTAAATGGCAAATAGGGTGGGATGGGGGGATGGTTTGGGTATTCTCTTTTCACTTTTATTTTTTATTCTTATTCTGATTCTTTCTGATGTAAGGAAAATGTTCAGAAATAGATTGTGGTGATGAACGCATAACTATATGATCATACTGTGAACAGTTGATTGTATACCATGGATGACTGTATGGTTTGTGAATATATTTCAATAAAACTGAATTAAAAAAAAAAAAACTTGTGCATCAAAGGACTTCAGCATGAAAGTAAAGAAACAACCTACAGAACGGGAGAAAATATTTGGAAACTACAGATCTGATAAGGTTTTAATATCAAGAATTTATAAAGAAATCCTACAACTCAACAACAAAAAGACAAATAATCCAGTCCCAAAAAAAATACTAAAGACCTGAATAAATATTTCTCCAAAGAAGATATACAAATGGCCAAAAGGTACATGAAAAGATGCTCAACATCATTAGCCATTAGGGAAATGCAAATCAAACCCACAATGAGATACCATTTCACACCTGCTACACTAGCTACTATTAAAAATAACAATTGTCAGAGTGGATGAGGAGAAGTAGGAACACTCATATATTGTTGATGGGAATGAAAAATGGTGCAGCTGCTGTGGAAAACAGTTTGGTGGTTCCTCAGAAAGTTCAGTATAGAATTACCATATGACCCAGGAATCCTGCTTCTAGTTATATACCCAAAAGAATTTAAAAGCAGGGATTCAAACAGATATTTGTGCACTGATGTTCATAGTGACATTATTTATAATTTCCAAAAGATGGAAGCAACCCAAATGCCCGTCAACAGATGAATGGATAAGCAAAATGTGGTTTATACATGCAATGGAATATTATGCAGCAATGAAAAGGAACAAAGTTCTGATACATGTGACATCATGGATGAACCATGAAGATATTTGTGTTGAGACAAATGAGCCAGACACAAAAGGACAAATATTTTATGATCTCACTGATATGAAATAACTATAATATGCATATTCATAGAGTCAGAAACTAGAATAAAGGTTATCAGGGGCTGGAGAGGATGATGGTATGATAGCCCAACATTGTGAATGTAATTAACACTGCTGAATTATATATGTGAATGTGGCTAGGAGGGAAATTTTAGGTTGTATATATATGTTACCAAAATAAAATATTTTTAAAAATATGGCTCCAAATGAATTTTTTTAGGTTTTCTTAAATTCAGATTGTTCATATATCATACAACTATCCAAAGATCCAAAGTGTACAATCAATTGCCCATGGTACCATCATACAGCTGTGCATCCATCACCACAATTAATTTTTTTCAATTTTTAGAACATTTTCATTACTCCAGAAAAGAAATAAAGACATAAAAGGAAACTCCAATCCTCCCATACCCCTAAGAACCCCCCCTCTGTTATTGATTCATAGTTTTGGTATAGTACATTTGTTACTGTTGATGAAAGAATGTTAAAATACTACTAACTGTAGTGTATAGTTTGCAATAGGTATATATTTTTTCCTATATGCCCCTCTATTATTAACTTCTAGTTATAGTGTCATACATTTGTTCTAGTTCATGAGAGGGATTTCTAATATTTGTACAGTTAATCACGGACATTGTCCACCACAAGATTCACTGTTTTATACATTCCCATATTTTAACCGCCAACTTTCATTCTGGTGACATACATGACTCTGAGCTTACCCTTTCCACCACCTTCACACACAATTCAGCACTGTTAGCTATTCTCACAACATGCTACCATCACCTCTGTCCATTTCCAAACGTTTAAGTCCACCCTAGTTGAACATTCTGCTCATAATAAGCAACCACTACCCATTCTTTAGCCTTGTTCTATATCCTGGTAACCTATATTTCATGTCTATGAGTTTACCTATTATAATTAGTTCATATCAGTGAGACCCTGCAATATTTGTCCTTGTGCGTCTGTCTTATTTGACTCAGTATATTGCCCTCAAGTTTTCTTCATCAACCCATTTTTTAAGATGGTTTTGTTCACACACCATACATTCTGTCCTGAGTAAACAATCGTTCGTTCCCTGTATAGTCCCATATTTATGTATTCAGCACCATTGCCACTATCAATATAAGGACATCTCCATTTCTTCCACAAAGAAGGAGGAAGAGTCAAAGAAGGTAGAGAGACAAAAGAAAAAGAAGAAAGAGAGAGAAAAAAAACATGACAGCTAGAAAGCAACAAAAGGAAATATAGCATTAAACTAAAGTAGAATAAAGATTCAGACAACATCACCAATGCCAGGAGTCCCATACCCTTCCACTATGTACCTCCCCCATATGCATTTAGCTTTGGTATATTGCCTTTGTTATATTAAAGAAAGCATAATACAATATTTCTGTCAATTATAGTCTCTAGTTTGCATTGATTTTATTTTCCCCCCAATCCCACCCTATTTTTAACACCTTACAATGTTGATATTCATTTGTTCTACCTCATGTAAAACATATTTATACCTTTTATTACAATTGTTGAGCACCCTAGCTTTCACTAAGTTATACAGTCCCAGTCTTTATCTTTCATCTTTCATTCTAGTGTCCCACATGGTCCTAACCTTCCTCTTTCAACCATACTCACAGTCATCTTTGTTCAGTGTACTTACATTGCTCTGCTACTATCTCCCAAAATTGTTTCCCAAACTTATCACTCCTGTTTTTTCCTTTCTGTCTGCAGTGCTTCCTTTAGTGTTTCCTGTAGAGCAGGTATCTTGTTCACAAACTCTGTAATTGTCTGTTTGTCTGAGAATATTTTAAGCTCTCCCTCATATTTGAAGGACAGTTTTGCTGGATATAGGATTCTTTGTTGGTGGTTTTTCTCTTTCAGTATCTTAAATATATCACCCCACTTCCTTCTGGCCTCCATGGTTTCTATTGAGAAATCCACACATAGTCTTACCAAGCTTCCTTTGTATGTGATGGATTGCTTTTCTCTTGCTGCTTCCAGGATTCTCTCTTTATCTTTGATGTTTGATAATCTGATTATTAAGTGTCTTGGCATAGGCCTATTCAGATCTATTCTGTTTGGGGTATGCTGTGCTTCTTAGATCTGTAATTTTATGTCCTTCATAAGAGATGGGAAATTTTCATTGATTACTTCCTCTATTATTGCTTCTGCCCCTTTTTGCTTCTCTTCTCCTTCTGGGACACAAATGACACATACATTCCTGCATTTCCTTTTGTCCTTAAGTTCCCAGAGACATTGCTCATATTTTTCCATTCTTTTCTCTATCTGTTCTTTTGTGTGTAGGCTTTCAGGTGCCTTGTTCTCCAGTACCTGAGTGTTTTCTTCTGCCTCTTGAGATCTGCTGTTGTATGTTTCCATTGTGTCTTCCATCTCTTGTGTTGTGCCTTTCATATCCAAAGATTCTGCCTGTTGTTTTTTTGAATTTTTGATTTCTACCTTATGTATGCCCAGTGTTTTCATTATACACTTCACCTCTTTTTGCCATATCTTCCCTAAACTTTTTGAATTGATTTAGCATTAGTTGTTTCAATTCCTGTATCTCAGTTGAAGTGTAAGTTTGTTCCTTTGACTGGGCCATACCTTTGTTTTTCTTAGTGGAGGTTGTAGTTTTCTGTTGTCTAGACATCTGGTTTCCTTGGTTACCCCAATCAGGTTTTTCCCAGAACAGAATGGGCTCATGTCTTGGAAGGAGGAAATAGTATCTGGTTTCCCTGAGTGTATCTCAGAAGATTGCTACACCCTGTGAGGCCTCAAGTCACTGTGCTTTTCTGCCCAGCAGGTGATGCCTGTCAGCCTGTAGCTCCAGACTGTTGTAAGGAGGTGTGGCTCATGGCTATTTTCCCCCAGGCTCTGTTGTCTGGTTCTGAATGGAAGGTGGGTAGTAGAGCTTTGCACCACCTTCTTCCTCTTAGGGAAGGTACACCCCCTAGGGAGAGGTCATTTACATTTGAATAGTCTCTCTGCTTGTGCTATCTCCACCCTTGTCTGGGTCAGAGTGCTGGGAACTGAAAATGGCTGAGGCTTTCTCCACTGAGCCAAAAAAGGGACAGAAAGCCCCCTTCAGGGCCAGTCCGTGGCCACCCTCTGGCTCTCCAAGTTCAGTCATCATCAAAAGCCTCTGTCTGCTTGTTGGGGATTCGTATCTTGTATTGAGTAGTCCATGTTTGTTAATAAAAACCCTAGTTGGAGCTCAGCTGAGCTATATTTGCTTGCTTAGAGAGTGCTGCTCTCTAGCACAGCAAGGCTTTGCAGTTTGGGCCATGGGGAGAGGGGGCTCCCAGCTTGGATCTGCAGTTTTTGCTTACAGATCTTATGCTGCAATCTCTGGCCTTCCTTCCAACTCAGGTTGGTGTATGATGAGCAGACAGTCACCTTTGTCCCCCACCCCCCGCAGTTATTCCAGATTATTTACTAGTTGTTTCCAGTTGTTTATTAGTTGTTTCAGGGGGACAAACTAGCTTCCACTCCTCTCTATGCTGCCATCTTCTTCCTGTCTCTAGTGTATTTTTAATCTCTTCTACTGTGGTTTTCATCCCTATAATTTGTCATGTTTCTTCTTATACTTTCAAGTTCTTCTTTACACTTCCACATTGTCTTCTTTATATCCTTTGTCTCCTTAGCAATATTTTCCATCATCTCCTTGAATTGATTTAGGAGACTTGTTTGAATATTTTTGATTAGCTGTGCCAAATTCTGTATCTCCTCTGAAGTTTTAATTTGTTTCCTTGGCTGGACCATATATTCCTATTTCTTAGTACATCTTGTAACTTTTTCTGGTGTCTATTCATCTAATTATCTTGATGAATTTACTCTGAAGTTCAGTTTCTCTCTCCTGTTTAGGGTTTTATTGCTGATTTTCTTTGTGCTAAGGCTCTTCTTTGAATCTCAGTCTCCCTTATTCCATACCTTTAGAATAGCCCATATTTAACTGATCATATTTTTTCAGCTCTTCATCTGATTCTTTCTCTGGTTATGCAGTACAATTTTTAAGATTGCACATTTTGTGAAATTTTTTCACCTTCAGGAGAAAGCTTCCTTTACTCTGTTTCTCCTCCAGGAATCTTGATTTGTTCTTCTTGTTTTCGTTTTGCCTGTATAGTTTTTTTTTTTTTTTTTTATCATCATTTTATTGAGATATATTCACATACCACGCAGTCATACAAAACAAATTGTACTTTCGATTGTTTACAGTACCATTACATAGTAGTACATTCATCACCTAAATCAATCCCTGACACCTTCATTAGCACACACACAAAAATAACAAGAATAATAATTAGAGTGAAAAAGAGCAATTGAAGTAAAAAAGAACACTAGGTACCTTTGTCTGTTTGTTTGCTTCCCCTACTTTTCTACACATCCATCCATAAACTAGACAAAGTGGAGTTTGGTCCTTATGGCATTCCCAATCCCACTGTCACCCCTTATAAGCTACATTTTTATACAACTGTCTTCAAGATTCATGGGTTCTGGGTTGTAGTTTGATAGTTTCAGGTATCCACGACCAGCTACCCCAATTCTTTAGAACCTAAAAAGGGTTGTCTAAAGTGTGCGTAAGAGTGCCCACCAGAGTGATCTCTCGGCTCGTTTTGGAATCTCTCTGCCACTGAAGCTTATTTCATTTCCTTTCACATCCCCCTTTTGGTCAAGAAGATGTTCTCCATCCCACGATGCCGGGTCTACATTCCTCCCCGGGAGTCATATTCCACGTTGCCAGGGAGATTCATTTCCCTGGGTGTCTGATCCCACGTAGGGGGGAGGGCAGTGATTTCACCTTTCAAGTTGGCTTAGCCAGAGAGAGAGGGCCACATATGAGCAACAAAGAGGCATTCAGGAGGAGACTCTTAGGCACATATACAGGGAGGCCTAGCCTCTCCTTTGCAGCAACCGTCTTCCCAAGGGTAAAACTTATGGTAGAGGGTTCAACCCATCAAACCACCAGTCCCCTATGTCTGTGGTCATGTTAGCAACCATGGAGGTGGGGTAGGCGAATACCCCTGCATTCTCCACAGGCTCCTCAAGGGGGCACTACATCTTTTTTTTTTTTTTCCTTGTTTGTCGTTTTTCTTTTTTTTTTTTTTTTTTAACTTTCCCTTCTTTTTTCAAATCAACTGTATGAAAAAAAAGTTAAAAAGAAAACAAACATACAATAAAAAAAACATTTCAAAGAGACCATAGCAAGGGAGTAAGAAAAAGACAGCTAACCTAAGATAACTGCTTAACTTCCAACATGTTCCTACTTTACCCCAAGAAAGTTACATAATATAGCAACATTTCAGTGAACTTGTTCCTACTACATCCATCAGAAATTAACAGACCATAGTCATTTCTGGGCATCCCCAGAACGTTAAATAGCTTATCTGTTCTTCTTGGATTATTGTTCCCCCTTCCTTAATTGCTCTCTACTGCTAGTTCCCCTACATTCTACATTATAAACCATTTGTTTTACATTTTTCAAAGTTCACATTGGTGGTAGCATATAATATTTCTCTTTTTGTGCCTGGCTTATTTCGCTCAGCATTATGTCTTCAAGGTTCATCCATGTTGTCATATGTTTCACCAGATCGTTCCTTCTTACTGCCGCGTAGTATTCCATCGTGTGTATATACCACATTTTATTTATCCACTCATCTGTTGAAGGACATTTGGGTTGTTTCCATCTCTTGGCAATTATGAATAATGCTGCTATGAACATTGGCGTGCAGATATCTGTTCGTGTCACTGCTTTCCGATCTTCCGGGTATATACCGAGAAGTGCAATCGCTGGATCAATGGTAGCTCTATATCTAGTTTCTAAGGAACTGCCAGACTGACTTCCAGAGTGGCTGAACCATTATACAGTCCCACCAACAATGAATAAGAGTTCCAATTTCTCCACATCCCCTCCAGCATTTGTAGTTTCCTGTTTGTTTAATGGCAGCCATTCTAACCGGTGTTAGATGGTATCTCATTGTGGTCTTAATTTGCATCTCTCTAATAGCTAGTGAAGCTGAACATTTTTTCATGTGTTTCTTGGCCATTTGTATTTCCTCTTCAGAGAACTGTCTTTTCATATCTTTTGCCCATTTTATAATTGGGCTGTCTGTACTATTGTCATTGAGTTGTAGGATTTCTTTGTATATGCAAGATATCAGTCCTTTTGTCAGATACATGGTTTCCAAAAAATTTTTTCCCATTCAGTTGGCTGCCTCTTTACCTTTTTGAGAAATTCCTTTGAGGTGCAGAAACTTCTAAGCTTGAGGAGTTCCCATTTATCTATTTTCTCTTTTGTTGCTTGTGCTTTGGGTGTAAAGTCTAGGAAGTGGCCTCCTAATACAAGGTCTTGAAGATGTTTTTCCTACATTATCTTCTAGGAGTTTATGGTACTTTCTTTTATATTGAGATCTTTGGTCCATTTTGAGTTAATTTTTGTGTAGGGGGGTGAGGTAGGGGTCCTCTTTCATTCTTTTGGATATGGATATCCAACTCTCCCAGCCCCATTTGTTGAAAAGACCATTATGGCTCAGTTCGGTGACTTTAGGGGGCCTTATCAAAGATCAGTCGGCCATAGATCTGAGGGTCTATCTCTGAATTCTCAATTCGATTCCATTGATCTATATGTCTATCTTTGTGCCAGTACCATGCTGTTTTGGCAACTGTGGCTTTATAATAAGCTTCAAAGTCAGGGAGTGTAAGTCCTCCCACTTCGTTTTTCTTTTTTAGAGTGTCTTTAGCAATTCGAGGCATCTTCCCTTTCCAAATAAATTTGATAACTAGCTTTTCCAAGTCTGCAAAGTAGGTTGTTGGAATTTTGATTGGGATTGCATTGAATCTGTAGATGAGTTTGGGTAGAATTGACATCTTAATGACATTCAGCCTTCCTATCCATGAACATGGAATATTTTTCCATCTTTTAAGGTCCCCTTCTATTTCTTTAGTAGAGTTATGTAGTTTTCTTTGTATAGGTCTTTTACATCTTTGGTTAAGTTTATTCCTAGGTACTTGATTTTTTTAGTTGCTATTGAAAATGGTATCTTTTTCTTGAGTGTCTCTTCAGTTTGTTCATTTCTAGCATATAGAAACATTACTGACTTATGTCATTAATCTTGTATCCCGCTACTTTGCTAAATTTGTTTATTAGCTCTAGTAGGTGTATCGTTGATTTCTCAGGGTTTTCTAGATATAAGATCATATCATCTGCAAACAATGACAGTTTTACTTCTTCTTTTCCAATTTGGATGCCTTTTATTTCTTTGTCTTGCCGGATTGCCCTGGCTAGCACTTCCAGCACAATGTTGAATAACAGTGGTGACAGCGGGCATCCTTGTCTTGTTCCTGATCTTAGAGGGAAGGCTTTCAGTCTCTCACCATTGAGTACTATGCTGGCTGTGGGTTTTTCATATATGCTCTTTATCATGTTGAGGAAGTTTCCTTCAATTCCTACCTTTTGAAGTGTTTTTATGAAAAAGGGATGTTGGATTTTGTCAAATGCTTTTTCAGCATCTATTGAGATGATCAATTGATTTTTCCCCTTCGAGTTTTTAATGTGTTGTAATACATTGATTGTTTTTCTTATGTTGAACCATCCTTGCATGCCTGGAATGAACCCCACTTGGTCATGGTGTATGATTTTTTTAATGTGTCCTTTGGATTCGATTTGCAAGTATTTTGTTGAGGATTTTTGCATCTATATTCATTAGGGAGATTGGCCGGTAGTTTTCCTTTTTGTAGCATCTTTGCCTGGTTTTGGTATTAGATTGATGTTAGCTTCATAAAATGAGTTAGGTAGTGTTCCATTTTTTTCAATGTTTTGAAAGAGTTTGAGTAAGATTGGTGTCAGTTCTTTCTGGAAAGTTTGGTAGAATTCCCCTGTGAAGCCATCTGGCCCTGGGCATTTATTTGTGGGAAGATTTTTGATGACTGATTGGATCTCTTTGCTTGTGATGGGTTGGTTGAGGTCTTCTATTTCTTCTCTGGTCAGTCTAGGTTGTTCATATGTTTCCAGGAAATTGTCCATTTCTTCTACATTATCCAGTTTGTTGCCATACAGTTGTTAATAATATCCTCTTATAATTTTTTAATTTATTCAGGATCTGCAGTTATGTCACATTTTTAATTAATTATTTTGTTTATATGGGTCTTCTCTCTTTTTGATTTTGTCAGTCTAGCTAGGGGCTTGTCAATCTTGTTGATCTTCTCAAAGAACCAACTTTTGGTGATATTTATCCTTTCTATTGTTTTTTTGTTCTCTATGTCATTTATTTCTGTTTTAAATCCTTGTTATTTCTTTCCTTGTACTTGGTTTAGGATTGGTTTGCTGTTCATTTTCTAGCTTCTTCAGTTGATCCATTAGTTTCTTTGATTTTGGCTCTTTCTTCCTTTTAATATATGCGTTTAGTGCTATAAATTTCCCCTTAGCACTGCTTTTGCTGCATCCCATAGGTTTTGGTATGTTGTGTTCTCATTTTCATTCGTCTCTATATAATTAGCAATTTCTCTTGCTATTTCTTCTTTAACCCACTGATTGTTTAGGAGTGTGTTGTTTAACCTCCAGGTATTTGTGAATTTTCTAAGTCTCTGATGGTTATTGACTTCTAATTGTATTCCATTGTGGTCAGAGAATGTGCTTTGAATAATTTCAATCTTTTTAATTTATTGAGGCTTGTTTTATGTCCCAGCATATGATCTATTCTGGAGAAAGTTCCGTGAGCACTAGAAAAGTATGTGTATCCTGGTGATTTGGGGATGTAATGTCCTGTAGATGTCTGTTAAATCTAATTCATTTATCAGATTGTTTAGGTTTCAATTTCCTTATTGGTCTTCTGTCTGTTGATCTATCTATAGGAGAGAGTGATGTGTTGAAGTCCTCCCACAATTATTGTGGAAAACATCATTGCTTCCTTTAGTTTTGCCAATGTTTCTCTCATGTATTTTGTGGCAACCTTGATTGGGTGCATAGACATTTACGATTGTTATTTCTTCTTGCTGAATTGGCCCCTTTTATTAGTATGTAGTGGCCTTCTTTGTCTCTCAAAACATCCCTGCATTTGAAGTCTATTTTTATCTGAGATTAATATTGCTACAAACCTGCTTTCTTTTGGCTGTAGCTTGCATGAAATATTTTTTTCCATCCTTTCACTTTCAGTTTCTTTGTGTCCCTGTGTCTAAGATGAGTCTCTTGTATGCAACATATTGATGGTTCATTTTTTTTGATCCATTCAGCGAATCTATATCTTTAATTGGGGAGTTTAATCCATTTACATTCAACGTTAAAAACCGTGAAGGCATTTCTTGAATCGGCCATCTTATCCTTTGGATTATGTTTGCCATATTTTTCCCTCTCTCTATTAATATCCTTTATTGTACCTATAACCGAATCTCTTTATACTGAACCTTTCTCCAAGTCTCTCTCTGTCCTGTCTTTGTTTCTCTGTCTGTAGGGCTCCCTTGAGTATCTCCAGTAGGGCAGGTCTCTTGTTAGCAAATTCTCTCAGCATTTCTTTGTCTGTGAAAAATTTAAGCTCTCCCTCAAATTTGAAGGAGAGCTTTGCTGGATAAAGTATTCTTGGCTGGAAATTCCTCTCACTCAGAATTTTAAATATATCGTGCCACTGCCTTCTCGCCTCCATGGTGGCTGCTGAGTAGTCACTACTTAGTCTTATGCTGTTTCCTTTGTATGTGGTGAATTGCTTTTCTCTTGCTGCTTTCAAGAACTTGCTCCTTCTCTTCTATGTTTGACAGTGTGATCAGTATATGTCTCGGAGTGGTTTTTTTTGGATTTATTCTATTTGGAGTTCGCTGAGCATTTATGATTTGTGTATTTATGTTGTTTAGAAGATTTGGGAAGTTTTCCCCAACAATTTCTTTGAATACTCTTCCTAGACCTTTACCCTTTTCTTCCCCTTCTGGGACACCAATGAGTCTTATATTCGGACGTTTCATATTATCTATCATATCCCTGAGGTCCATTTCGAGTTTTTCAATTTTTTTCCCCATTCTTTCTTTTATGCTTTCATTTTCCATTCAGTCATCTTCCAGGTCACTGATTCGTTGTTCAACTTCCTCTAGTCTTGTACTATGAGTGTCCAGAATCTTTTTAATTTGGTCAACAGTTTCTTTAATTTCCATAAGATCATCCATTTTTTATTTAGTCTTGCAATGTCTTCTTTATGCTCTTCTAGGGTCTTCTTGATTTCCTTCATATCCCGTACTATGGTCTCATTGTTCATCTTTAGTTCTTTGAGTAGCTGCTCTAGGTGTGTCTCTTCTGGTCTTTTGATTTGGGGTGCTTGGGCTTGGGTTATCCATATCGTCTGTTTTTTCATATGCTTTATAATTTTCTGTTGTTTTTGGCCTCGTGGCATTTGCTGAACTTGATAGGGTTCTTTTAGGGTTTGTAGACCAGTTGAAGTCCTTATCTCTAATTTATCAGATCTACAGCTTCGGGAGTACACTTTCTCTAACTAACCAGCAGGTGGCGTCCACGAGCCACCTGTTCTCCACAAGCCAGTTCTCCCCTGCTTAGCCTTTTTGGTGAGTGGGGGAGTGAGTCTTGTGGGCCCAATTGGTGTACCAAGCTTGCGTGTGGAGTTGGCGTTGCCTGCCCTGTATGTGGGGTATGTTTCTGGGCAGTCGGGGAGGGGGGGGTGGCCCTAACAATCAAATCTCCCTGATGATCCTAGAGTTTTAAAGCTACTGCAATAGTCTAATCCTTCAGTTCAGTCCTGCCACAGTTTGTCCTCTGCCACTGACCCACAAGTCTTTGGTATTGGCGTATGGCTCCTGAGACTTGCAAGTGGGCCCCTCTTCCAGGCTGTGCACCCCGGGTCCTCTGTTGAGGGATGACTGTGCTATGTCACAGGTGAGTGCCGTCCCCCCAGGGCAGTTCTGGGCTGCTGGGCTGTGTTGGGAGGCTCCCAGTCTGCTCAAATGATGGCTGAATGGGGCTCTGTTAATTCACACTGCTCCCCCTTCCCAGCTCCGGGACATTCAGCTGAGGTTGCAGGGAAGGCTAATGTCCACGCCCAGTTTTGTGGTGTGTGCCTGTTATTTGAAGCACTTCCGTCACACTGGGTTGTCTGGGGCAGCTCTGGGCTATGGGGCTGGCGATGGGCAGGAGTGTTTCCTGTCCACCAGGATGGTGGCTGTGAGCGGACACCCCCCTTTTCTTGGGAAGTTGTGTTGTTTAGTGAATTTTCTCAGCCACTGGATTATTGTCTTTTGTCTCAGAGCTCTCTTAGTTCTGCTCTTGACTTGACGTGCCCAAATTTCAATTCTTTGAAGCTTTCTGTATTGAGCGTCTTAGAGTAATTGTTTTAGAAAAAGCAAAAAGGATTTAAAAAAAAAAAAAAAAAAAAAACGGCCCTCCTCAGAGATCTAATGGGTTATTGAAATGCTAATAGACAAAGCAACCAGGGCCATTAAGAAAGGTCCACAGGGCAGAGAGATCAGCTTTGTTCGGGATTTGCATATGCGCCTCAGGGCCTGAGCTCGGGCCTGGGCTCTGCCCTTCCCCCTTCCAAGTTCACCAGAACTCCAAAAATCCTCCGCTTTTATTTTGGAGTTTTTCGTGTTGTTTTTTTCTATGCCTGTCTCCTCTCTGCTGGGCTGGCTGCTCTCAGATTCTCTGGTGTCTGGTCTCAGTCTATCTATGGTTGGAGTTTGAATCAGTAGAATGAGTTTCCGATAAGAGCAGCCACTGCAATTCTCCCTTCTCCTTCCTGGAGCTGACAGCCCTCCTCCCCCGGGACTGAGCCTGGCAGGGAGGGGTGCGGGTTCCCCTGGCCGCAAAAACTTACAGATTTCGCTGATCTCAGCAGTTCCACACGTTTTCATGAGTGTTGTATGAAGTATGCCCAAAGACAGATTGCTCTGTGGTGTCCAGTCCACGCAGTTCCTGGCTTTTTACCTACTTTCCTGGAGGAGTAACTAAAACATACAGCTCACCAGTCTGCCATCTTGCCCCGCCTCTGCCTGTATAGTTTTTTTACACAACTTTCATTGTCTCTAGCTTCTTTTGCCTGGATGGCAAATTATGGGAGGAGGGTCACCTTGGAGAGTACTTTCCCTAGTCATTATTTTCCAACAAAACAAGGTCAGGGACCCATGAAGGGGGTGCAGACTGGCTCCAAAGTGCCCTAAGGTGGCAACAAAATCCTCTTTGATGGCTCCCCAAATCTGTGCTTTCCTGGACTCCCAGCAAATGCAGTCCTTCAGCTAACCATCCCCCAGAGCCCTTTGTAGGCACTGCTTCTTTGAATCTCCACTGCCTCTAGCCCTGTTGGGGTGGGGTTGAAACCATGACTCAGAGCCATTACCCAGAGATCCTACTCCACTAATCAAAAGACATGATCTGCTATTCCACCCCTGTTCTTGGGGAAGAGGATTTTTATATCCCTTTATATCCCTGATGAGCTAGCCAGAGATTGGATTCCAAGGTGGTCTGCCATGAGAATTAGAAATGGGTTCTGGCAGCCACCACATGGAGAAAGCAACTCACTATACTTTACCATAGTTTATTAACCTCTTACTCTTATTCCCACTCTTCCCTGGATACTATGTAGTGCTCTTCTGGACTCTGAGGCCCCAGAATAGTTGTTTTAGGCAATTCCTGCTTGTTTAATTGCAATTTTGGTGGAAAGACTGGATCCTAAATCTCCCTACTCCACCATCTTACACCAAAAGTTTTCCTCTTCTTAAATGGTTACTTGTTTTTAAAGTTCATAACTTAGAACATCTTTCCAAAAAAAAAAAAAAAAACAGGGCAATGATGTCACCAAGATGGTAGAATGAGACATTCCATGGTTCCATCCCACCAAAGAATCTTTAACCAACTAGCAAAAACTGGAAGAACCATCTTTCTTAGAGCCCTAGATAACAGTTCTCATAACTTGGGAAATGCCAAATCAAGAAAAAAGTATAGAAAAACCTCATGGTACTGTTGCTAGTCCTTCCTCCACAACCATCCAGAATAAGTGTGGATCCAGCCAGCACTCTCAGTGTGGATCCCTGGTCCCAGATCCAGAGAGAGTAGAGTAACCTGCATGTGCATACTGGGGTGCACGTATATGTGTACCAATCTACCTGATGGCAGCCTGAAGAACTGAACCAGGACACTTATCACTGGCTTGCCATTACAGTACTTGCCCTATGTGCATAAGCAACTTGTGGGAAGCTAAATCAGTGTAAGAAACAATTAAATCACAGAGGCAAGGGGCAAAGGATTACTCACTTTAAGACACACATTAGAGCAAGGCAGACTAGGAGGAAGGTTTATTTCATAGAAAGAAGAGGGTCATTTTGATTCATGTAAATGGGGGAATCCCTAAGGCCATGAATGCATGTCCAGGACAAGATGCATGATCACAAAACACCAGAGAGGAAATTGTGTGTGCCAGTTTGAATGTATTATGTCCCCCAAATGCCATTATCTTTGATGTAATCTTGTGTGGGCAGACCTATCAGTGTTAATTAGATTGTAATTCTTTGAGTGTTTCCATGGAGATGTGCCCCACCCAACTGTGGGTGATTACTCTGATTGGATAGTTTCCATGGAGGTGTGGCCCCACCCATTCAGCGTGGGCCTTGATTAGTTCACTGGAGCACTATATAAGATCAGACAGAAGGAGCCAGCTGCTGCAGCCAAGAGGGACACTCTGAAGTATGCCCAGAAGCTGAGAGAGTTACTGAAGTTTGAAGACGGCAATTAAAAGAAGACTCTTGCTCCGGAGAAGCTGAGAGAGGACAAATATCCCAAGTGCAACTAAGGGTGACATTTTTAAGGAACTGCAGCCTAGAGAGGAATGTCCTGGGAGAAAGCCATTTTGAAACCAGAACTTTGGAGCAGATGCCAGCCACGTGCCTTCTCAGCTAACAGAGGTTTTCCGGATGCCATTGGCCATCCTCCAGTGAAGGTACCTGATTGCTGATTTGTTACCTTGGACACTTTATGGCCTTAAGACTGTAACTGTGTAACCAGATAAGCCCCCTTTTATAAAAGCCAATCCATTTCTGGTGTTTTGTATTCCATCAGTACTAGCAAACTAGAACAGATTTTGGTACCAGAGAAGTGGGGTGCTTTTGCTGCTGAGTTTGCAAATACCAAACATGTTGGAACAGCTTTTTAAATGGATAAGGGGAAGATTCTGGAAGGATTGTGAGGAGCTTGATAGAAAAGGCCTAAACTGCTTTGAAAAGACTGTTTTGGAAATATGGACTCTAAAGATACTTCTGACGAGGCCTTGAACAGAAATGATGAATATGTTGTTGTGAACTGGAAGAAAGGTGATCCTTGTTTTAAAGTGGCAGAGAATTTGGCAAAATTGAGTCCTGGTGTCAGATGGAAGGAAGAATTTGAAAGTGACAACCTGGAATACTTAGCTGAGGAGACGTCCAGACTATGTGTGGAGGATGTACCTTGGCTTCTCCTTGCAGCTTATAGTAAAATGTGAGCGGAGAGAGATATACTTAGAACTGAACTCTTGGGTTCGAAGAATCCAGAAGCTGATCGCTTGGAAAATCATGGGCTTCCAGGGGGTGGAATACCAGAAGCTACAGCCCAATGTGAGGCTGTAACCAAACATGGAATCCAGCCACCATTTCAGTACAAGCCAAGATTGGAAAAGGAGTTAAGCAGTAAGGATTTGTGGAAAGTCCTATTGTTTGACGGCTTTGACCCCTGTGTGCTTCATGAGAGGCCAACAGAATTTTTGTGAGATCTTTATAGACAGAGCCATTGCCAGTCTGGACTGGAGGAGACAGACAAGGAACAAATTGAAGGAAAAATTTCTTCAAAGAGACATGGAGGTTGAGGTCTGGAGTTAAGAGGTCTTGGGCTGGGAGAGCGGAGTGGCCTACATGCATGGAAAGGGTGAGTTTGCCCTGGAGGTCGAGGGTTGGCATTCTGTCTCAATGCTCTGGAAGAGTTTTGCCACCCCAGGTCCCAAAGAGGGTGGAGCACTTTCCCAGGGAACTGGGGAGAGCCTGGCTGCCACCCCACTATTCTGAAGGGGTTGAGCATGTGCCCCGGAGATGGAAGGGAATCCAGTTGCTGCCCTGATATTTGAGGAGTGTGGGGCCAAGAAGGTGGTCTCCCCAATGTGTGGATATGTTGGAGAACTCACCCCAACATTTGGAGAGGAAAGGGCTGCCGCAAAGGACCTTAGGAAGGGTTGGACTCCCACTCTATCAAGCCCCAAGGATGCAACGTCATTCTGTGAATGACTCTCAGACTTTGAAATCTAATGGAGTTTGTCCTGTGGGTTTTAGGAACTGTTTTGGTCCCTTAAACCCTGATTTCCTTACTGTTTCTCCTTATGGCAATCAGAATGTTTATCCTGTGAATGTCCCTCCTATGTATATTGGAAGCACATAACTTGTTCTATGTTCACAGATCCACAGCTAAAGGAGAATTATGCCTTAGGACTGACCATGCCTATAATTGATTTTGATGGGATCTTGTACTTAACTGTTGTTAATGAAATGATTTAAGTATCTGTGATATTGTTGTGGGATGAATGTATTTTGTATATGGAAAGATAATGTCATTTTGGGGTCCAGGGGGTGGAATGTGCCAGTTTGAATGTATTATGTCCCCCAAACACCATTATCTTTGAAGTAATCTTGTGTGGGCAGACCTATCAATGTTAATTAGATTGTAATTCTTTAAGTGTTTCCATGGAGATGTGCCCCACCCAACTGTGGGTGATTACTCTGATTGGATAGTTTCCATGGAGGTGTGGCCCCACCCATTCAGCGTGGGCCTTGATTAGTTCACTGGAGCACTATATAAGATCAGACATGATAGGAACCTCCCTATCAGCCTGGCATGGCTCAGCCATGACTAAGGATGAATGAGGGCAGAAGTGTTGCTTTCAGCCAAGCCCTTGCAGGGAAATTTGTGGCCACCATTCAGCAAGCAAAGACCATGACCTGATCTCAGTCCTCTCCACTCTTCCCCACTTTGTCTTTAAAAATAAAATGTCTCCTTAAAAAAAAAAAAAAAAAAAAAAAAAAAAAAAAAAAAAAAAGATCAGACAGAAGAGCCAGCTGCTGCAGCCAAGAGGGACACTCTGAAGTATGCCCAGAAGCTGAGAGAGTTACTGCAATTTGAAGACAGCCATTGAAAGAAGACTCTTGCTCCGGAGAAGCTGAGAGGAGAAATACCTCAAGTGCAACTAAGGGTGACATTTTTAAGGAACTGCAGCCTAGAGAGGAATGTCCTTGGAGAAAGCCATTTTGAAACCAGAACTTTGGAGCAGACACCAGCCGTGTGCCTTCCCAGCTAACAGAGGTTTTCTGGACACCATTGGCCATCCTCCAGTGAAGGTACCCGATTGCTGATTTGTTACCTTGAACACTTTATGGCCTTGAGACTATAACTGTGTAACCAGATAAGCCCCCTTTTATAAAAGCTAATCCATTTCTGGTGTTTTGCATTCTGGCAGCACTAGCAAACTAGAACACTGTGCTTTCACCTTGGTTGTTCTTTATGTTCAGTGTTAGGAGGACTAAGCTCTAAAGGAGAGCACCAGCCAACATAGAGCCAATCTGCAAAGACCATGAATGGTGTTTTTGTTTGTTTGTTTTTGTAAGCAACTAACATTCAAGGAAATGTCTAACAAATTACTTCCTGTATACAATCTTTTTTTTTTTAATCATCATTTTATTGAGATATATTCACATACCACGCAGTCATACAAAACAAATCGTACTTTCGATTGTTTACAGTACCATTACATAGTTGTACATTCATCACCTAAATCAATCCCTGACACCTTCATTAGCACACACACAAAAATAACAAGAATAATAATTAGAGTGAAAAAGAGCAATTGAAGTAAAAAAGAACACTGGGTACCTTTGTCTGTTTGTTTCCTTCCCCTATTTTTCTACTCATCCATCCATAAACTAGACAAAGTGGAGTGTGGTCCTTATGGCTTTCCCAATCCCATTGTCACCCCTCATAAGCTACATTTTTATACAACTGTCTTCGAGATTCATGGGTTCTGGGTTGTAGTTTGATAGTTTCAGGTATCCACCACCAGCTACCCCAATTCTTTAGAACCTAAAAAGGGTTGTCTAAAGTGTGCATAAGAGTGCCCTCCAGAGTGACCTCTCGGCTCGTTTTCGAATCTCTCTGCCACTGAAGCTTATTTCATTTCCTTTCACATCCACCTTTTGTTCAAGAAGATGTTCTCCGTCCCACGATGCTGGGTCTACATTCCTCCCCGGGAGTCATATTCTACGTGGCCAGGGAGATTCACTCCCCTGGGTGTCTGATCCCACGTAGTGGGGAGGGCAGTGATTTCACCTTTCAAGTTGGCTTAGCCAGAGAGAGAGGGCCACATCTGAGCAACAAAGAGGCATTCGGGAGGAGACTCTTAGGCACAAATATAGGGAGGCCTAGCCTCTCCTTTGCAGCAACCGTCTTCCCAAGGGTAAAACTTATGGTAGAGGGCTCAACCCATCAAACCACCAGTCCCCTATGTCTGTGGTCATGTTAGCAACCATGGAGGTGCGTTAGGCGAATATCCCCAGCACTCTCCACAGGCTCCTCAAGGGGGCACTACATCTTTTTTTTTCCTTGTTTTTCTTTCTTTTTTTTTTTTTTTAACTTTCCCTTCTTTTTTAAATCAACTGTATGAAAAAAAAAAGTTAAAAAGAAAACAAACATACGATAAAAGAACATGTCAAAGAGACCATAACAAGGGAGTAAGAAAAAGACAACTAACCTAAGATAACTGCTTAACTTCCAACATGTTCCTACTTTACCCCAAGAAAGTTACATAATATAGCGACATTTCTGTGAACTTGTTCCTACTATATCCATCAGAATTTAACAGACCATAGTCATTTCTGGGCATCCCCAGAACGTTAAATAGCTTATCTGTTCTTCTTGGATTATTGTTCCCCCTTCCTTAATTGCTCTCTACTGCTAGTTCCCCTACATTCTACATTATAAACCATTTGTTTTACATTTTTCAAAGTTCACATTAGTGGTAGCATATAATATTTCTCTTTTTGTGCCTGGCTTATTTCGCTCAGCATTATGTCTTCAGGGTTCATCCATGTTGTCATATGTTTCACGAGATCGTTCCTTCTTACTGCCGCGTAGTATTCCATCGTGTGTATATACCACATTTTATTTATCCACTCATCTGTTGAAGGACATTTGGGCTGTTTCCATCTCTAGGCAATTGTGAATAATGGTGCTATGAACATTGGCGTGCAGATATCTGTTCGTGTCACTGCTTTCCGATCTTCCGGGTATATACCGAGAAGTGCAATCGCTGAATCAAATGGTAGCTCTATATCTAGTTTTCTAAGGAACTGCCAGACTGACTTCCAGAGTGGCTGAACCATTATACAGTCCCACCAACAATGAATAAGAGTTCCAGTTTCTCCACATCCCCTCCAGCATTTGTAGTTTCCTGTTTGTTTAATGGCAGCCATTCTAACCGGTGTTAGATGGTATCTCATTGTGGTCTTAATTTGCATCTCTCTAATAGCTAGTGAAGCTGAACATTTTTTCATGTGTTTCTTGGCCATTTGTATTTCCTCTTCAGAGAACTGTCTTTTCATATCTTTTGCCCATTTTATAATTGGGCTGTCTGTACTATTGTCATTGAGTTGTAGGATTTCTTTGTATATGCAAGATATCAGTCTTTTGTCAGATACATGGTTTCCAAAAATTTTTTCCCATTGAGTTGGCTGCCTCTTTACCTTTTTGAGAAATTCCTTTGAGGTGCAGAAACTTCTAAGCTTGAGGAGTTCCCATTTATCTTTTTTCTCTTTTGTTGCTTGTGCTTTGGGTGTAAAGTCTAGGAAGTGGCCGCCTAATACAAGGTCTTGAAGATGTTTTCCTACATTATCTTCTAGGAGTTTTATGGTACTTTCTTTTATATTGAGATCTTGGTCCATTTTGAGTTAATTTTTGTGTAGGGGGTGAGGTAGGGGTCCTCTTTCATTCTTTTGGATATGGATATCCAACTCTCTCAGCCCCATTTGTTGAAAAGACCATTATGGCTCAGTTCAGTGACTTTGGGGGCCTTATCAAAGATCAGTCGGCCATAGATCTGAGGGTCTATCTCTGAATTCTCAGTTCGATTCCATTGATCTATATGTCTATCTTTGTGCCAGTACCATGCTGTTTTGGCAACTGTGGCTTTATAATAAGCTTCAAAGTCAGGGAGTGTAAGTCCTCCCACTTCGTTTTTCTTTTTTAGAGTGTCTTTAGCAATTCGAGACATCTTCCCTTTCCAAATAAATTTGATAACTAGCTTTTCCAGGTCTGCAAAGTAGGTTGTTGGAATTTTGATTGGGATTGCATTGAATCTGTAGATGAGTTTGGGTAGAATTGACATCTTAATGACATTTAGCCTTCCTATCCATGAACATGGAATATTTTTCCATCTTTTAAGGTCCCCTTCTATTTCTTTTAGTAGAGTTATGTAGTTTTCTTTGTATAGGTCTTTTACATCTTTGGTTAAGTTGATTCCTAGGTATTTGATTTTTTTAGTTGCTATTGAAAACGGTATCTTTTTCTTGAGTGTCTCTTCAGTTTGTTCATTTCTAGCATATAGAAACATTACTGACTTATGTGCATTAATCTTGTATCCCGCTACTTTGCTAAATTTGTTTATTAGCTCTAGTAGCTGTATCGTTGATTTCTCAGGGTTTTCTAGATATAAGATCATATCATCTGCAAACAATGACAGTTTTACTTCTTCTTTTCCAATTTGGATGCCTTTTATTTCTTTGTCTTGCCGGATTGCCCTGGCTAGCCCTTCGAGCACAATGTTGAATAACAGTGGTGACAGCGGGCATCCTTGTCTTGTTCCTGATCTTAGAGGGAAGGCTTTCAGTCTCTCACCATTGAGTACTATGCTGGCTGTGGGTTTTTCATATATGCTCTTTATCATGTTGAGGAAGTTTCCTCAATTCCTACCTTTTGAAGTGTTTTTATGAAAAAGGGATGTTGGATTTTGTCAAATGCTTTTTCAGCATCTATTGAGATGATCAATTGATTTTTCCCTTTCGAGTTTTTAATGTGTTGTAATACATTGATTGTTTTTCTTATGTTGAACCATCCTTGCATGCCTGGAATGAACCCCACTTGGTCATGGTGTATGATTTTTTTAATGTGTCTTTGGATTCGATTTGCAAGTATTTTGTTGAGGATTTTTGCATCTATATTCATTAGGGAGATTGGCCGGTAGTTTTCCTTTTTTGTAGCATCTTTGCCTGGTTTTGGTATTAGATTGATGTTAGCTTCATAAAATGAGTTAGGTAGTGTTCCATTTTCTTCAATGTTTTGAAAGAGTTTGAGTAAGATTGGTGTCAGTTCTTTCTGGAAAGTTTGGTAGAATTCCCCTGTGAAGCCATCTGGCCCTGGGCATTTATTTGTGGGAAGATTTTTGATGACTGATTGGATCTCTTTGCTTGTGATGGGTTGGTTGAGGTCTTCTATTTCTTCTCTGGTCAGTCTAGGTTGTTCATATGTTTCCAGGAAATTGTCCATTTCCTCTACATTGTCCAATTTGTTGCCATACAGTTGTTCATAATATCCTCTTATAATTTTTTTAATTTCTTCAGGATCTGCAGTTATGTCACCTTTTTCATTCATTATTTTGTTTATATGGGTCTTCTCTCTTTTTGATTTTGTCAGTCTAGCTAGGGGCTTGTCAATCTTGTTGATCTTCTCAAAGAACCAACTTTTGGTGATATTTATCCTCTCTATTGTTTTTTTGTTCTCTATGTCATTTATTTCTGCTTTAATCCTTGTTATTTCTTTTCTTCTACTTGGTTTAGGATTGGTTTGCTGTTCATTTTCTAGCTTCTTCAGCTTATCCATTAGTTCTTTGATTTTGGCTCTTTCTTCCTTTTTAATATATGCGTTTAGTGCTATAAATTTCCCCCTTAGCACTGCTTTTGCTGCATCCCATAGATTTTGGTATGTTGTGTTCTCATTTTCATTCGTCTCTATATATTTAGCAATTTCTCTTGCTATTTCTTCTTTAACCCACTGATTGTTTAGGAGTGTGTTGTTTAACCTCCAGGTATTTGTGAATTTTCTAAGTCTCTGATGGTTATTGACTTCTAATTGTATTCCATTGTGGTCAGAGAATGTGCTTTGAATAATTTCAATCTTTTTTAAATTTATTGAGGCTTGTTTTATGTCCCAGCATATGATCTATTCTGGAGAAAGTTCCGTGAGCACTAGAAAAGTATGTGTATCCTGGTGATTTGGGATGTAATGTCCTGTATATGTCTGTTAAATCTAATTCATTTATCAGATTGTTTAAGTTTTCAATTTCCTTATTGGTCTTCTGTCTGGTTGATCTATCTATAGGAGAGAGTGATGTGTTGAAGTCTCCCACAATTATTGTGGAAACATCAATTGCTTCCTTTAGTTTTGCCAGTGTTTCTCTCATGTATTTTGTGGCACCTTGGTTGGGTGCATAGACATTTACGATTGTTATTTCTTCTTGCTGAATTGCCCCTTTTATTACTATGTAGTGGCCTTCTTTGTCTCTCAAAACATCCCTGCATTTGAAGTCTATTTTATCTGAGATTAATATTGCTACACCTGCTTTCTTTTGGCTGTAGCTTGCATGAAATATTTTTTTCCATCCTTTCACTTTCAGTTTCTTTGTGTCCCTGTGTCTAAGATGAGTCTCTTGTATGCAACATATTGATGGTTCATTTTTTTTGATCCATTCTGTGAATCTATATCTTTTAATTGGGGAGTTTAATCCATTTACATTCAATGTTATAACCGTGAAGGCATTTCTTGAATCGGCCATCTTATCCTTTGGTTTATGTTTGCCATATTTTTCCCTCTCTCTATTAATATCCTTTATTGTACCCATACCGAATCTCTTTAGTACTGAACCTTTCTCCAAGTCTCTCTGTCCTGTCTTTGTTTCTCTGTCTGTAGGGCTCCCTTTAGTATCTCCAGTAGGGCAGGTCTCTTGTTAGCAAATTCTCACAGCATTTGTTTGTCTGTGAAAAATTTAAGCTCTCCCTCAAATTTGAAGGAGAGCTTTGCTGGATAAAGTATTCTTGGCTGGAAATTTTTCTCACTCAGAATTTTAAATATATCGTGCCACTGCCTTCTTGCCTCCATGGTGGCTGCTGAGTAGTCACTACTTAGTCTTATGCTGTTTCCTTTGTATGTGGTGAATTGCTTTTCTCTTGCTGCTTTCAGAACTTGCTCCTTCTCTTCTGTGTTTGACAGTGTGATCAGTATATGTCTCGGAGTGGGTTTATTTGGATTTATTCTATTTGGAGTTCGCTGAGCATTTATGATTTGTGTATTTATGTTGTTTAGAAGATTTGGGAAGTTTTCCCCAACAATTTCTTTGAATACTCTTCCTAGACCTTTACCCTTTTCTTCCCCTTCTGGGACACCAATGAGTCTTATATTTGGACGTTTCATATTATCTATCATATCCCTGAGGTCCAATTCGATTTTTTCAATTTTTTTCCCCATTCTTTCTTTTATGCTTTCATTTTCCTTTCTGTCATCTTCCAGGTCACTGATTCGTTGTTCAACTTCCTCTAGTCTTGTACTATGAGTGTCCAGAGTCTTTTTAATTTGGTCAACAGTTTCTTTAATTTCCATAAGATCATCCATTTTTTTATTTAGTCTTGCAATGTCTTCTTTATGCTCTTCTAGAGTCTTCTTGATTTCCTTTATATCCCGTACTATGGTCTCATTTTTCATCTTTAGTTCTTTGAGTAGCTGCTCTAGGTGCTGTGTCTCTTCTGATCTTTTGATTTGGGTGCTTGGGCTTGGGTTATCCATATCGTCTGGTTTTTTCATATGCTTTATAATTTTCTGTTGTTTTTGGCCTCGTGGCATTTGCTGAACTTGATAGGGTTCTTTTAGGGTTTGTAGACCTATTGAAGTCCTTATCTCTAATTTATCAGATCTACAGCTTCGTGGAGTACACTTTCTCTAACTAACCAGCAGGTGGCGTCCACGAGCCACCTGTTCTCCGCAAGCCAGTTCTCCCCTGCTTAGCCTTTTTGGTGAGTGGGGGAGTGAGTCTTGTGGGGCCCAATTGGTGTACCAAGCTTGCGTGTGTAGTTGGTGTTGCCTGCCCTGTATATGGGGCGTGTTTCTGGGCAGTCGGGGAGGGGGGGGTGGCCCTAACAATCAAATCTCCCTGGTGATCCTAGAGTTTTAAAGCTGCTGCAATAGTCTAATCCTTCAGTTCAGTCCTGCCACAGTTTGTCTCTGCCGCTGACCCACAAGTCCTTGGTATTGGCGTATGGCTCCTGAGACTTGCAAGTGGGCCCCTCTTCCAGGCTGTGCACCCCGGGTCCTCTGTTGAGGGATGACTGTGCTATGTCACAGGTGAGTGCCGTCCCCCCAGGGCAGTTCTGGGCTGCTGGGCTGTGTAGGGAGGCTCCCAGTCTGCTCAAATGATGGCTGAGTGGGGCTTTGTTAATTCACACTGCTCCACCTTCCCAACTCTGGGACAATGAGCTGAGGTTGCAGGGAAGGCTAATGTCCACGCCCAGTTTTGTGGTGTGTGCCTGTTATTTGAAGCACTTCCGTCACACTGGGTTGTCTGGGGCAGCTCTGGGCTATGGGGCTGGCGATGGGCCGGAGTGTTTCCTGTCCACCAGGATGATGGCTGTGAGCGGACACCCCCCTTTACTTGGGAAGTTGTGGTGTTTAGTGAATTTTCTCAGCCACTGGATTATTGCCTTTTGTCTCAGAGCTCTCTTAGTTCTGCTCTTGACTTGACGTGCCCAAATTGAAAGTCTTTGAAGCTTTCTGTATTGGGCTTCTTAGAGTAATTGTTTTAGAAAAAGAAAAAAGGATTAAAAAAAAAAAAAAAAAGGGCCCTCCTCAGAGATCTAATGGGTTATTGAAATGCTAATAGACAAAGCAACCAGGGCCATTAAGGAAAGGTCCACAGGGCAGAGAGATCAGCTTTGCTTGGGGATTTGCATATGCGCCTCAAGGCCTGAGCTCCGTCCTTCCCCTTTCTGTGTTCACCAGAACTCCAAAAATCCGCTGCTTTTATTTTGGAGTTTTTCGTGTTGTTTTTTTTTTTTCTATGCCTGTCTCCTCTCTGCTGGGCTGGCTGCTCTCAGATTCTCTGGTGTCTGGTCTCAGTCTATCTATGGTTGGAGTTTGGATCAGTAGAATGAGTTTCCGATAAGGGCTGCCACTGCAGTTCTCCCTTCTCCTTCCCGGAGCTGACAGCCCCTCTTCCCACGGGACTGAGCCTGGCAGGGAGGGGTGCGGGTCCCCAGGCCACAAAAACTTACAGATTTCGCTGATCTCAGCAGTTCGACATTTTCATGAGTGTTGTATGAAGTATGCCCAAAGACAGATTGCTCTGTGGTGTCCAGTCCACGCAGCTCCTGGCTTTCTACCTACTTTCCTGGAGGAGTAACTAAAACATACAGCTCACCAGTCTGCCATCTTGCCCCGCCTCCCCTCTGTATACAATCTTAAAGAACAGACACCTCAATATTAAATTCCAGGGATTACATAGTAAAACATTAAAATGTACAGTTTGCAACAAAAGATTATAAAGCATACAAAGAAACAGGGAATAATGACACATCCAAAGAGCAAAATAAAACATCAGAAACTATCAACAAAGAAGACCAGATTTAGGAAATACCAGAAAAAGACTTTTTTAAATGGTCTTAAATTTACTCAACGGGCAAAAGGAAAACACAGACAAGGAACTAAAAGATACCAGAAAACCAGTTCATGAACAAAATAAGAATTTCAATAAAGAGAAATTATAAAAGGAACAAAACAGAAATATTGGAGCCTAAGATGAAAATAGTTGAAATGAAAACTCCACTAGAGGGGTTCAACAGAAGATTGGAGCTGGCAGAAGGAAGAATCAGTGGACTTGAAAACAAGACAAATGAAATTATTCAGTCTTAGGAGCAGAAAGAAAAACAATGAAGAAAAGCCAACAAAGCCTAAGAGACTTGTGGGGCACTATCAACCAAAACAGTATACATATTATGGGATATTCAGAAAGAGAATAAAGACAGAGAGGGGCATAAAGAATATTCAATGAAATAATGGCTGAAAACTTGCCAAATTTAATCAAAGACATGAATATACACTTCCAAGAAGCACAACAATCCCCAAGCAGAATAAATTGAAAGTGATTCACATCCGGATGTAAAATCAAACTGCCAAATGCCAAAGACAAGGAGAAAATCCTAAAAGCTGCAAGCGAGAAGCAATGTGTCATATACAAGGGAATCTCAATAAGATTAAGTGCAGAATTCTTATCGGAATCCCTGGAGGCAAGACAGCAGTGGGGTGATATATTCAAAGTGCAGAAAGAAAATTATTGCCAAGAGTCCTGTGTCTGATGAAACTGTCTTTCAAAAATGCAGGGTGATTAAGACACTCCCAGATAAAAGCTGAGGTAGTACATCACCACTAGGCCTATCCTACAAACAATGCTGAACAGTTTTTCAGATTGAAAGGAAAGAACAATAGACAGTACACCGAAGCAGCATAAAGAAATAAAGATCTTGGGTACAGGCTCTAAAAAATTCAAACATAAAATTAATGATAAACCTATGGCTTTTGACACACAATAAATAAAGTTGTAATTTAGGACAAGAACAACAAAAAGGTGAGGGAGGGCAGAGGGGTAAGGAAAGATAGTTTGTGGATGCTATTGAAGTTAAGTTGGTATCATATCAAATAAGATTTTTACAGATTGAGGATGCTAAATTTAAGTCCCATGGTAACCACAAAGAAAATATATATAGAAGAAATGAGAAGGGACTTTAAATGTTTTGCTGCAAAAGATCAATGAAATACAAAAGTAGGGTTGTATATATGTTACCAGAATTAAAAAAGAAATTAAACTTACAACACAGAGTGAACCTTAATGTGAACTATGGACTATAATTGATAGTATAAGTATAATAATGTTGTTTCATAGTTGTTAGAAAGTTACCAAACTAATGTAAAATGTTAATAATAGGGAAAACTATGGGGGGGAGGTATATGGTGACACTGTACTTTCTTAATGATTTTTCTGAAAACCTAAAACTTTTAGTACTAATTGTTTAGAAAACACAAAATGTAAAAAAGTAGGCAGTAATGGAGCAATAGAGAGACAAAAAGTATGAGACTTACAAAAAAAAAAAAAAAAACAAATAGCAAAATGACAGAAGAAAGCCCTGCATTATTAGTAGCTAATTTAATTGAAAATGGATTTAACTATCCAGTCAAAAGGCAGAGATTGGCAGAATGCATAAAAAAGCATGGCCCAACTATATGACATTTACAAAAGACTTACCTTAAGTACAAAGACAAGTAGGTTGAAAGTGAAAGGGTGGGAAACTACATTAGATGCAAACAGTTACTGAGAGAGAGCTGGGGTAGCTGTACCAATATCAAATAAAATAGGCTTTAAGTCAAGTTTTAAAAGGGACAAAGAAGGATACTATATGTTGATTAAACTGTCAATTCATTAAGAATATATAACAATTATAAATTGCACTCTAGAAGCAGAGCCCCAAAATATATGAAGCAAATATTTATAGATTTGAAGGGAGAAATAAATGGTTCTACATTAATAGTAGGTAATTTCAATACACTACTTTCCATAGTAGATGGAACATCTGAACAGAAGATTAATAAGGACATAGCAGACTCCAGCAATACTATAATACTATACTATTTCAATTAGACCTTACAGACATATGTAGAACACTTCACCTAACAACAGCAGAATATACATTCTTCTCAATGCCAATGAATCATTCTCTAGGATAGACCATACATTAGGACACAAAACAAGTTTCAGTAAACTCTGAAAGATTGACATCAAAGTATCTTCTCCAACCATAATGGAATGCAGCTAGAAATCAATAAGTGAGGACTAATTGGAAAATTCAAAAATATGTAAAATTTAATGTTACACTCAAAACAACCAATAGGTCAAAGAAGAAATCACAAGGGAAATAAGGAAATATCTTGAGGCAAATGAAAACAAAACACAACATACCAAAACTTATGGGATGAAGCAAAGGTAGTGCTGAGAGGGAAATTTATATCTGTAAATACTTACATTAAAAAGAAGAAAGATCAGACATCAGTAACCTAACCTTAGACCTAGAGGAACTAGGAAATGCAGAGCTAACTAAACCCAAAGTGTACACAAGGAAGGAAATAGTAAAGATTAGAGCAGAGATAAACAGAGAATAGAAAAACAGTAGAGGGAATCAATGAAACCAAACATTGGTTCTTTGAAAAAATTAATAAAATTGACAAACATTTAGCTTGACTGACAAAAAAAGAGAGGCTGCAAATAACTAAAATCAGAAATGGAAGAGGGAACATTACTATTGACCCCACAGAAAGAAAAAGGATTATAAGAGGATACTAAGAATAATTGTATGCCAATAAATTAGATAACCTAGATGAAATGGACAAATTTCTAGAAACAAATTATCTAAATTGACTCAAGAAGAAATAGAAGACCTCAACAGACCAATAACAAAAAAAGAAATTGAACTGGCAACCAAAAAACTCCCAAGAAATATAAGTCCAGGACCAGGTGGCTTCACCTTGAACTTTACCATACATTCAAAGAAGAATTAACACAAATCCTGCTCAAACTCTTCAAAAAATTGAAGAGGAGATGTTCTAGTTTGCTAAAGCTGCCAAAATGCAATATACCAGAAATGGATAGGCTTTTTTTAATTTTATTTTGAAATAAATTCAAAATTACAGGAACAGTTGCAAAAACAATAAAACCCCATACACAGCATACCCTGACTGCCGTCCCCTGATACCATCAACTTTAACATGCTGTCACACCACCATTTCTTTCTTTCCCTCCCTCCCTCCCTCTCTATCATCCATCATCTATTGCTCTGTCTTCTGAACATATGAGAGCAAGCTGCACACATCCTTGAACAAACACTATAATTCACATATACCTTTCCCATGGACAAGAACATTCTTTTATGCAATCCCATTAAGTGCAGCTAAGAAGTTCAAGAAATTCAACATTGATACAAAGCTTACATTCTATATTTCCCTTTTTTTTCCTTATGTCCCAACTGTGTCCCTTTGAGCATCCTCTCCTCCATCCTCAGATCCCATCCAGGATCATCCTTGGCATTCAATTGTCATCCATTTAGACGGTCTTTCTTTTTTTCAGTTGAGGAAACATATATACAGCCTAAATCTTCCCATTCCACCCCCTCCCTTGCATTCCATTAGTGGGATTAATCACATTTAGAATGTTGTAATGCTATCACCTTCCCACCATCCATTACTAGAAATTCCCCTTCACCTCAAACAGCAACCCTACACTCATTCCTTAACTCCCCATTGCCCCTTCCCCCACTTCTCATAACCCATACTCTACTTTTCATCTCTATTTTCATATTCTCTGATAATTTCTTTGTGTTTACTGTGGGGCTTAAATTTGATCTCTTAAATCCATAACAATCTTGGTTTTCTTTAACTTCAATAGGACCCATAAACTATGTTCCTATACTCCTCCCTTCCCCCACCTTTATATAGTTCTTGTCAAAAATTACATTTTTTACATAGAGTCCAAAACCACTGATTTGTCATTAGAGTTTATGTATTTTATATCCTGTAGGAAGTAAATAGTGGAGTTACAAATCAAAAATTATTGACTTATATTTGTATTCCATTGTGGTCAGAGAATGTGCTTTGAATATATTCAATTGTTTTTTTTTTTAATTTATTGAGGCTTGTTTTATGTCCCAGCATACGGTCTATTCTGGAGAAAGATCTGTGATCACTAGAGAAAAATGTGTGTCCTGGTGATTTGGGATGTAAGGTTCTATATATGTCTGTCAAAATTCTCTATATCTCTCTCTCCTTTCTTTGTTTCTCTGTCAGTAGGGCTCCCTTTAGTATCTGAAGTAAGGCAGGTCTTTTATTGGCAAACTCTCTCAGCATTTGTTTGCCTGTGAAAAATTTAAGCTCTCCCTCAAATTTGAAGGAGAGTTTTGCTGGATAAAGGATTCTTGGTTGGAAAGTTTTCTCTCTCTGAGTTTTAAATATGTCATGCCACTGCCTTCTCACCTCCATGGTGGCCACTGAGTAGTCACAACTTAGTCTTATGTTGTTTCCTTTGTAGGTGGTGAATTGCTTTTCTCTTGCTGCTTTCAGAACTTGCTCCTTCTCTTTAGTATTTGAGAGTCTGATCAGAATATGTCTTGGAGTGGGTTTATTTGGATTTATTCTATTTGGAGTTTGCTGGGCATTTATGCTTTGTGTATTTATATTGTGTAGAAGGTTTGGGACATTTTCCCTGACAATTCCTTTGAATACTCTTTCTAGACCTTTACCCTTCTCTTCCCCTTCTGGGATACCAATGAGTCTTAAATTTTGACATTTTGTTTTATCTATCATATCCCTGAGATCCATTTCAATTTTTTTGATTTTTTTCTCGATTCTTTCTTTTTGTGCCAGTTTGAATGTATTGTGTCCCCCAAATGCCATTATCTTTGATGTAATCTTGTGTGGGCAGATGTTATCAGTTTTGATTAGATTTCCTTGAGTGTTTCTTTGGAGATGCACCCCACCCAGCTGTTGGTGATGACTCTGATTGGATATTTCCATGGAGGCATGGCCCCACCCTTTTAGGGTGGGCCTTGATCAGTGGAGCCATATAAATGAGCTGACAGGCAGAGGGAACTCAGTGCAGCTGTGAGTGATGTTGTGAAGAGGAGCTACAGCCAAGAGGGACACTTTGAAGAAAGCACAGGAGCTACAGATGAGAGACACTTTGAAGATGGCCGTTGAAAGCAGACTCTTGTTCCAGAGAAGCTGAGAGAGGACAAATATCCAAGGTGCAACTAAGAGTGACATTTTTGAGGAACTGCAGCCTAGAGAGGAACGCCCTGGGAGAAAGCCATTTTGAAACCAGAACTTTGGAGCAGACGCCAGCCACGTGCCTTCCCAGCTAACAGAGGTCTTCTGGACAACATTGGCCATCCTCCAGTGAAGGTACCTGATTGCTGATGTGTTACCTTGGACACTTTATGGCCTTAAGACTGTAACTGTGTAGCCAAATAAACCCCCTTTATAAAAGCCAATCCATCTCTGGTGTTTTGCATTCTGGCAGCATTAGCAAACTAGAACACTTTTGTTCTTTCATTTTCTGTTCTGTGGTCCTCTAGGACACTGAGTCATTGTTCGACTTCCTCTAATCTTGTATTATGAGTACCCAGAGTCTTTTTAATTTGGCCAGCAGTTTCTTTTATTTCCATAAGGTCTTCTATTTTTTTTTTATTTACTCTTGCAATGTCTTCTTTATGCTCTTCTTGGGTCTTCTTTATGTCCTTTATATCCTGTGCCATGTTCTTCTTCATGTCATTTATATCCTGTGCCATGCTTTCATTCTTTGACTGTAGTCCTTTGATTAATTGCACCAAGTACTGTGTCTCTTCTGATCATTTGATTTGGTTGTTTGGGATTGGGTTCTCCATATTGTCTGGTTTTAGCAAATGCTTTAAGATTTGCTGTTGTTTTTGGCCTCTTGGCATTTGCTTTGCTTGATAGCTGTGATCTTCCAGGACCTCTGCTGAGGGAAGGCTGTGTTACATCACAAGTGCATGCCTTCCCTCAAGGGAAGCCCCAGGCCACTGGGCTGTGCAGGGGCACTCCCAGCCTGATGGAAAAATGGCTGAATGGGGCTTCTCAACCCCCCCCTTTTCACACAGCTCTGCCTTCCCAGCTCCGGGACAACTAGCTGTGGGTGCACCCAAGGCCACTGTCCACGGCCGATATCGTGGCATGTGCATGGTGCTGTGGGATACACTCCCCATCAGACTGGGTTTCCTGGCATGGCTCTGGGCTGTGGGTACGGCCCTGGGCAGGAGTGTTGCCAGCATGCTGGGAAGCCAGCTGCCAGGGGCACAGTTTCTTTCTCCTTTTTGTTCTCCCCTTTGTCCCTCTGGCTACAGGACAATCAGCAGTGGGTGTGGGGAGGGCTATCCTACATGACAGACACTGAGGCATTGACTACAGCCCACTTCTGCAGTGCTTCACTGTGTGGTTCTCACTGCTGTATCTGCAGCCACTCCAGGGTTTTTTTTTTAAAAAAAGAACTAGTCCATCTCCAAATGCCAACCCACAGTTTCCCCACACCACAGCATGGCTGTGGGACTTTCAGCTGGCTTACTCACTCATTTCAGAATGCAGACTCCTGGTTTCACCAAGTGCATGGTCCCTGTGGTTTTAGCAGACCTTGTCCAGCTGGTGCATTGCTGGAAGTCATATTCTGGGTCACTTTCTGGTTTTTATCTAGTATTTTTCACGGAGGTGTTTTTTTGCCCTGTCTCACCTAGCCGCCATCTTAGGTTCTCACCAGATTGGCTTTTAAAATGGGGATATATTAGGTTGCAAATTTACGGATCTAAGGTCAAGAAAATGTCCAAATTAAGGCATCAAGAGGTAGATACCTTCTCTGAAGAAAGGTCGATGGTGTCTGGGGTTCCTATGTCACATGGGAATGCACATGTATGGAGTCTGCCAGGCCTCCCCAGGGTTTAGCTTCCAGTTTCTGTGGCTTTCTCCAAAATGTCTCTGGGCTTCTGTCTTAGCTTCTCTTTCTCAGCTCCTGTGCATCCTTGATTGTTTCTCCTGGGGCATTTCTCTCTAAGTGTCTGGGGGTCCTCTATTAGCTTCTTTGGGGTAAACTCTGGATTTTATCTCTCAACTTCTCTCCTGGTTTTAGTCAACAGCTGTTTCAAAAATGTTTCTGGGTGTTTTCTCTCTGTTTCTGAGCTTTCTTCTGAAATGTCTCTGCCTTTTATCCTCTCATAGAGGACATTAGTGGAAGATGATTAAGACCCACCTTGAATTGGTGGGGTCACATCTCCATGGAAACAACTAATCAAAATATCCCATCCACAATAAATAGGTCTGCCCTGGCAAGAGCGGATTAAAAGAACATAGTCTTTTATGGGGTACATAACAAATTCAAACTGGCAGAGGAGGGAACATTCTCAACTCATTCTATGAGCCCAGCATAACCCTAATTCCAAAGTCAGATAAGGATATCATGAGAAAATTACACACCAATATCCCTTATTAATATAGATGAAAAAATCCTCAAGAAATACTAGAAAACAGAATCCAACAACACATTAAAAGGATTATACACCATGAGCAAGTAGGATTTATTCCATGAATGCAAGGGTGGCTCAACATAGGAAAATCAATTAATTTAATACACCACATTAATATAATGAAGGGGGTAAAAACACAACGATCATCTCAATTGATGCAGATAAAGCATTAGACAAGATCTAGCACCACTTTGTGATAAAAACACTCAGAAAACTAGCACTAAAAGAGACTTCTCCAACATGATAAAGAGCATATATGAAAACCCCACAACTAATATGCTCAACACTGAAAAGCTGAAAGCTTTCCCCCACACTGAAAGACTGAAAGCTTTCCCCTGTAAGATCAGGAACAAGACAAGGATGCCCACTTTCCCCACTGCCATTTATTCAACAGTGTACTAGAATTTCTAGCCAGAGCAATTAGGAAAAAGAAGAAAGAAAGAAAGAAAGAAAGAAAGAAAGAAAGAAAGAAAGAAAGAAAGAAAGAAAGAAAGAAAGAAAGAGAAAGAAAGAAAGAAAGAAAGAAAGAAAGAAAGAAAGAAAGAAAGAAAGAAAGAAAGAAAGAAAGAAATGGTATTCAAATTGGAAAGGAAGAAGAAAACTTCCCCTATTCACATATGACAGGATCTGCACATAAAAAATCCCAAAGAATCTACAAGAAAGCTACTAGAGCTAATGAAGGAATTCAGCAAAGTGGCAGGTACAAGATCAACACACAAAATCAGTGGTGTTTCTACACACCTGGAATGAATAATCTTACTGAAAAGGAAATCAAGAATACAATTGCATTTGCAATAGCAACTAAAAGAATCAAATAACTAGCAATAAATTTAACCAAGGATGTAAGGAGTTGTATGCAGAAAACTACAAAACATTTGTGAAATTATTAAAGAAGATCTAAATAAATGGAATGATATTCCATGTTCATGGATTAGAAGACAAAATATTGTTAAGTTGTCAATACTACCAAAAATTATTTACAGATTCAATACAATCTCAATAAAAGTTCCCACAGCTGTCTTCACAGAAATGGAAAAGTCAATCATCAAATTCAGATGAAAGGAGCACAGGGGGCCCTGAATAGCCAAACCCATCTTGAAAAAGAACAAAGTTGGAGGATTTGCGCTTCCTTATTTCAAACCTTATTACAAATCTACAGTAAACGGAACAGTGTGGTATTGGCACAAGGGCAGACATATAGACCAATGAAAGAGAACTGAAAGTTCAGAAATAAACCTTCACATCTATGGGCAATTGTTTTTTGACAAGGGTGCCAAGTCCACTCTATGGGAAAGAACAATCTCTTCAACAAATGGTGCTGGTAAAACTAGATATCCATATGCAAAGAATGAAAGTGGATGGTAACATATTCCAATATCCCCCAACTCTTCTAACTTTGTCAGCAATTACACACATTCCTGCATATACTCTCTTAGCTCTGTGCCTTCATTATCTTTCCCCAAGTTTAACTTCGTGGGAAGTTGTGCCTAGAGGGGCAAACATTAAGAAAGAGTTAACTTTGTCAGCAATCATGTGCATGCCCTCTTTTGACTCCATGACTTCTTTGTCTTTGCCCACTATAAAACCCTGTCTTCCCCTCTGATCAATGCAGACCACAATGACAAGGAATTGCTGTCTCTCCTTCAGCTTCTGAGTTTGAGGACCTCATGTAAGCCCCCAGGAAAAGCTCTATCTTACTTGTCAACCTGGTCTAGTCCAAGTCATTCTTTCATCTATCATACCCCTCGTAGTTTGGTGGAAGGCTATCTAATTACACAGTCCCTCAACTTACTTGGAACATGGACCTCTACCTCACATGATATAAAAAATTCTAAATGGATCAAAAACCAAATATAAGAACTAAAACTATAAAATTTCCAGAAGAAAATATAGGGGAATATCTTCAGGATTTTGTATTAGGTAGGAGTCTCAGACTCTACACCAAAAGCACTAGCAACAAAAGAATAAATATATAAATTTGACCTCATCAAAATTAAAATATTTTGTGCATCAAAGGACATTTTCAAGAAGGTTAAAAGACAACCTACAGAATGGAAGAAATCACTTGGAATCCATATATTTGATAAGGGTTTAAATCCAGAATATGAAAAGAACTGCTGCAACTTAATAACAACAAAAAAGACAAACAGCCCAATTAGAAAATGGGTAAAGAATTTGAATAGACATTTCTCCAGAGAAGATATACAAATAGTCAATAAGCACATGAAAAGATGTTCAGCATCATTAACACTTAGGGAAATGCAAATCAAAACCACAATGAAATACCATTCACTTTACACTCACTAGAATAGTTATTATTTTAAAAAGGAAAATAACAAATGTTGGTGAGGATGTGGAGAAATAGCCTTGAGAAATGTTGGTAGGAATGTAAAATGGTGCAGCATTGTGGAAAAGAGTTTGGTGGTTCCTCAGAAAGTTACATGTAGATTTTCCACTTCACCTGGCAATTCCAGTCCTAGGTATATACCCCAAGGAATTGAAAGCAGGGCTCAGGTAGATATGTGTACAAGTGTTCATACCAGCATTATTCATGATAGCCAAAATGTGGAAGCAGCCCAAGTGTCCATCGTGGATGAATGTATAAACAAAGTGTGGAATGTACATACAATGGAATATTATTCAGCCATAAAAAGAAATGAAGTTCTGATGCATGCTACAACATGGATGAACCTTGAAGACATCATGTTGACTGAAATAAGCCAGACACAAAAGGACAAATAGTGTATGATCTCACTTATATGAAATATCTTGAATATGCAAATTCATAGAAACAGAAAGATGATTACCAGTGGTGGGGGCAGGATAGGGAAAGCTTATTAGGTACAGAGTTTCTGTTTGGGGTATGGAAAAGTTTTGGTAATGGATGGTGATGGTATACAACATTATGAATATAATTAACACCACTGAACTGTATATTTGAAAGCGGCTAAAATGGAAATTTTTATATTGTATATCTATTACCACAATGAAAAATTTGAAAAATATATAAATAAATAAACACATATTGTACAACTCATCATATTTCTTACTAATTGGTAACCTAAATCCCTTAAATGGTACATTAGATTATATTCAAAAACACTTTCTTCTTTTTTGATTTGTCAAACTGGATCTGGGTCACTCATTTCTCAGAAGGCAGCTTGTATCTCACTGTCCAGCTTTCTTCTCTTTGTGTGCCACTGACAGTTTGTCTCCTTTCCTGTGCTATTTGGGTGGGACCTAGAGAAGGTGTTGGTATACTTTTTTAATTGAAAATTGTATTGAAATAATTGTAGATTCACATGCAACTGTAAGAAACAATACAGAGAGATCCTTGAACAATTTGTCCCAATGGTAACATCTTCCAAAACTGTAGTAAAACATTGCAACCAGAATATTGCCATTGATACTATCTACCAATCTTATTCAGATTTCCCCAGTTTACTAGTAATCCATCTGTGTGTGTGTGTGCATGTGTGCATGCATTTCTATAAAATTTTATCACCTGTGTCCACCACCACAATTAGGATACTGAATAGTTTCAACACCACAAGGATCCTTCAAGTTGTCCTTTTATACCACCCCCCCACACACACAGTCCTCCACTCCCAATCCCTGGCAAATACTAATCTGCACTTCATTTCTAAAATTTTGTCAATTTCAAAAATGTTATATAATGGATACTGTAAAAGCATTTTCTGCACTTAGAATGAGAAACATATGCAATGCTACAGTATTTCAAGGAGATTAAGAGCCTTCTTGTGCTTTTTTGCTCCATTTGATGGAAAATATTTCCTACTAGCAGAGTAAAAGAGCAAAACTGACCAACCCTTTCATTATTTTACTTTGCAAAGTTCTAGTTTTGTGATTGTAACTGAAGCCCCTTAGAAACAGGCACTCCTTCAAGTAGTGGTTACTATGAAAGGAGCCCTCACCCCTTCCTCTTAGGTAGTAACAACAGAACTTTAGGGGTGGGGGAAATGAAACAAAAGTTTTGCCCAAGAATCATATGTCAAAATTGTAGCACATATTTATAAATAATGGAATTCAAATCTAGTTTAAGGAAAAAGGCATGATTTATACTCAGTCTCATATTCCATCTTGGAACCAAACATTCAGATTCTTTGGGGGCTACCTGAGAAAGTGTGCTTCCTTTTTTTATTTTTTATTTTTTATTTTTTTTATTTTGAAATAAATTCAAAGTTATAGGAACTGTTGCAAAAACAATACTAACCCCATACACAGAATTCCATCATACCCTGACCCTCCTCCCTCGATAGCCCAATCCACCAACTTTAACATGCTGTCACATTACTATTTCTTTCCCTCCCTCCCTCCCTCCCTATCATCCATCATCTATTGCTCTGTCTTCTGAACATATGAGAGCTAGCTGCACACATCCTTGAACAAACACTATAATTCACATATACACTTCCCATGAACAAGAACATTCTTTTATGCAATCCCATTAAGCACAGCTAAGAAGTACAAGAGATTCAACAATGATACAAAGCTTACATTCTATATTTCCTTTTCCTTATGTCTCAACTGTGTCCCTTTGAGCCTCCTGTCCTCCATCCTCCAATCCCATCCAGGTTCATCCTTGGCATTCGATTGTCATCTATTTAGACTGTCTTTTTTTTTTTTTTCAATTGTGGAAACATATATACAGCCTAAATCT